>NC_090928.1:995117151-995420181 GCF_040938575.1 Ambystoma mexicanum
GTTTTTCACTGAATTTCATAGGTTTTTAGTAGCGCAACTTAACCATAACGTCCCTGCAACAAAGTTTTTTTTACTGAATTTCATAGTTTTTTAGTAGCACAACTTAACAATAATAACTTTGACTTTATGTACATATAATATGGAACAAACTGAACCCTTTCTACTGAATTTGACGGTCCGCAGACATGTTCAGACAACAGTACCACCACCTAAAAACTCTGGGGGTATGTGTAATAGTTATATCATAACATAGGAACATTTAACAAATTCTCAAAACAGCACACATACAAAGTATATGTAGTAATACTTAAAAAATGTAACCCATATATGTAACACACTAACCATTCATTTAAATGCAATATGTTTTAAAATGGAATATACCAAAAGAAGATAAAGTGGCTTGCACCATAATTACCTCACAGATGCTCCACAACCAACAGCAAGACCAGACGTATAGACTACTGATTACATATCTCACCAGACATAGTAAGTGCACTTCTTTTTACTCATATATTTATAAACTTTCTATATTAGAAAAAAAAAACATATTACTTTTTTGTTTTCTCACAGAAATGTGTAGTACTCTCGACTGGCTAGAGGAGCATTTCCCACGAGAGGAAATGTTTGAAGATAGTCCACCTAATGGTACACACTTTACTATATAAACCAATTAATAAATATTATTTTGTATACATTTAACATATACATTTGTTTTATTACAGACCATACAAAAATTCCAAGCATCTCACAACAACAATCAGAGGATATCACTCTACAACAGATTAATCAAAAAATGGACGACCTTATGCAAAATTTTATGGATTTGAAAAACTTTGTGGAAAATCATGTGAAACCACCAACAGCACACCATTATCCAACCTGCACTTGTCCCCCCTCACCCTATCCCACTCAGTTAACCCCAAACCCTGTCTATGGACCAAAGCGTTTCGATGAGCTTTCCTTCCCTTCTTCACCTGATCCCAGTTATCCATAAATCCCTAATTCTCCTGTTTTTGTTTCCGTTTCTCCAGTCATAATTGTATATATATATATGAAATAAAGTTACTTTTCTTATATTATGTTGTAATTACTTCCAGTTCTTTGTGATGAAACCAATTTAGGTGTCCACGGAAAGCGCGGTTGTTCGGAAATGTTCGTAAAGAAACGAAAATGTAACTGTCCTGAGGAAAACTACGTCTGTCCGTAATGTTCTCATGCAAGTTGAAAATGTTCTAAGAACACTCGGAGTGTCCTGAAATGTTCGTAAATAAACGAAAATGGAGGTGTCTTTAAGAACACTATGCCTGTTCATAGTGTTCGCTAGCAAGCAGAAACTGTTCTAAGAACACTCGTGGTGTCCTGAATTGTTTGTAAATAAATGAAAATGGAGGTGTGCTTGAAACGCTATGTCTGTCCGTATTGTTAGCAAATAAATTAAACTGTGCTAAGAACAAACGGCTGTCCGTAACTGTTCATTTTACATGTGACGCACTTTTAATTAGTTCAGGACCCAAACACTATCTGTAGAACATCAACACGCATGTGCAAAACAATGTCCGTACATTGGGTGTACTGCGGACGGCCGCTACCTTAGCGAACATGCTCACAAAACAATCATGTGACCGCGCCGGCGCTCATCTCGTGCTCTAAATGCGTCCCCGAACAGTTTAAAAGTACATTTCCAAGTAATCCACAATATTTCTCATTAAAAAATTACCATACCACAAATCCCACATACTAATCCTAACTTTTTGAACCTTTTTTGATGTTCGATCTGTCTTGCGGACGGCGCGCATGTCTGCGACCCGCGCACAAGCACCCCTATACAAGACCACGCCCTAGAGCGCATTCTCATTGTGTTTCTGACTATTCCACAGAGCACACTGCATTTTGCTGCATACTTTGCAGATTTTTAGATTTCCATCTCCAAGCCTATGACATCCATGGCTCGACTATTACCACATGGTGCTACATCTGCCTCAGCACCACCCCCAACCCATCCACCACCACCATTTCCCCGAGGGCCTGAAGAGGTAACAGGAGTGAGGATACAGAGGAGGAAGAAGAGGATGACGAGAATGAGGTAGAGGAAATCCCTACTAGCCAACCGCGGCGTGATTCTTGGGTGTGGCGGTTCTTTACCGTTCATGGGAATGGTCCTAAGGCTCGTGCGAACCGTGTCACCTGCAACGAGTGCAAAATGGTACTCAGTCGCGGGAGGCATGGTTCGTATAGCTTTGGGACTACGACCATGAAGCGACACCTGAACTCATTCCACACTGGGGCCATTCGCAAGGTTATACCTTGCGAAGAGCGTAGTAGGTTGATTGCCTCTACTTCATCCTCCGTTTCCGATCCTGTCACCACGAGGATCACCTGTGGGCCTGCGTCTTCCTCAAGCTGCCTCACAGGCCATACAGAATTCTGATGACCCTTACCTTTCGAGAGTCACAGTTGTATGTATGTACTGTGACACAGTACTCTGTAGGGGGGAGCGACTTCGGAGTGCTTTTGAGACTATCGTCTCAGAGCATGAGAAGACCTGCTCACTACCCAAATAAAACCCACTCTACGTCTTCCTCTCTCCGCTCGCGCTTTCTTATCCCTGTGGTTGGTGTCCCCACCTTTACCTTCCTTTCCCCTCCTCTCCTAGTGTGTCGTGTGTAAAAAACCAAAAAAATACAAAATAACAAAAATGTAAAAATAAATAAGGCTCTTTTCAGAGCCGCCTTTCACAGTTAAAAAATAGAAGTAACGATAAAGAATGCAGGGCCCTTTCTATTTATTGAAAGTCCGCGGACAGTTCACGAAAATAAAAAAAATTGGGGTGCTGCCCTATTGTAACCATTGCTTTTTTCTCTGGGAGGAAGTGGTGGCTCTGAAAAGAGCCTTTGGGAGGTGTTTGTATGTCAAAAATTATAAATACTTAACACCTACTTCAAAATAGATGCTGCATTTCTAAAAAAGGTCGCAATGCATGTTGTACATTTCTCAGAAAAATCTGATTGCCAGCATAAGTAAGATGGACTCCATCTCTGCAAAAAATGTATGTGCTACGAAACATAATATTTTCATTGTGAAAAGAGAACATGCCAAAATCTCTTAGGAAAGCACAAACAGCCTTATTGACAT
Source organism: Ambystoma mexicanum (assembly GCF_040938575.1). Lineage (NCBI taxonomy): Eukaryota > Metazoa > Chordata > Amphibia > Caudata > Ambystomatidae > Ambystoma > Ambystoma mexicanum. Next base: position 995,120,284 of record NC_090928.1, read on the forward strand.
TACGCCTTGCTTTCTCCATTTGTGGACCACATGAGAAAGAACAAAGCCACATTTGTCTCTGCGCAATCCGTGAAAAAATTACTTTGGAGTTTGGAAACATATCCATGATCTTCTGAAGTCCTTCTTTCATTGCAAACTGCAATGAAATTCCAGACACATGTCCTAAACTGTTCCCTCCACAATGAATTACAATTATGTCTGGATGTTCCTCTATTTTCAAAGTTGCACAGAGAGGTAGCAAGTCCAGCCACTTCATTCCACGTACTCCATGCCAGTGCACTTCCACATGTGGGAATCCAAGATCTATAGATACTCCACAGCTTTCTGCATGCACCTTCAACCAATGTATCCATGAGTCTCCCAAAATCCACCCAATCTGTTTTTGAAACACTCAGCCATAGCTATCTGTTCTTCTCTCACCAAAAAGAATATCAGAGAAAACCTCTCCTAGCAGAACACACTCACTAAACTTTACTGACCAATCCCTTGCTACATTCAATCTCATTTGCATGCCTCCCCACCCCAAATTCCCCGGATGTAATACGCGTTGTCCTGGAACTACCGCCATGTCCGCAAACGTATCATAACATGGACAGCCCTTCTACCATTTCCACTTCACTCTCTGTGCCATTCCCTCATTGGATGTAGCTAAGAAATCACATGACCATCCACCAATCAAATCCATGACCTCTACATGTAACTGCATCATCATAGATCAGCACTGCAAATGTACGGTGAATCTCTCGGACTACAAGTCTCATACCATTGGCAAGCACGATCTACGAGAAATACTAGACAAATCTCCAAGATTTCTACTTGCAGCTTCGTCCATATCCATATGCATGAACACAAACTACAGGTATGCATATTTTCTATACAGTACATGAACACATTTTCTAACCGACTTTTACCTTGTATAATCTGTAAAATGAATCTACAATCATGTTTTCATTATCCTAAAATGAACTGTGACTTACAAACCTTTATACCATTTAATTTCTTCGTACACACACACACACGCAAATAATGTTAAACTAATCTTTTTCAAATAAAATATAAAGACTACATATAATCAAACAAAATTACATGCACACTCTATGATCAAATCTCAAAGAATAATACTTGTACAAACACATTTGGTTTTACTTTTTTTAGTTTATATAATTACTTATATTTATATAGGACAAGCAGGCTATGACATTCACTCACTATTGCGTGGAAAAGCAGGCTATGACATGGACTCACTATTACGTGGAAAAGCTTAGTTGCAGGAATAGTGGTATACAGTGGTACATTATGAATTTAACAAGCCATAGTGAAGATATTTTCTTTCCTACAGTTAGTCATAAAATAGTTTTAATGGTTTTAAGGAAGGCGCTGAGCATTTCAATTTAAGAAATCTATGTCTAAATTAAAAAGAGTGCTATATACAAACCAAATTACTAATTTCTTTCTTTTACAATTGCAGTGAAGACCATTCTCCTGAAAAGAAGCAGTCGAATTCGAACTACAAAGAACAACTAAGAAGCAAACTGCTCATTTTAGAAAAAAAGTAAGTAGAATGTTAACATAATATTTGAATTATTACTCACACTGTAAGCTTAATTCATGCTATTTCTGTGCTTAAAAATAGAGATTCTGCACCATTCTGACCAAAAATCCCCCCGCCTTAAACAGTGATTTACTGGCAGAATGGCCCACAAATTCCTATTTTTCGACACACAAATTACCCAACTCAGCCGCTAGAATTTAGATGTTGTAGAAAAAACAACTGTTTTAATTGTATAGCTTTAGATATACTATTTATACTTCTCCACACCACCAGATAACTTTTTTTCTGTCATCTGAACCCCAGTTTAGTAAAACATTAATTCAAGAATAGCCATCCCTACTAGTTGTACTTCCCAATGCACAATCACACACCATTACATACATATTTATCACCTTACTCAAACACTCATGCACACACCACACATGCATTGCAGAACACCCCATCCCATACCTTCTGTATTTTTTTCAACAGACCCTAAAGAATGCCTACCAAAAAGCAACTCCGTAGAAAGGGACGCAGAAGTAGAGCAAATGAAAAGAAAAGTCTCCAACATAAACATCCATCTATAGCAGAATTTGTAAAAAAAAAAAGTTGAAACACAACAGCTAATACAGTCATGTAGTGAAACAGAAGAAGTTTCTAGTACAAAAACTTTGCCTCCTCTATCAAAAAGTAAAACAACCCAAAAAAACAATTAACAGAAAATCAACTATCACTACAAATAAAACTTCTTCTATAAATCTTGATATAGTACAAAGTAAGCATACCAAGAAAAGTATTTTAGCCAAAATGTTCCGTCACAAAGTATTTCAAAATCTTATGAAAACAGGAGAGAAACCAGGTTCAAGACTTCAAACCTATTGTAGAAAAAAATCTTAGAAGCGTTGTTAGACAGTGCACTTCTTCTCAAAACAAAGTTATTTATTTTAGTGTTAAACAGAATGAAACCACTAACAAAACTAATAACTAAATTACAAAAAGACTTCTCAATAAACGAAATGTCAGCAAAAATAACTTCTTAAATATCAAAAGCAAACAAATACAATTGCCATACATAGCAGTGGTCGAGGTTATGAAAAAGTTAATAATACCATAATGGAACAAGAAGAACTCCTTACAAAAATATGCCCTGAAAACGTAGATTTACCCCTCCATTCAACTGAATCAGAACATCTAGTGTACAAATGGCCATGCACGTCAATGTGTAACATTCCCCAAAAAATGTTCAAGTCTTTACGCCAATTCCTCAATCAATATGTGAAACGCAAAGACAACATCAAAATTAAACTACTGCAAAATATAGATGCTTGTCCAATACGCAAGTACACAGGACTACAAGGACATTCCTTGGCCTGCATTACAGGACCTACTTGCAAAACACCCTTCCATGATATCAAAAGGATATCAACACATCATGCAAGTATAAGAAATCTAGTTTATAAACTGTACTATGCTAAAAGTCCTGCTTTAGTACTAGCCAATTTAAATAACATTCTTCTACATGGTACAGCAAAAGACCTCCTAGAAGAAATCGACTATATCCAGACAAAATATTTTGGAAGTGAAACCCACTTACAAGATGAATTAGCTGTCAACCAACTTCATAACAATTCTGCACATGGCAACCTTTCACTACAGACATACAAAAAAGAAATAGTAAAATTTGAAAGTACTTAAGCTGAAGTACCAAACCACGTGTGTGTATGTTGCCGCAGAACGTTATATAAAAGTAGCACAAAAACTATAGAACTATCATACAAAATAGAAGACAATGAAGATTCTAAATGGTTGAATTAGCTCTCTACCTTATAGCAGAAAACAAATACGAAATAACTGACCCCATAATACTTTGCAGTTACTGCACTACAAAACTTGACAACAACCAAACTCCTATCACAAATAACTTGGAATTGTATCCTCTACCAAAACCCCTTCAACAACTTAATTTATATGAGAGCATCATAATTCAAACAGTGCACCCATTTCAAGCAATAATACGCCTTCAACCAAAAACTGCAAAATTACCTCCCTCTGAATTAGTGAAAGGTATTCGTGGAAAAGTGGTGTATTTACCATTAGATCTAAAAGAAAATGTGCACACTCTCGGAGTGCAACGTCCAATGCAGCAATCTTTAATTATCTTGGTAAATGGAGTACCTACAAAAGACAAAAAAAATTGGCAACAACTGGTAGATTTACATAAAGTTAGAGAAGCCTTGCAATATCTTAAAGAGAACAATGAATATTACAAAGAAGTTAATATTGAAGAAAACTTGCAAGATACAAGTGAAATAATTGAACAGACACAAGAAGCTGGTCGATTTGAGCTCCTAGATCCTGCTACAATATCAAACACTTTAGACCATTATACAATTCATCCATTGCACTCTAATGACACCATAGAAGATGCACTGGAAACGTACCAAATGTGTCAAACAAAAGGATCACCAATCAGCATATGGGAAAAAAGTATAGAAGCATGTGCTTTTCCTCTACTCTTTCCTACTGGCAAAGGAGGAAGATACAATGATAGACCTATTCAAATATCAGCATCAGAATATCGCTCATTGCGGATGTATTCTGAAGATCCCAGATTTCGACAAAATGTGGAATACATATTCCACCTACTCTTTGAAAGTGAACTAGCAACTTTATGTCACGGAGTTGCGCACATATTAAAATCAGGATCACACTTTCAAAATATGATAGCTACACAATTATTACAAAAAGTTCAACAAAAAGATGAGGTTTTACAAGCAAATCTTACAAATCTATTAGCAAATATGCGTGGTACTAAAGAGTACTGGTTTTGACGTCATGGAGATGTACATTGTATGATCTGAAACTTTGGCCCACCCACTTGGTTTGTTACATTAAGTTGCGCAGAATATGCATGGGAAGATTTACATGCTTTCCTACGCATATCAAATGAAAACAAAACAAACATAGATATACTAACACCTGGAGAACTTTGTTCACAGGATCCTGTTAATGTTTCACGATATTTTCACCATCGCTTCATTGCTATGCTACATTTTATTTGTAACAAAACTGTTCCTCCCCTTGAAGAAGTGCAACACTTCTTTTGGAGAAAGGAATACCAAGCCAGAGGAGCACCACATATCCACATGCTTTTATGGATTAAAGATGCTCCTAAATTTGGTCAAGACAGTGATGCCACTGTTTTACAGTTTATAGAAAAATATGTCACTTGTGAAATTCCATCAGAATCCACAAATAGTGATCTTCATGCAAACATTTTACAATTCCAAAGAGACAAATGTGGCAAATATTGTCGTCGCAAATACAAAAACAAAGGGAAATACTACACCAAATGCCGATTTGGTTTCCCTAGACCAGTCACAAATACAGGTCAAGTGAACAACCTCATGTCTTCAGTTAGACATAGTGTTAAAGGTAAGTCACCTAAAAATACATATTGCATAAAAAAGAAAAGAAGAAGAAAAATATATCAATGATTACAATGCAATCATTGCCTACTTATGGAATGCAAACATAGACGTGCAGTACATTGCAGACAATTCTACAGCAGTTGCACGATATGTCACAGCATACTTAACCAAATCAGAAAAGACAGAGCTCCAAGACCTCTGGAATGACCTGTCATCAGATAAAACAGTGTCTCAGAAATTATACAGCTTGGGCATAAAAATGCTGTCCCATAGAGAATGTGGATCCTATGAAGCAGCTGATCGATTAACTGGTACTGCATTGTATGGTAAATCTGCAAATATAGTATGGCTAAGTCTTGGTCCAGCTAAATCTAGAAAAATAGTTCTAAAATCATACGAAGATATAGAAACAATAGCCAAACATGATCCCAACAGCCAAGACATTTTAAAAAACAATTTATTGGACACATACTACCCAAACAGGAGTACCACTTTGGAAACCATGAGTCTATACCACATAGCCCAAAACTACACATACAAAAATAATATAAAACCTGATGAACAAAACCGTAAATACAAAGTGACAAACTGTGAAGGCAGCTTGGTAAAACTCACCAAACCAAATTTAATTAATCATATCAAATTGTCATTAAAGACTCCTCAACATAAAGAAGTATATTACATGTCCCTGCTACAACTCTTTAAACCATGGAGAAAAGAAGAAATACTAGATAACTATGACTCATATGAAGACACTTTCAAAGCAAATGAAAGCAGTATAACTGATGTAACCTTTGCACAGTACAAAACAATGTTGCACAATGAACAGCAACACGAAGAAGATCTCCAGGCCCAACTAGATAAGGACACTCCTGACAGTAGTCAACCATCTGTCACAGGAAGCCAAGAACCACTGGGAGACCCACTAATAACAAATGAGGCAGAATTAGCTATGATAGAAGTACAAAACACCATGTGTCAGTATGAAGATAAAGAAGACTTAACTATACTAGAATCAAAGCTAAACAATGAGCAACATAGCATTTTTCAAGAAGTAACAAAAGAAATTGCACATGGTGTACAACATGAAAACAAAGAATGCACCTGTCAAAATTACAAACGTACACTATTGTATGTCAGTGGTGAAGCTGGTTCTGGCAAAACATTCCTAATCAAAATCATCAGTAAGTTCCTTCAACAATTCACAAACAATAAACTGTCAGCTATTGTCACTGCCCCCACAGGGTTAGCTGCCTACAACATAGGTGGTGTCACTTTACACCGATTACTACTCCTGCCAGTAGAACACCAAAACAAATTAGATTATTACAAACTTTCTGCAGAATCTGCAATGGAACTACACAGTGTATTAAAACAAATGGAAATGCTACTAATAGATGAGTGAGCATGGTGTCCAACCTAATTTTGGCTTTGATTCACCTCAGATTACAGGAAGTACTCAAAACAAACTATGAAGAGCTCTTTGCAGGAAAACACATTTTTGTTTTTGGAGATCTTCTTCAATTGACACCTGTAAAAGGTGAGCCTATTTTTAAAACATTAAGACACAAACTCTGTCGTAAAACTGTTGGCAGCATTGGAAATGTCAACCTTTGGCAACATTTCCAATACAGAGAATTAACACAAAACATGCGCCAATCTGCAGATCTCACTTATGCCAACATCTTAAAAAGTATCAGAGATTGGTATACTTTCTAGAGAAGCAGAAGCAATATTGAAAACCCGGCACATTCATGCACTTTATGGTGATAATACATGTGCTACAGATGTTATGGAACAATTAGCCCACAACAATGTCAATTGTATGGCCTTAATGCCAACTCTTGCAAGCTGTTTCAAATTCAATGAAATCATGTTAAGTAAAGAAATGCAACCAATAATGGAAATTAGCGCCACAGACAAACTAGATGTACATGGAATGACACTACCCATGTGTGACCAAGCCACATCAAGACAAAACAGTTTAGAAAAATCAAACTCAAACACAGCAGGCTTGGAAAAGATATTGAAATTATCCTTAAAATGCAGAGTAATGCTGAAACGGAACCTTGACGTAGACCAAGGACTAGTTAATGGAGCACTGGGTACAGTTGTTGGCTTTCAAACATACCCACGTGACAACAAAATTCAGTTTGTCAATATTCTCTTTGACAAACTTTCAGAAGTTAAAAGAATAGGACGCTCAACAGCTCGATTCCTTCTCTTCAAAGACATGTATGTACGCAGAGAACAATTTTCTCTAACTCTTGCATACGCAGTCACCATTCATAAATCATAAGGTCTTACCTTAGACAAAGCAATGATAGACATTGGTAACACAGTCTTTAAAGAAGGCATGAGCTACGAAGCACTATCATGCTTACGTACACTTGACAGTCTATTTCTAATCAACTTTGATGCAAGTAAAATAAACGCTGAAATTCCTTGCATTTTAGAATACAATAGACTTTGTTCACTATACACCCCCCATCTACAAACATATCCTGTTCCACAAAAAGGAAAATGTTTTAAAAGAAAACTAAATCAAACAGAAATGCAACAGGATGTCACTGCAAATCCTCCAAAAAGAGTAAAAGAAACTAAAACTTCATCAAGTACCACAATCAAAAAAGAATCAATTAGGGAAAGTAAACCCGGTACTTCTTCAAAGAAGGAAGACAAGCTCCAAAAAAAGCAGTCAGATACAGAACTACATGGTCCATTTAAACTCTCAAATATAGTTGGTGTAAGTTGCTACGCAAATGTAGCAATGAATATTCTATTTCAATTACCACCAATTGTTGAGAACATTTACTTACACAGTGCAGACCTATTGTGTTTGCAAATGTTAGTACTTCACAGAAAAGCAGCAAACAATCCTGACAACACGTATAGTGTTTTTGGGATAAGACAACAATTGGACTACTGTGCTGGAATGGTGAAATTCACTATAAACTCACAGGAAGATCCACAAGAATTTCTAATGTACTTACTACAAGTACTGGAAAACAAAAACATACCTATAAATGAAATCTTCCAGATTCCATACATGTGGAAACATACATGCACTCTCTGCAACAATGTGACACAAGAACAAATCCCCAATGAGCGCTTTGTGTATGTATCAATACCTAAGTGTGAATCCGTTCCATTTCAGCAACTTGTACAAAATGCAAACCACGGTAGATTATGTTCCACCTGCAATTCATATAATCGCTCCACGTTAGTAATACAAACACATAGTACATACATAATACAAATGCTTCTACGTTACAATGCAGATGGTACCAAAAACAACTGTAAGCTGACTGGATTCAAACAGGGTCAAATATCACTTGGTAGGAAAATCTTCACAACAATAGGCATCATCTACCACGCAGGAGCCACAACCAACTCAGGACACTACACTGCATATATAAAAAAGAAATGTGGATGGTTTGAATGTAATGATAGTACCGTTACTCTAAAGCAGAGATTACCAGCAAATCTTACAAACGCTTATTTAATGTTCTTAAAACCAAAATTTGATAACTAAACTGTACTTAAACCTTAAGTACACTTGTAGTAAAAAAATATAAACTGTCACAATATTCCAAAAGCTATCTAACTGCCCAAAGATTCTACAATAACTAAACAGATAAATTAGGACTACTCAAATAAATAAAAAATAGACAGTTAGAATACGCCAATTGGTATCTAACTGTCCCAAAATTTAGTAAGATCATTTGTCTTGTCACAACCTCTATCTTCACTCAATTGCTTGTCGCGCCAAATTCTGAGTGGGCCATATACTTTTTTTGCAAAGTTTGGTGAGGATTTGTCCAGAGGGAGCGAAGTTATAAGCCACCCAAAAAGTGCTCTTCCTATGGAAACACCAACTTAACCATAACTACATGAACGCTACCGCGTCCATGTAATAACTGTTGTTTACCATGTACTATGTCTTGTAACTTGTAATAAGCGCCCCTTTACTCCCGGGTCCGGAGCGCCATAGAAATAAAATAAACAAACAAACAAACATGCACTCCCCCCTCCTTTCCCCTTGCATTTCTCATTCTCGCACTTGCACGATTTGAATGACACAAGGCCTAGTAAGATCATTTGTCTTGTCACAACCTCTATCTTCACTCCATTGCTTGTCGCGCCAAGAATCAGTTGTGTACAGGCGCGTTATAATAGACTTCTATCATATCATTCTATCACAGATGCTCAAAAAAATATACAATGCTGCAGTAAGAAATGGCTAGACTGGCAGCACACAAATGCCAATCTAGCCAGGTAATTACATTTAGCAGGACTGCTTTATCACAAATGCACAGTTAAAGAAAAGTCGTACCAAATTGAGGAATAACTAGACTGGCTGCACCAAAAGGCCCCTCTAGCTACTAATACCACTTATCATGCCTGCCTAGCCTGGACATGGACAACCATTATGATTTATCGCACAATCCCACCTCCCACACATGCCCTCTCCCTCCCATGCCCTACCCCAACTTCCAAAATCAGCTCCTTGGCCCAGAATTACCTTAACGTCCCTCCTCCTTGTCCTAGAGCTTACGTTTGAGGCTCCTGGCCTCATAGGTAAGTACTGGGATGAGAAAGAGTGGGATTAGGAGTAATGAAGATACAGGTAGCTAAGTCAAGCATTACCTCATGTACCTCTACCTCATCCCAGTGCTTGTGTATGAGGCAATTACTGCCTCATACACAATTACAGGGACAAGGAAGAATAGGGCTAGGAGTAATGGCAATTACCAATAAGTAATTAAGTAATTAAGGCATTAAACACAAGTAGGGTCTTAACAATATTCAGTTGACTGGGCTGCAGCACTCGCCCCCAGTAATTTTGGGCTATGTTGACTCAACCTGGCTGACCTTCAGAGCAGTTGCCGGACAGAACAGGACACCGATGTTAAAGGGCATCTGGGTTAACAAGGGCCAAGCAGTTACTAACGTAAAGCATTTCACTGTTAGTACCTGCATTCAAATGCCAAATCTTTTAGGCAATTGAAATTGTGATGTGTGGTTAGCACTTTCATGGCAGGGAAGTGATTGGAAGTGTAGAAAGGGAACAGGAGACTGTTCATTCTCACAACAGTTCATAAATTGGTGCTTTCACACTTAAAGGAGAGAGTTAACTGCTTGTAACATTGAAGCTGCAAATAAGTTTGCCTCCCCCACCACCCGTGAAGTTAGCGCCTCCCCCAACATTTGAAGCATCAGCCCCCTGAAATGTAGGTTTTGTTGCGCCCCTGAGCACAAGCACAAACACCATTCACCATATACACGCATGCACACCAGCCATCCTTACATTTAAGTGTGCACTCTTTCACCATGCAGGCACACCCAGGCAGCCACCCATACATTTAAGTGTGCATCCTTTCACCGTAAACGCACACACGCCCACCCAGTCACCCATACATTTGTGTGCACCCTTTCACCATACACTCACACACACACGTCATGGGGTTGAGGGGAGCCCTATTACTTCAAAAAGAAATTGGGCCTCAGTATAAGTTTGCCGGTACGGTAACAACGATACCAGTACGCTTGGCGGTACTGTTGTTACCAGACCGGCAAACTATGAATTCTGCTCGAGGGTGCCTTCCCGCCCGCCTGGTCTGACCTGGCGGGCATACCGGCACCCGTGAGCAGAGCATGTCGGGTGCACCGGCACCATTATGAATGGTGCCGGTGCATCCGATCTCCTCATTCCAATTGGACTCTATGGGGATCAAATGGGAATGGGGAGCATTTTTTTCCGCCGCCCGCAAATGGGCAATTTCCAGGTCCGGCGGGGCCGTAATGACCCGGTAATTGCCCATTCGCGGATTCTGGAAAACGCAGGTTTGGCGGCAGCCTGGCGGTTTTACCGGCAAGGCTACAGCCAAACTTGTAATGAGGCTGATTGTTTCTTTTTGAAGTCACTCTGACTTCATAAAGACATTATTTCTGTTACAGAAATGATTTCTTTATGAAGGAAAAGTGATTTAAAAAAGAAATTTAAAAAAAGATTTTGAAAAAAATATTTTTTTTCAAGTGGGGCCCCCTCCCAGGACAGGTGATAGCGGGGGCCCCTGTTACGCCAGTGGATGGTAGTTGCCCCACACCCATCAGCTGAGGAGGGCAATGCCGGTTATCGTCAGACTAGAGCGACTGACCCGGAAGGGGCGGACCACGTGATGACAGGAGACACGATGAAAGCAGAAGACGCACTGCGGATTTAACCAATGAACATTGTTATGTCTTGGGGGTGGGGGAGCTCAAACAGATATGATGTGCATTGTGAAGGACCGGAGCATGAGGGAATGTAAGGGGAAGGCAAATTGGAGGTAGTCTGGGTTAGTTTGGGCCATAGACTGATAGGGTGTTACTTGTTCATATTTTTTGCAAACCAGCAATAAATGATGTCTTGCTTTGTCCATTTCCAATACGACTCCTCAGTCCTTTGTTTGATTTTACGTTCATAGTGGTTAGCAGGGTAGGAATGTTTTCCAAGAATTGGAGTTAGTGTATTTTTATAAATAAAGAGGGGTCTCATGAAGGAGTAAGGTAAGGACTCCAGATGTAGCCCATCCCCTATTGCAGTGATTTTATTTGGAGGTGCAGCACCCCTGCCCATCCAGCTGGCCTGGTGGGTGGGAGCAGTTTGTTCCCATATGGACTGTCCATTATCCGGGGTGAGGGAGGTTCACACCCTTAACCCAGATCAGGCCAGAAATCGAGGAGGTCCATGAAGCCCACCAAAGGGCTGATGTGAAGTATTCATCGTATACTCCTTTCCACCCACCCAAAGGTCAATTGGCTGGTTATACGTGAAAGCGTGGCGGAGGGATTTGGGAAAGCCATTTTCAGAACAAGTTTGTAGCAATAGCTGGACAAGGGTTAGAGGATCGTTATTGTGTGTAAAGCATAGGGAAATGTCTTAGAAACTGTTGTTTGTATGGTATATGACTTCCCAGACAGTTAAACATGAAGGTGGGATTATCAGGAGACTGCTGGCATATGTCTGAGTTGCTACTCCTGGATCTTTTACACATATGGTGGGAATGCAGGAAATGAAAACCTTTTCTTGAAAACTGCTTATTTTTGTGATAAATGTCATAGATGAAGCCTTCTTGAGGGACTTGGAGCAGGTCCCCCAGGGTCTTCCAGCTCACAGTGTCTACACTCTGTTAAGGGTAACGTTTTAGGGGGGAGCTGTTGAGCAGCTGACGGATGCAGACGTGAAGTGCTGCCACTCCGCCGGGTCTGCTTTACCCTGTTAAAATATCCTGATTGCAAATATAACCTTGATACATATTTGCCGTGGATGGTATAAAATAAAGGTCCTGCCTTACTCTACCGAATTCTTGACGGAAATCGGTGCCTCCGCTGCATACGGATTGAGGGATCTGCGGTGGACAGTGGAGAGGGCTGCAGCCTTGCCACAGTGCCACTATGGGGGAGAGGAAAACGCGTGCTGCCTGCAGTAAACTTGGACGCCAGGCACGCTCTGACTGGCATCACCCACCCGAAAACGAAGCAGAATACAGCTCGATGGACCTGGTAAGACTCCGGCTACATCCGACTGGGGAACTGAAGCAGACAGGACCCAGGAGCGTGCCCTAGTGGGTCTGCACCCTGCAACCGGCTATGAATATCGGCCACTCATGAAAGGCACGCATAAGGGACACGCCGAGGTTCACCGATGAGGGACTCCCACCGTCCCTGTAGGGCCCGTGGTGAAGGGGAAGCCTATGGGAATGCCACCACCCGCCCCAACTGGAATACGAGAGGCAGGAGCTGTGGAGCCAAAACTACCGCTACCTGAGTCCTCCGATCCCTGTGAGGCCCTGGAATTAAGAACGTGGACGGTGGAGGGTGGCGGACCTGGACCCCAGACAGACGGGGAAGAATGAAGGCTGCACCTCTGAAGGGCATGCGTTGTGGGGGCATATTGAAGAATTGAACAGAGTCTTGGGGCTGGACGCTGGCACTTGTGGCGCTGCCCGATGACGGGCATGCACGCGGTGGTGTGACGTTGCACGCCGCCGCGTGCAACATAAATAAACGGGGCATTTCCCAGCCGCGCAGAGCGACCGGGAAGCCCAAACTGTGAGGACGCCTGTGGAAGTGTCGTCCTTACAAGGTGGGGCTACGGGACCGCATGGGGGCATGGAGGAACCCTCAACAGTGGCGACGAGTGGGGGAACGATGCCCGGGCCCGGCGGTGACTGTTGATTAATTTTTTCACAGAAACGAGGTGGATGCAAAACTGTGTTTCTTTGCCGCGGGTAGTGCGTTACCCACGCGGCTGGTGGCCATTTTGGTTACCAAGCCGTGGGACTTCACGAGGCTCCGGTTTCGGCTCGGAAGCAGCCCCAGGCTTAATTTTTGGAACTCCTGATAGCAGGAAGGCATACCTGCAGGACTATATGCCTAATTTCAATTTTGGCTTTTCCTTGGGTTTCCTACGTCGAGTGAAAGCAAGAAAGAAGGCTTAGGGCCTAGGATCTACATGACCCCCGCATCTTCTTCTTCTAATTTTTGGGAACAATTGAAAGCTGAATAGTTCATCCTCATCTTTTTCATCATCAGGCTGGTGGACACACTCTGTTTTCATCCCCTTCATCATCACGGTGGTGCATCTTCATCAACAGGTTGGTGGCCACACTGATCTTAACCCTCTTCATCATCACAAAGGTGTTGCAGTGACTGCGGAGTTTGAGTTGCGGCCCCTGTGTTCCATGTTGGGGTGCCTGTGCGCTCAGACTCATGAGTGACATTGAGGACCTAGGTGGTGCAGCAGCAGGACAGCGGTCCCCTCTGCCCCCGCCACGTGCGCTACCTCAAGTGCAGCCTGTGCAGCAACCTCCGATTGTTCGGGCGGCTCCTCAAGGTCCTCCACCTCTCGTGCAGCCAGTGGCAGGACCTGCTGCTCCACAGATCCTTCCTGTCATGGCTCAGGTGCGTACCCAGGCAGCTCTGCAGCCCATCCCCGAGTTTGATGTTTCAGGCCCACCTTCTAGCTTAGGGCCCAGATGGAGGAGGTGGGTGGACCGTTTGGACATGTACTTTCGAGCGGCCCAGGTGGTGGATGATGACACCAGGCTGGCAACCATGCTGTATTCGGCGGGACCGTCTGTTCAGGAGATTTTTGAATCACTGCCGCCTGGGGATGGATCGTATGGTCAGGCGAAGGCCACCCTGCAAACTTACTTTGTGCCTCTTGCCAACGCGGACTATGAGCGTTTTGTGATGCTATCGGCCAAACAGAAGGACGATGAAACCCTGGACTCCTTCAAACCCTGGACGCCTGAGGCGTCTCTCCTTAGCCTGCACCTGGGGAGATGCAGAGGACATGATTAGGACAATGCTTATCCAGGCGTGTTCATCGGGCAAGCTCAGGCGCCAGGTGCTATGAGAACCAGGCATCACGCTTCAGCGCATCCTTGAATTGGGGAGGTGCAATGAGGTGTCAGAGGCGAGAGCAACCAAAATGGAGGCAGGGTCGCGCTCCATCAAGACTGAGGAGGTATGTGCGATGTGGCACGGCGGCAGGGGTGTCAGAAGACCTGGAGGTGGTCCCCGAGAGAGGGCCGGAAGGGCAGGGGAAATATGCATAAAGTGTGGATATGACCTACCCCACCCAGCAGAGTGCCCGGTGGCTGGAAAGACGTGTGGACAGTGTGGGTTGCCGGACCATTTCTCAAGGGTATGCAAGGCGGCCACGCCTGTGCTGGTACCGAGAGGCCCAGGGCGGCCAAGCTTCGTCCGCCAGGGTCGACCGCCCAACGTCGCTCAGGTGGATCAGAGCGAGGAGGATGCCCAGGTGGAGGAAGTGGAGGGGGACGAGGAAGAGAATGTGTTCTTTGTCTCAAGTGTGGGGGTCCTGAAGAGTAAGAACAGGAGACAGCCCAGGTGTGTGATCGAGGTGAATCAGTCTCTCGTTCCGGTCCTCGTGGACACTGGGGCATCCGTCAATGTAATGGTACAGGGACATTATGATGCCATGAACCAACCCCCCAAGTTGGCCGCGCCAAGGGCCCGCATCTTTGCTTTTGGTGGTCTTGACCCTATCCCCCTGGATGGTGCATTTGTGGCCAAGGTGGAGCATGATGGCTCTCAAATCAAAACACGGTTCTATGTGACACCTGTGAGCACCAACACTTTGCTGAGCTGTGCTGCAGCGGAGTCCCTTGGCATCGTCACGTTCGCATATTCTGTCTATTTGGAGGACATAAATGACTTGTTGGAGAAATATGCGGCACTGTTTAAGGAGATTGGACAGATGGTTGGGAAACCAGTGAGACTACATATTGATGAGTCGGTACAGCCCATTGCCCTGAAGCATCAGAGGGTGCCGTTTCACCTTCGAGAACATGTCGATAAGGAGCTGGACAGCCTGGTAAATCTGGACATAATAGAGAAGGTGGAGGGCCCCACCCCCTGGGTGTCCCCTATAGTGGTGGCACGAAAACCCAAACAACCCGACGCTGTCAGGATTTGTGTTGACATGAGGCTCCCAAACAAGGCCATCAGGAGAGAAAGGCACCGCACTCAGACGATAGATGACACCATTGCAGAGGTACAAGGTGCTCGCTTCTTTTCGAAACTGGACCTCAGGGCAGGGTATCACCAGGTTGTACTCCACCCCAAGTCGAGATATATTACCACCTTCACCACACATCGAGGGCTCTACCGTTACAAGAGACTTAGTTTTGGTGTCTCCTCGGCGGCGGAGGTATTCCAGAATATCAACCAGGGTGCCCTAGCTGATCTGGAGGGCGTTTTGAACATAAGCGACGATATTCTGGTGTTCGCGAGAACGGAAGTCGATCATCTGCAGCGTTTGGCAAAGACATTTGAGAGACTGCAGTCCTTGGGCCTCACCCTACACAAAGAAAAGTGTGAATTACTGCGACCATCAATAGAATTCTTTGGCTTTGTGTTCAAGGAGCGGGGGGTGTCTCCTGATCCCAAGAAGGTGCAGGACATAAAGAAGGCGCAGCCTCCGGAGTCTGTGTCTGAGGTACGGAGCTTCCTGGGCATCGTAACATACTGTGGACGGTTTATTAAAAATCTTGCCTCCCAGTCGGAACCGCTCAGGGCACTAACGAGGAAGGACACAATCTGGAACTGGGGCTCACTGGAGCAGGCGGCGTTTGACGACATCAAGGGTGCCCTGGCAGCTGAGGACACCATGTCATTCTTTGATCCCATGTTACCATCAGAGATCATTGTCGACGCCAGCCCGTTTGGATTGGGCGCCGTGCTGACCCAGGTAGACCCTGATGGGGGTATCCGCCCGGTGGTGTACGCGAGCAAGGCCCTGTCTGAGGCGGAACAACGATACTCGCAAATTGAGTGGGAGGCATTGGCAGTTCTCTGGGGATGCCGGCACTTCCGACTCTATGTTCTCTGACGCCCGGTGACGGTGGTGATGGACCACAAACCGTTGCTTCCTATCCTAGCAGGGTCGTCATCCAAGCCACACGCGCGGATTGAGAGATGGATGCTCACCCTTCTGGAGTATGGGGTCACTCTTGTATATCGGCCTGGGGCGAATAATGTGGCCGATTACCTCTTCAGACACCCTGGGGCGCCCAGTGGTGGAGACCCTGACACTTGTGTAGAGGAGGCAGAAGAACATGTCCGGGTGGTAGTGTAGGCGGCTACGCCGAATGCCATGCCTCTTCAGGAGCTTGAGGCGGCTGCCACTGAGGATGAGTGCTTTAACATTCTGAAGCAGTCCATGCAGCAAGGCTCCTGGAAGTCGGTGCTGGAGGCCCTGGCAGGGCGCACTCAGGAGGCCAGGACTGGACTTGAGCAGCTATGGAAAGTCCAGGAGGAACTATCGTTTTCAACGTCTGGGCTCCTGCTCAGGGGTGATCGGATTGTGGTGCCCCAGTCGAAGGTGGGCGACGTGATTGCGCTGGCACATCGTGGTCACCAGGGTGCCGCCTAGACCAAGGCCCGCCTAAGGCTGAAGGTGGGGTTTCCGGAACTGGAGCGTAAGGTGGATGACTTCGTGGCGGCCTGTGTGTGGTGTCAGGCGGCTTCTCCACTGCAGCATGAGCCGGAGATAGAGGCGATGCCTCGCGGGACGCGACCATGGGAGGTCGTCCACGTGGATTTCGGTTCCACCACGATGGGCACCCACTTCCTGGTACTAGTTGACGAGTATTCAAGATATCCAGAGGTGGAATTTGTGGACTTGGTAGCGTTCGAGCACGTTGTGGTCACTGTGGAGAAGGTATTTGCGGCCCATGGATTCCCACAGACGTTGTGCTCGGACAATGGGGCACCATTCCAGAGCGAACATTTTTCGGAATCGATGGAGAGCTATGGGGTGGTGCACTGGAAGATCACTCCCCTGTGGCCAAGGGCCAATGGTGAAGCTGAACGACTCATGAGGACTCTAAATAAGACCTTTAGAATTGCCCAGGGGCAGGGACAACCACTGCAGAGAGCCCTGTATCAATTTCTGAGGGTCTATCGTACCACGCCCACGCATCCACTGGAGTCGCCCCTGCGGAGGCATTGTTCAGGCGTTGCCCGCGTGGGTTGCTACCGGAAGTGGGGGAGAAGGAACCGGGCGTGATCGATGATCAGCAGGTCGAGGCAGACCGAAGAACACGGATCGAGCAGGAGAATGTTCGGAGAGGGCTTCGCCCGCAGCGGCTGGAGCCAGGTGATGAGGTCCT
This sequence comes from Ambystoma mexicanum, assembly GCF_040938575.1. NCBI lineage: Eukaryota > Metazoa > Chordata > Amphibia > Caudata > Ambystomatidae > Ambystoma > Ambystoma mexicanum. The sequence continues at coordinate 995,137,938 of NC_090928.1, forward strand.
CATTCGTAACAGACACCCACATGGAAAGCTCTCTCTGCCCCATGAGCCAGAGCCGTTGGACGTTGTCGCGGTCAGAGGGTCCATGGTAACTGCATCGGATGGCCGGTCTGTGGTCACGCGCAATGTCAGCTTCTTTAAGAAGCTATGGGATCCAAGAACCGACCCGCCTCCTGAGCCCGACCCCGGGGATCTCCCAGAATGGGGAATGTTAAAGTGTTATTGTTATAATGTGTGTTTGATGTGCAGTGAATAGTTGTAGCGTGTGTTGTTGTTCTCCTGGAAAAAGGAGGAGTGTGGCGCTGCCCGATGACGGGCACGCACGCGGCGACCGGGAAGCCCGAACTGTAAGGACGCATGTGGAAGTGTCGTCCTTACAAGGTGGGGCTACGGGATCGCAAGGGGGCATGGAGGAACCCTCAACAGCACTGACGGGCAGGCAACCGCATGAACTGCAATACACGGGTGATCGCTAACTCGGGTCCCAGCTAGCCTCGCAGGGCTCAGTGTGGAGAGGCCTGGACGCACAGACCCGCGCCCCACCTGACAAATAACCTAACCATGAGGAGACTGCAGATGACGAGTGACGCAAAATCGGGTGACTCCAGAGGGGTCCAGAGTGCTAGTGACCCCCCAGTCTCCCGGCCCTCCGGAGACCCGGAAGACAATCCTGGAAAGGACAAAGGAAGACTCCAGAAGGCCACGACAGACACTTTGGCGGAATTGCGGGTCCCCGGAAGCAATGGAGCAAGTAAGTGCATAGAGTGAGGAGGAATAGAGTGAGCGTAGACTGTGGGCAGCTGAGGGAGGCACAGGCGGATCCACTGATGTGAGTCTCTGTGGGACTGGGAACACCCAGATACTGAAGGATAACCGCAGCGCTACCCCCATACCTCCCCTGCCAGGAGATAGGAGACTACTAAGCAGGCCAGTTGGGGTCTGGGAATAACACAAGGACCTGAGGCGAGGCCGGACAACCGGAGACTCCACACCCTAGGGCCCAGACTAGGGTTGTGACCGAATGGCATAAAGGGCCTGATGCCCACCAGTCCGGCTCACTGATACCAACTACAGACCTTCATTGGCTCCCCAAGTGGTATGGTAAGGATGCCTTAATATTACTTGTACCTCTGCAGCCCTGCGCCCAGGGCAACCGGCCACCTGAAACCCCCTCTAGCCCGATATCTGCCTCTCCACGTACGTAGACACTGAATCACCACACAGGGGTGCCCTACCTACCTATTTATCCATTCTGACATCAAACCATCACATAAGAGACGTGCATCGGTGTGATAGAAGTCCCCCAGGGGACCCACGTTACTACAATAATGGTGAAAGACATACCCATTAAAGGGTCAGCACAGCACAAAATGGACAGATACACCACAAGCACTCCCCCGAAGACCCGCCTGGCTGCAGAAAACCTAGAAGAGGGAGCAGCGAATGAGGATACAGGACAGATCCTATCCCTCGTGGACATTATGGCTGTAATCCAGAACATCTGTAGAGACCAAGATCGACGGCTTGACTTCCGAGGTCTTCTTTCTAAGGCAGGATCTCCACAACCTGACATCCCGTGTAGGAGAACGGGGCAAAGAATATTTGACAATGAAGATACTGTCAAGAGACTGGAGGAGCGCCTGGAACACATGGCGCAGAAGCTCACCACCTTTGAAACCCGCCCTGAGGACAATGAAGGCAGATCTCGCTGCAACAATCTGGTGTCATGATGCCTACCCCTGGGCATCAGGACCAAGCCCATCAGGTCTGGGAGCAGGCATCCAGATACTTATTAAAACCCGAACAGCCCCGGCTGGGGGCTGTTTGGGTTCAGTCCTGGCGTCTTAGTTGCCAGGCTCATCATAGAAATCAGTCCTGGCGCCATAGGCGCCAGGCTCATAGACTTTACTTACCTGATGCAGACCATGCTGCAAGTGAGTCCAAGCCAATGTGAGGCCTGGATGGGACTATTTTATTACAGGGACTATCTTTTACTCGGGCGTGGTTCTGAGGAACTTCTTACCTGGAACTACTTTGGAGGCTATTTAAACCACGCCCGAACAGCAGCACACGCTTCGCGTTATTCTGCATCCAGCAGCGTAATGCTCACCGTGTCTCCAGTCAGCATCCAATCTTCTGCCACGCCCGCCTCGAATCTGGAGCTCCTAAAACAAAGAGGAAAGAAAAGGACAAGGTTAGAAAACAAACTATTTTTGAATTCCTCACCTGATTCCGGACCCATCTCTCCTCCGGACCTGGAAAGAACATCATTTCAGTACGCGTTGCATCTACAGCTGCAGCGCCGCGCCATACTCACCAGTCCTCGCAGCATCTTTCGATTTGGCACTGCCTAAATCATTGTCATGATCTCTGCTTCCAAAAGGTCAGGGTTTTCCCAACTCCCTTGGAAGCAGATCCATAACCCAGGTTCCGAGTGCCAACCAGTCCCAATTGGGACCTTTTGGACCCAGTCCTGGCGCCAGTGGCGCCAGGCTCATAAATATGCCCAGTCCCAGCGCTGGAAGCGCCGGGCTCATAATGCTTGGGTGGACTTACCTGCAGCAGACCATGCTGCTTACTTGCCTGCCAGTTGAGCCTCTGATCCTCTTCTGTTTGGAACTACTTTTCCTGTTGGGTGGGGCAGGAGCCACTCCCTAGATTCAGAACACTGGAACTCTTCTGGAAAGCAGGAACTCTTTTCTTACCTAGGCGTGGCTGTGGAAGGAGACACCTAAGCACTACAGGAGGCTATTTAAACCACACCCGATGGATGAATCTTGCTTTGCGTTATTCTGCATCCTCTGCAGCAGAACGCTCATCGTGTCTTCTGCATCTGATCCTGGGCCTAAGGAAAAAGGCTTACCATCCTGAATCCAGTCTTCAGCAACACCTATAAAGACAAGAAAGAACAGGTTAGCATTACGGTCTTCAGTGACAGCTCTTCACTTACCTGGTCCATCGGCTGTCACCAACGCCTCGTGCTGCATTCCGGCATCTGAAAGACAAAGGCTTACCTACTCTTCGTGCGCTCCGGAGGTCTTCACACTGCATTCCGGCATCTGAAAGACAAAAGCTTACCAACTCTTCGCACGCTCCGGAGGCCTTCGGCGCTGCATCCCGCATCTGAAAGACAAAACAAGGTGCGTTTAAAGACATTGGGGAACTTTAATACTCACGTGCCATTACTCCTTTCCACATCTAACCCAGTGGGTATTCCGGCACCCTGCAGCCGCTCCGAACTTGTACCTGCAAAATAAAAAGACAGTTAGAGCGCATCGTGAAGCAGGCAACAAGCGCTTACTTACGTGCTTCCAGGGCTTCTATTCATCACACAGGCTCCATCTTCAACTCACTTCAGCCCGTCATCCGCCATCGCCGGAACCCTGCAAAACAAGAAACATCATTACTAAAGACTTTAAAGACATTAGAATTACTCGAAACTTACCGTTCGTGCAGTAAACGACGGACAGCAGTCCTCTGAAGTCAAGAGGCCTGCTCCCCTTATCCAGTGAAGAAACTGGTTACAGCACCCTGCCCCGAGGCAGATGGAGAGCACGGCGTTCACTTACCTAAGGTGAGAGCGTTAACCTTTGGGGTTCTACAGGAGAAGAGAAAGGGAAGAAGAGAGAGACATTCAATAACCCAGTTCCTTAATCCCATATTTTCTATCTGCAGACATCTTACCCTTCGAGTCAGACATACAGTGCACAGAGGTCCAGCCCAAAGAGCCAGCCGTGTGTTACACATCATCTTTGAAGATACGGTATATGCCCAGTCAAGACCGGCGCCTCTACGGGAATCCGGTGAGCGTTACAATCATTTCTTCGCCGAACTCCGGCACCTGGGGGACAAAAGAAAAAAACAAGGTGAGCCGAGAAAACCAACAAATATAACTCTTATCACCATAGACTTACCTGATTTACCACCGGAGGCATTATTCTATAACTCTCCACATCTTCATGTGCCGCACCTGCAAAGAGAGAGAAAACAACACGTTAAACACGTGCAACATTTATCAGACAGCGTCGGGTAATACAGACTCTTACCTGAGCGCCACCAGTTACCACGAGAGCATCTTCTCACGAACTCAGCTGCAAGACAAGGAAGGAAGGGGGGAACAAGAGTGAACACCGGACATATTGAACTCTATGAACTTGATACTTACTGGTCCTCACCAGGAACCTCAGAGTCAATACTCTCCGGAACTCTCCCACGCCGTCAAACCAGTGAAGTAACTGGCATCAACGCGCCCCTGCAATCCATGCAGGATGGAGAGCTCATCTTTCAAGAGTATAAGGTAAAATTGCTGAGAGGGCATTTCAGAGGTGATTAGTGGGGAGGACTGTGGGGGGTGCCATCACTTGAATCCACGGGTGGCTAAATCCATCTCTCCACTTGCAGGAGAATACTTCTACGGGTCAAGCAGACAAGATTAGGAGGGCCAGTCCAGTCAGTCATCTCTCCACTACGCATCACGTTGGTGGAGACCGCAGCCGTCCGGGTCCAACCGACGCCCCTGTGGGAGCCAGGTGAGCGTAACATCTGGGCATACTTGGCCTTCCAGAGAAGGAAGAGGGACCATCCATGGAACTCTGCTTAGAGAACTGGCTCTCAGACCTCATGGCACCCAGAAAACTCTCCAACTTCTTATCCATCGAGAGGGCACATCGAATCCCGGCGGGCAGACCAATGCCTGGCGCTCCTACATGCACTATGATCGCCAGACTCTTGAATTATAGAGTTCGGGACACTCTACTCCACATGGCACGGGCAACTGGCCCGATCACATACAATGGTAATCGCATAGGCTTCTTCCTGGATTACACGAGAGAAGTGCAAAAATCACGCTAGTCTTACGACTCCGTAAAGAAAAAAACTCTCCTCCCTAGGCATCGAATATGCACCTTTCTTCCCAGCTACCCTCAAGCTCTACTATAATAATACAGTGCATGTGTTTCATAAGGTCTGGGACAGGATGGAAACACAAGTCCTCTCCGTCACGCACCCAGGGACACCCAGAGACTACACACCTCGAAAAGATACGGGAGGAAACAGTCCATCTCGATCAGGGGCCATGACCTCGAGCACAGACAACAGGGACAGATGTTCCCTGGAACAACCCGAAAATGCCTGAGATACAATGAGGCATGACTAGATCAACCTGAGGTCTGGTAAAGCCTCAACAGGCAGGAGGCCTGCCCCTCCCTCCCTCCTTCCCTTCCAAGTAGAGTCTTCAATTGTTCGACGGTCAGACTCCTAAAAACTGGCAGTCCCGGACGACGGCAACAAGGCTCAGACTGGCCCCCTGGGGTTACCCCAAATGTGTTCTCAGGAGTTCATTTCACGATTATGGGTGACAGGTACTTCTAGTTGGGGGTGAATTGTGGGGTGGGGGGAGTTTATGGGACACAAGCAGTAAGGCCAAGGGAGGGGATGTATGATCATTTGTCATGTAAGTCTATAGAAAATGTAGCCACATCATCCACTCCACCTGACACCAAACCAAGGAAATAACCCAATGTCCACGTTGGAAGGTTGTATATTGACAGCAAGGTTGATATTGGAAAACCCTAACACAGGTGACTGAAACAGGGATCACCCGGGGTTGGTTGGGACGCTCCACGAAAGAGGGGGGCTATGGGTCTCTGTGCACCCTTCCCAGACACCGCAGGACAATACACATATATTCTATGGCACATGATGGGCAGATATCGCTAACAACATGGAACGTCGACACGCTAGGCTCTAGCATAAAACATAGGCTGGTACACCAATACCTAAACCGCCACTCCCCCGATATCGCTCTCCTCACAGAGTCTCACCTAATAGGCACTGAGTGGGGCTTCTTTACAAGGTCTAACTACCCGCACGCATACCACGCGGGATTCTCGAGAGGGGCTAGGGGCGTGATGGTTCTCATCCACAAACGCGTCCCATTCCAAGCACAGACAGTGCGTACCGACCCCCTAGGCCGATTCATGCTGGTGATAAGAGACATGCAGGGAGAGAAGTGGGGCTTTAGCGCAACCTACACTACCCTTACACTCATAACAGAACTTCTAGTCGATCTACAGGCAATACTGCTCTCTGAAGAGGCAGACTCATGGGTCTAGGGAGGGGCCTTTAATGAGGTCATGGAGGTCGGCAGGGATAGGTCGAGTAGCAGCAATAGATGTAGGGACACCCCAACCAAACTATATACCTTTGCCGAAGCAACAGGGCTGGTGGACACATGGAGGGCACTACATGAAACTGATGCCAGGTTCTCATTTTACTCTAATGCACACACATCGCTCTCACGGTTAGATTATGTTTTTACCCCCCGAAACATGTCCCACAGACTGTCAGGAAACTACGGCAGCCACAGTATTCAGGGAGGTCGGAAACGCGTTTTCCGGCAGGTAATTCATTTTTTTAAATTGGACTCCCGTTTACTCACTAAAGTATCTGGTCAATGTTGTCTACGTATTCCCAAGCCGACAGCTAACCACTGTGTCTCTCTTCGGCGCTGTTGGGGTTGCTGTGGAGACGCAGTCTTTCTGCATTCATTAGGTCACGTGTTTTTTCACTTTAGGCCCATTCCCATGGTGTCATGTGACTTCTGTACGTTCCTACTTATGCCCTGTCTGTTTTGGAATTCACTGCTTCTGAATGTACTTTCTACAACCTTACCGAACCTTGTGATCTTTCTTGCTCTCTTGATCTACGACCCGTCTATGTCCCACGGTTATCTGATTGTCTTGCTCCTTGTCTGCCCGTTATCAAGTATTTCCACTTACGACTATTGGAACGCTTTTTCACCTGCATTGTCTCCCGATTTTGTACTTCTTTCTGCCCGCACTGTTATTGACCCAGAATCCACCTGATGACGAGTTATTGAATTTATGACCACGGTCGAGTAACCTGTTGTCCCGTAAATCAGCGCTTCAACTTCCCCACGTTTTCTCTTGGAAACTCCATTCACGCCTTAACATACTATTTCCTTTCAACTCTCTGACATTGGAACTTACTATCATCGCTGGAACTCGGATTGTCTTCTGGAACTCTGTTAGGCATCCTCGTGCCGGCGGGTGGTAGGTGGAGCATTTCTTCACATCTCTTGAACTTGGACTACCTCCTGGAACTCTGTTAGGCGTCCTCGTGCCGGCGGGTGTGAGGAGAAGTATTTTGTTTTCTTTTTCATCATCGAACTACATCTGGATGGTTATGCTATCTATGGAATTCTACACTGTGGTCTTTGGTAAGAGTGTTTTCTTTACTCACGGCATTGTTTTGCTACTGCTATAGTCACTGTTTGGATAATCCACATTCTAATCATTGTGTTATCCTTATCATAGGATACGCCAGTTAGCACCACATCAGGATTTCTAACCAATTACAGGGAAACTTCTGCTGAGCATAAGGTACAAAGCCTTTTGTCTTGAATATTGCTTTCTCAGTTTGCATTGTGGTATTAACCTTGAATCTCCTTTGCAGGTCAGCGGAATCCTGTGGTGTCCATCCATTTTTGGGTCAATAGACTTCTCATGTGATTTCCTCTACTGAGGAATTTACATAGAAATCTGACACAGACTGCTGTCTACAACATTTCTTGCTAGAGGGATCTCTGACCACTACCCCCTGCTGATTACGATAAAAAACATGCATCATAAACCTGGAGTCGCATGGCGCTTAAATACTTACTACCTGGGGATACCCGAAATAACAGAGGGCCTCTCATAAAAAAATGCAGAGTACTTTGACCTGAATGAGAGGTCAGTCGATTACATTGTGTTACATTGTGGGAAGCCCCTGAAACAGTCCTCTGGTGGGAAGCCGTCTCCCTAGTATCTGCACATCGCGAGCAACATACCCGGGAGATTACGGAGGCGGAAATAAAAGTGATTGTGAAGGAAGAATTACTTCTGGAATGAGGAACCCAAGCATCGCAGGAGGCCTTAGTGATCGCACAAGAAGCTCTGAGAAACATAGCTCTAGACAATGCACGGGCCGTCAACTGGTCGGTTCGGAGTCAAATATACAAGACCGGGGACAAAGCGGGCAAGACACTCGCATGGTTAAAGAGGCGGGAACAGCATAAGGGTAAAGTACGGTCATCCACACCAGGGAAGTGTTAACTACAGACCCCAACATAGCAGAGGCCTTTGCCACCTACTACGAACAATTGTATTCCTCCCTGATAAGTGTACCCGGGAAAAACTATCCAAAATTCCTAGGATCAGTTGAACTTCCTCGGCTTTCCGATCAACAAGTACTGAGCATCGAGTCTGAGATTACTGAGGACAAAGTTCAAAGGGCCCTGTCACAGCTCCAATCTGGAAAGACCTAATGGATTCCTGATAGAAAACTGCAGGAATCTAGGGGCAGCAATAACAGGGCACATGCACCGCATGTTTCTGCAGTGTAAAGAAACAGGGACGAATGCCCCCGGATCTCAGGAAGACATGCATAGTGGTGATCCATAAACCCGGGAAACCCCCGGAACACTGCACTTCCTACCGACCTATCTCTTTGATAAACAGGGAAGCAAAAATCCTGGCACGAATCCTCACTAATAGACTACTCGGAGTGATCGAATCCCTCGTTCACCCTAACCAATGCGGATTCATGCCAGACAAATCTACCCGCATGAATCTTCGCAGAGATCAACTTTTTCTTGATCGCGACTCCGAAATCCCAGAACCACTAGCTCTCTTAGCGGTGGATTTTGAGAAGGTGTTCGACTTGGTGGGGTGGGACGCCCTGTGGGAAATCATGAGTCGGATGGGTTTTGGTCAGGGTTTCATAGCCTGGGCTAAGCTCCTCTATCACTCCCCAGAGGCAATGGTGCGGGTAAATGGCAGGTCCTCTAGGGTGTTCCCACTGGGCCGTGGAACCAGACAGGGTTGTCCCTTTTCTCTGTTACTGTTTCTCCTTGGCATAGAACCACTGTCAATTAGACTCCAAGAAGATAAGAACTGGATGGGATTCTCATGGCCGTGGGGGAGGAAGATCAGGTCTCGCTGTACACAGATGATCTCCTTGTCTACCTAGGCAACCCTGTGGCCTCCTGCGCTGTAGTGCCTTGTATCCTCTCAGATCTTCAAAAATTCATCGAGCTCCGAGTAAATACCAAGAAGACGGTATACTTCCCGATTCAGGGGGGTGATGCCGCAATCCCCGAACACCGCCCTTACCCCGTATCCATCTTGAACTTCGCCTCTTTAGTCATATGTGTCAGTCCAGCCTTAGATGATTTCCTCCAGCTGAACTTACAACCAGTCGTAGACCGCTTCACGGCAGATGTCTCGCACTGGCAATCCCTCCCGCTATCACTGATGGGTAAGGCTGCACTGTTTAATATGATGACCCTTCTGAGACTATTATACATTCTCCAAAATGCCCCGCTTCCCGTCTCCATCCGACCTTCACAACGATAGATGGGATTCTCTGCAAACTGCTTTGGGGGCTGGGGGAAACAGCCCTGAATAGCCCTTATGATGCTTCAATGCTCTGCGTGGGAGGGAGGCATAGGACTGCCTTGTCTTCGCACCTATTATTGGGCCGCACAAACGGGGGTGGTAAATGAGTGGCTTCATGGAAACCCCAAGCTCCCACACATTAGGTTAGAATTGAACACTATGGGCTCTGTCCCTCCCCTCCAGGCACTATATGGAGATAACAGGAGCATGGCGGGAGTGCCGAGAATGACGCTCCATATCCGCCAGGCCTGGCGCAAGGCCCAACAGCACATAGGATGGAACGCAAAACCAACACTGACTCAACCTCTATGGCAAAATAAATACCTCCCTGAGGTCCAGAAAATGGGACACTTTAGGAATTGGGAGAAAACAGGTATATGCACACAAGCAGATGTAATTGAGGGGGATGCCTGTTGCACTTTGAGACCTTGAGAGGGAAATACGAGTTACAGCCCATGGACTATTACAGACACAGAAAACTCACCCGCACCATGCAGACCTAGTTTCCAAATCTTGCTGTGGTGCCCGATCGCCCCCCCCCTTGAGGCCAATGTTCCTCCAGCCCGCTTCTCGGCTAAAGTTACCTCCACAGTCTACCAAGTTCTTAACTCCTTTGGCACACAGGAACTGACCAAGTTGAAAGAAAAGTGGGAGAACACCTGGGTCCACTGGAAACAGAGGAATGGGTGGAGGCATTGATGTTCCCTCGAGAAATAGGCATTGATACTAAATTCCGATTGATACAACTTGAAATTGTGCACCAATCATACTACTCCAGAACAATGATGGCTCGATGGGGAAGGGTGACCAATGGAACCTGTCTTCGGTGCAAAAAGGGCAGAGGGCACCTTCTTCCACATGATCTGGGACTGTAATGTACTGCAGACCTTCTGGGGGAAATGCATTGACAGGCTGACCAGGATGATGGGATCTCCGGTCCCAAAGGACCCAAAACTGTTCATACTCTGCATCTGGGGGGAGGTACACTTTACCAAATACGAAAAAACATTCCTGGGGCTCAGCTGACAAGGTGAGCTTAGACTGATGGCCCAATGAAATGGACAGATGTGCTTCACTAGAAAAGCGAATCTATAGAGGCTGCCCTGCGAAATGTCAGAAAGTATGGGGGAAATGGGTGGACCACTGACAACCTTGAAAAGGAAACCCAGGCATCACATGAACTTACTATCAGTGCCATGTCTCACCCCCGAGCGAGTGGACCCGGGTCACCTCGGAGGCCCACGTGTGGGCTAACAGGATACGGTCAATGTCTAGTAATGTGCCATATGTGACCTTGGTGATTTGTTTATATCGTTTTTATAGTTTATAACGTCTTGTGCGCATAAAAAACAATAAACAGAGTTATAAAAAAAGGGTAACATAATTACTGTTATTGGTACCCAAATTCGTTATTGGAGTGATGTGGCGAAAACCAGAGTCCATGTTTCTTAGCGAATGTTGAGTTACAGAAGTTTGGACCCCTCTGTCTCTTTCCCATCTTGAGATCCCAAAGCCTGCGAAGGACCACACAATGGGGCTCCTTGGGTAGTCCGACGGTAAATCCGTCAGAATACCGGCAAATGGAATTACTGATACTGGCACTTGGTCAGGCGCTATTACCACTCGGAGTATTACCTCTTCCCCTGTCTGGTCCTGCAATTACACCACCCCCTCCACGGCACATGAGTGCTGCCTGGGTTTGAAGAAATGGATGCAGGCATCCATCTGTGTGTCGATCTATCTGGCGATTCCTGCATGCCAGGTAAGCCCTGCTGGGCTTGAAGCTCTTACAATCATGGGCCATTTAAAAATGGCAGCCCATTGTGACACTGTTGCAGCCACTTTTCTTCCTGCCTAGATGGCCACCTCCGCCTGCTCACAATTGGCTGCTTAATCCTTTCTTACTGGCCTACCACAGGGAGCCGGCAGGCAACACCGAGCCCCTCATAAGACCCACTTACAAGGCTGGGGGTCTCTTCCCCTGTCTGGCTCTGTCTGACAATGGAACGCTGTTAATGTTGTTCCGCTTGCTGTGACCAACATTCTCCACCACCCCTCTGCCTAGTTTGCTTCCTGTTGTCCAAAGCAACTACACAACTGCTGAGACAAATCTCCCAACCGCTACTTATCTCCCTGCTGCCTTAATCGTATCAAGTAGCACCACACCAGGCTACCATTGCCCACCCAATGCAGCCGTTGTCTAATGGGTCAAAGTTTCGCCGGCCATCGCTGTGCTAGGCTGACTGAGCCTCGACTCACTTCTTCCTCGATTTGCTCGATTTCACTCGTCCACTCTAGTTTACTCACACATCAAGCCAGCATGCTTCTGTCCTTAACACGAGCCATGATGTCCTTTTGTGTCTCCCATTTACAACTTTCTCACAGCAACATAATCCTTAACATTGCACAGTAAATCAATGTACTTGCTACTCACCTTGGCCTAATGCTGCTATTGGTTTTCATACGTCATCTTCTTACTGTGACTCTAACAGCTAATGTATGCAATCTGCACCCAACCGACCATCACTCTACTATCCTATGCTACATGCAACCTACCTAACTCGTCCACATCAGCACTTCCACTGCTAAAGTTTGCCACTCCCTACTTTGATTCTACCAGCTTATGCTGCTAATGCATGCCACTTGCAACCCTCGTGTTTGGTCATTTATGAACTGCTAGACCACACTATTGTATCCTTAGTTGAGAGCTCTGCTCAAATATCGGTGCAATACGAGGTGAGGCTGTCTAATTCACTCGCCCTTATCAATGTCGCCTTTTGCATAGCTGTATCTGAATATCTGATGTAGCCCTCTCCCCGCACCAAGAGGTGAGGCTTTTCCAAACTGTGCACCCTTATCAATGTTGCGACTTACCTACCTGTAACTGTATACTTGATGTAGCTTCCCGCACCAAGATGCAAGGCTTTCCAAACTGTGCAGCCATACCATTGCCGCACCAAGAGGGGAGGCTTTCAAACAGTCCAACCTTATCAATGTCACTTTTTACCTAGCCGTAACGGCATACTTGATGTAGCCCCCACACCAAGAGGTGAGGCTTTCCAAACTGTGCACCCTTATCAATGTCACTTTTTACCTTCCTGTAACTGCATAATTGATGTAGCCCCCGCAGCATGAGGTGAGGCTTTGCCAATCTGTATACAGTCATACCTATTTTATATTTCAACTCCCTTCCGCTTGTTGTAACCATTATACGTTGGGCCTCATTACGGGATTGGCGGTAAAACCTGTTGGTAGGCGGGGGGCTACCACCAACCCTGTAACACTGTTTCTGACGCCTGACATCCCGGTGCTATCGGGACATCATGGTAGGCGGCGGAACAGTAAATCCCCATTCCAGACACTGAAGCACCTGCACCGTTGTTAACGGTGCCGTGCTTCAGTGAAAACACTGCCGGTAAGGGCCTGAACTCCCGGCAGTTCAGGCCTGCCAGGAGTGCTGTCCCCCTGACCAACAGACTTGTAGTTTGGTTGTCCAGAAAGGGTGCCGGTACGTTGCTACTGGCACCCTTATTTTCCAGACTGCCAAACATATCATGAAGCCCATTGGGCCTCATTACGAGTTTGGCGGTAGACGTTCCCTTAATAAGGGCACGGCTACCGCCAAACTCGCTACCGGCACTAGCAAATGGGCTATTACTCGCCCATTACAAGTTGAATGGACCAGTAATTGCCCACTCGCGGGTGCAGGTATGGCCGGGCTCCCGATCCCCATTCTGCACCATATAGCAGAATGGGGGTGGGGAGCATGGTTGCACTGGCACCGTTTATAAAGGTGCCAGTGCAATCACAAGGTCTGCTCGCGGATGCCGCTATGCACGCCTGGTCTGACCGGGCATTCAGAGCGGCACCCGCAAGCCGAACTCGTAATGTGGTTGTATGGTAACAACGGCGCAAGTAGCCCTACCGGCGCCGTTGTTGCCTTACTGCCACATTCGTAATTGGGCCCATTGTCTCTTAATTTACCTGTTCACTTTGCACTTACTGTAACTACCACCGTGATATCTGAGGGTCTTGGGCACTGCTATAAACGCTAAAATAAAAAAAAAAACAGAAATACCTCTGTCGGTAATACCACCTGATAAGAAGTGGTGGTTTGCCAGTGTAAATCCCCATTTAATAGGACTCCATTGGGAATTTAACACTGCCGGTATTGCCGGATGGTAATAGTGCCCATTTTTGGATGTAAAATGGAGGAGTTACCTCTAACCCTCATTATAAGTTTGCCATTCAGGAAAAAGTGCCTGTAACAACAGTAACCGGCATGTTTTCCGGATGGCAAACTACAAGTCTTCTGGTAGGGGCAGTGAACTACCAGTAGGCCTGACCTGCCGGTAGCTCAACACCCTACTGGTAGACTTTTCACTTCAGTGATACCATTCCTAAGGGACTCCAAGGGAATGGGAACTTACCATTCCTGCGGGATACCATGTGGCAGAAACGGTAAGATGACCGGCAACCACATAATGAGGGCCTGTTAGGCAGAAACCTGTGCAGTTCCCTCTGGGACCACTGCAAAAGATTTAAGACTACTGGTGTTTGGCAGTAAACCCACTTGATAGCAGTCTGTACCACACAAATTCACTTGGTAGCTGTGGCTGAGCAGTCAGACTTCCCTCAAGAACAGTTAGGCAGTATAGAGAGTATTCACAATAGGTCAAGAGTGCACAATAGAACAAGTAAACACTGACCAGGGCTTGGTGTAAAAGAGATATAATTGTTTATTTAAAACCACATCTAGAAAATCACACAGGCACTAGTAGTAAGCAATTCAAAAACACGGTCACTAAGAGATGTACACTCCCTTAAAAGAATATTTGACAAGTCTTAAGTAAAGCCCCACTTATTTTCAGACAGCGGTGAGCACTTAACGTAGATGGCACTCTAATAATACGTTTTAAAAAGGGAGAGAAAAGCAGAGAACAAGTTGAAACAGATCCCAACACTTTCATAAGAACATAACAAGAGAGGAAGGCAAGGTAAAACCGTGAATTCAGAGTCAGTAGGCTGGATCCGCTTTAAGGGGATCGAAACGAAATGTGTCCAAGGTCACACGGTTGCAGTGCACAAAAGTCTTGTAATGGTTCAAAAAGGAGTTGGATCAGAGAAAGGGACCAGTAAGAGGGTCAAGGTGGCCAGCCCAGTCCAGAAGGTTAAGGAGTTATTATTACCTTGTTGCAATCTTCAGAACGGGAGGCCTGGCGGACACGGTACCTTAAAGTGGTGAGAACACTCCAGCGGGGACAGTTGCCCCTGGCAGCGGATGCAAGTCGGTGCTTCGTCCGGGGAAGAGAGGATCTCGTCGTGGAGGAAGACAGGAGTCCGTTGCACTGCCAGGTAAGAGACCAGCCGCGGAGTTTCTCAGGTACAAGGAGCGGTCCATTGATTCGAGGTTCAGTGGTGAGTGGCTATCTGGCCGCCGGGTCGTTTGGCACGGGCAGTTCGACCACAAACCGGTCTGTGGTGTGAAGAAAAGAAGGTAAACTGGTTGTGCCCACCAGTCAGGGTAAGAAGCTTCTCCAGCCGGGAGATCTTCTCTGTCGTCGGGAAGTGGTGAGTCGGTTCTGCAGGGCTCCACCGGTGGTGTCGTCGTGGTAGGTCGGCTCAGCTTCTCCCTCGTCATATTCTCATGTCCTGTGGCGACTTCTGAAGTTCCAGTCCCCAAAGCCCTGCTTTTATGCAGAAAACCCCCATTCACTCAGCCTAGCTGTCACTCAAACATGCTAAGTGGTGAGCCGGCCGGGCGACTTGAGTGCGACTTGAGTTACCAAGGTAACTCAGTCCAGGGTGCCTAAACCCCCTCCAACACCACCTGTGGTACCCAGACAGAGTGGCACCACTTTTGGAGGCTTCTGTGGAGAAGCCCGCCAAAAAGTGGAACAAAGGGCTCGACTTGGGTTGGAGTCACAGAAGAGAACACAAACACCATTTTGGAATCGAGTCTTGGCAAAAAAAACAACCGGAGAATTAATATTAATTCAATAAACCGGCGGTATGTTCGAGGCGATGAGAATTAAATAATTAAAGTTGGTAGCCTCGAACAATGGGAAAATCCCATAGGAAAATATTTGCGGTCGAATATAAAAAGTAGTTTCCACTGTCACCAGCGAAGCTCGATCAGGGGGGACGGAGACGTGCCCCCTTGACTAACAGACCCCGGGGCAATCGAATTGCCCCGACCAGTACGTCCACAATATGATGGTTTGTACTGGTTTCTGTTAATAATTTGGGACTAGTAAAGCCAATGGTGATTTTACATGCCCTGGGAGACAGTAGTCATTCCCAGGGTATGGAGTCTATGGTGGGGTGTCACTATGACACGCCTGTGTTACTGTACAGAGGGTGCTGTGTAACACACATAGTAAAAACACATGAGACCCTATGGAGTAAAGGACCCCATAGCCCATAAAACACATAAGCAGTCAAAGGAACACCATAAATCATGTCCAAGAGTGGGAGAAAAAGAGTCTCACTCTTGGCAGGAGGAAAAAAACAAACTCCAGAAATCCAGCAAAGCTGCTGGGTGACTCACTAGGTTAGGAAATTCAGCCTAAAGAGAGAATTCTCCCTAACAGGGCCTTTACCTTCAATAAAAAAAAATCACTGGTATTACCAGGTGGTAATACCGGAAAACTTGTAGTTTGGTGGTGTGGGCAAAATGGAGGTAAATGGTATTACATCCACTTTTTTACCCCACTGCCAAACTCATAATGAGCCCCAATGTGTGGGAGATAGCCCTCCTTAACACAGAATGAAAAGTCATGACCAAAATGATCAAAGACAGGGTGCAAAAGAGCACAAGTCCGATAGAATTTCCTGAGACCATGTGACGGCCTATACAATTTCCCTGGTGCACAGGTAGCGAGCAGTGTTTTAAGGTCAGAGCTATTCTGATGAGAGAAACAAAAAACATTTTGCCTGCTCTCACCTCCCTGGTTCACAATCACTCTTGAGCCATTTGCTAGCAAGATGAGGAATTCACCCAATGAAAAGGGTGCCCCATGAATGAGGGAAACTAGCAAAAGGATGCTATTTGCTGGTGATATCCTTACGAACCCATAGGATACAGGGACAGACCACCCAATAATTGCTAAAATGGAGGAATATGCCATTATCTCAGGGTATTCCCAACACATGGCTTTGTCAGAGAGGAAGCCAAAAGGAGGCTTGGAAGGGGCATTTGGATTTTTAGCTAAGAATTCACCTGTTTAAAAATCCTGGAAAAATGAGAAGGAACATTCTAATACGTTCTCTCCATTTCTTAGAGTGTCTACCATTTACCTTTCAGGAGAATGATGTCTTTCATTTTATTTTTTAGGTTGGACGCGAATGATATTTACTCTCTACTAGAGCTCATGAATATACTTGTTACAGGGGGGAGGAGGTGGGAGAGCCTGGTATCAGTCAACTGTTCCATCATGATTAACTAGTGCATTCTGCTGAAATCAATGTTAGAGCAGCTGCCATATTGAAGTAGCAAGTGGAGCGGTCTAATTTAAGAAGGTATTTGCTGAATGTTGCTTTAAAGAGGTCGTTTTGTTTCAATACTACTTGGAACATTGTTTGTTTCATTGCTGTGATGTGAGTGGAGCTGTCTGCATCTGGGAAAGATGTGTTCAATTATGCTTTTAAGTACATGTTTTGTTTCTGTGCTGCTTATCCGTGGTTTTTATTTTCCACTTGTGTGCTGCACTGTGAGGTAGTTAAATGATGTAATACCTAGGCTTCCAATCCAAAACATTCAATTGAATATTTTCCATGGCTATTATCTCGGAATGATAACATATTCTCCATGGAAGCTGACTCATGCAATGAAGGTAAAACTGCAATGAATAAAAATGGAGTTCATAGACTGCAGTTCACCAAACAACCAACAGATGTCCTCACAATAGATAACATTGGACTGGCTACCATGTGCAGGCATGTCCAGCTTCCCTCTTCATGTTGTGTGCAGACTGGGTGAGACCTGGCATCTGTGTAGTGGGGGGATTGTACCGCGCACGTTTTGGGAGAAGGGTGGAGGCGGGCAACACAACACAATACAAGTGTATACCCGCCTCTTACCTGAGCTTCTATTTGATGTTTACAAGGAACGGAAAGGTAAAGGTTAGGACAGGATGGATTCCCTCCAATAAAAAACAGGGAAGAGAACACTAGGTTATGAATATTTGGCACACAAAGGGAAAGGTGGACAACGGAATTCTGGTCTACATTCTCTTCAGTTATTATTCTGATTAGTTATGCCTTCTTCCGGTACACCAGGAGGGTTTTTAAAGTTTTAATATAAGAAGCGGAAATGACAAGATGCTATGTATAAACTCTATATACCTGAAACTAAGCAGCTGCTTAATCAAAATAAAAACGTTCAAGGATATCACAAGAGTCCTTTTAGAATAGCTAAAAACATATTTGAATGTATTTTAAGGATTTTTTTTTAATATATTTAAAGCCTC
This sequence comes from Ambystoma mexicanum, assembly GCF_040938575.1. Taxonomy (NCBI): domain Eukaryota; kingdom Metazoa; phylum Chordata; class Amphibia; order Caudata; family Ambystomatidae; genus Ambystoma; species Ambystoma mexicanum. The sequence goes on from NC_090928.1 coordinate 995,155,867, forward strand.
TATACAGTGCACTGTAAAAACGACATATAAATGCCTTGCTTGTGAGACAGCTTGGCCAGGTCAGAACAGAACAAACTTAACATTCACCCCCTTCTTCCTAACTTCCCCCACCCCTTTCCTTCCGCACTCCTCCCAGTACATGGGTATGCCTGATGTATTACAGTGTTCAAAGTTGGCCCACTATCCATATCTTCTGGCAACTCCACATAGTCTCCATGTAGGAAATTCAAAATCGGTGCCCAGTCTGCTGAAAATTTGGCCTAGTCGCCTCGGATCCTACAGGTGACCCAGAGAGATACAAAGTTCCAAAGTTTATGGTACCAGTCTTTGATGTCTGGAGGGTCCTTAGAATTCCATTTCTGGGCCACCATCAGTAGAGCCGCCAACTGAAGAATATAGAAAGCCTTTCTTTTGTGTTTCGGACAATGGCCCTCATTACGATACTGGCGCTAAACCATGGCGCTATTAGCACCATGGTTGGTGCCTGTATCGTAACTAGTCCGCCAATGTTCAATGGGGATTTAACACCCCATTCCAAGGTTGGCAGGGCGGTAATTCCCCATAGAACATTTTCAATTGCCCATTCCCATTTTGCTCCATAGGGCTCAATTGGACTGGGGAAGGCGCTAAGTACGGTACCGCAAATTGCGGTACCGTACTTAGCACCAAGGTCCCTTTGCGGGTCCCTACTTTAACGGCTGGTCTAGACCAGCCGTTCATGTCGGGTCCCGCAAAGGGACCTCGCAGTAAGGCGCTAATGGGTTAACGGCACCGCAGCCTTTTACGGTGCCGTTAACCCATTAGCGCCAGGGTCGTAATGAGGCCCAATGTTTTTTATCCTGTTGTGCCATTCCCAGGAGACATTCACTTATGGGTCTCTGCTGTGAAAGCGAACATTGCCTGTATATTCCCCTTCACCTCTTTCCAGAATAGGGGCAATTTGGCGACATGACCGCCAAGCATGTAGCCAGTCCCCTTTCCCCCACATTCCATCCAACAGGAGTCCAGGATAGATGGGGCAATCTTATGTAGTCGCTCAGGCGTATAGTGCCATTGGAACATTAATTTGAGCCAAAGTTCCCTTATTTGTATAGACCTAGTCATTCTGGGGATACCTGACCAGAGACGGTATCATGATTCCTCCATTGGCATGAACCCCAGGGTTTTCCCCCGACAGTCTGATATGTGGAGACTTTCTGTGGGACAGTTAGGAGCTTTTATATTTTATAGATGAAATGTTTATCCCATGAGTTGGAGGTCAGGTTGGAGGTCAGGAATTGCTAAAATGGCGTAAGTGTTCTTAGAGGCCCTGACTTGTTTGGTGGGGCCATCAGCCAGTGACGAACCCGAAAGTTTTGAAAGCGCTTGTTCTCCTTGTGAGCCAGGTTTTCTTTGCATAAGGAAAAGGATTTTATGTCTTGTCATACAATTGTGTCTCGAAATTTTGTACATCCCACGCTTTTCCACTGGGGGATGGAGCTGACATTGACGCCTGGGGTGAATTGGGGGTTCACGAATAGTGGGGTGAAGGGGCAGGGGAGCAAAGTGAAGTGATGTTGTCGGACAACTTGATCCCACGTATCTTCCACCACCTTAGTAATCTCGCTATGATGTATGTTCCCTTGTCTGTCTGATGTAAGTAACCACAACTTTTCTCCTATTCTCGTGCTCCACTATCACTTTTTCCACCTGTCACCATTTATTATTTGTGTCTTCTCTAAACCAGTCTTTTATCACTTGCAGCTGTGCGTCTCAATAGTATTCTCTAAAGTTAGGGAGGCCCACCTCCCTCTATTTAGGGGGAAGCATTAGAGTTTTCAGTGCAATGCGAGGGGTTTTCTTTTTCCATATGAAATTCAATATCGTTTTATGGAGCGTGCAGAAGAAAGAGGCCAGGATCCGGATTGGGAGAGCCTGAAACAGGTACAGCACCTTTGTCTAAATCGCCATTTTAACCGAATTAATCCGTCCTAGCCATGAAACCGTTAAAGGGCTCCAAGATTTGACTTGTTTCTGGATATCTGCTATGAGGGCATGAACATTAGCTGTGTATAATTCCCTAAGTGAGGGTGAGATGTTTATCCCTAAAACCTGAATGTCCTTTGGGAGCCAGCAGAGCCGTATCGCCTCCCATGCCTTTGATAAATCTTCTTGTTTGAGCCCCAGATTTAAGATTTCAGATTTTGTGATGTTAATTTTGAGGTCGGCCACGATACCAAACCGTTCCAATTCAGAGATTGCAGCAGGGAGGGAGACAACCAGATTGGTGATGGTGAGGAGCATGTCATCAGTGAAGCCATCAGCTCGTGGATGTCCCTCACAAATGATATGCCCCTTATTACCTCTGATTTATGAAGTTACAACAATAGTGGTTCTTGGTGGATCGCATAAGGGAGAGGAGAGAGGAGGCAACCCAGCTTCGTACCCCTGCAAACGGAGAAAGCGGAGGAGAGCTGGCCATTTATAAGCAATCTGGCCGAAGGGTTTGCGTAATTAGCTTGTATCATAGCTATGTAGTTAGGAACAAAACTCATTGCTCAGAGGGTATCAAAGAGAAAGCACCATTCGACACAATCGAATATATTTTCGGCATCCAGTGACGCCAGTACCGCGCATCCTCTTTTTTAGCTTCTTTTTCAATTAAGTGACAGATTCTCTGGATGTTATCTTTTATGAATCCCATCAGATCAGGGTCGATCAGAGTGGGCATTAGACTTTCGAGCAGATTCATGAGAATTTCTGTGTACATTTTTGCATCTATGTTCATAAACGCAATCCATCCACATTTAGCTGGATTTTTCCCTGTTTTAGGAACAAGGATTATTTTGGCCTCTTCCATAGACGCTGTTATCTTGCCACCTGCAGTAAAGGAATTGAAGAGATTGGTTAATTTAGGAGCAAGGGTCGCACAGAATCTTTTATAGAAAGAGGCCAAATGCCCATCCTGTCCTGGCAATTTATTTATAGGGAGATTCGCTATAACGAACAACGCCTCCTTGCGGGTGATATCATTTTCTAGTCACGCTCTATCTGCTACAGGGATTTTGTTTAACTTGATTGCCTGCGGGCTATTGTTTTGTGATGTCTGGTCTGGAGAGTCTGACATGCATAAGGCACAGTAGAATGTTTGGAATTGGACAATAATATCTTCAGTCGTCATTACTCTTTTCCCTAATGTGTCTTCCACCCCCTAAATTGTTTGGGCCGATGTTTTCTGTTTTAGTTGTCTTGATAGCAGTTTGTCTGCCTTGTTTGCCTTGACGTATAGCCTCTGCTTTAGAATGATTGGGCTCTTTTGCACCTGTTTCGTGCATACTAGATCCAGTCTGCCCTTTGCATTTCGGTATGGCCTTTGGCGATTTGGACTAGAGCCCACCCATCTGTTTTAGGGTATCTTTTACTTCAGCTCCAAGGTCTGCTTTAGTTTTACACCTAAGTTTCTCCCTATGTGCATGCATCGCTATGAGTCTCCACCCCTAAGTGTAGCTTTAAACGCATCCCAAAATATGGCTATACCCACATCTCCACATCCCTGCTAAGATTAGAATTAAAGTATTCTGTGATCTTACTTTCTAATTCATCGCAGAGGACCTGGTCCGACAGAACCGCTTTCGGGAATCTCCAGTTTCACAATGTGGAATTGACCCTTGGAAAGTTAACATCGATAGTCAGAGGGGCATGGTCTGAGATTGTGATTGTATTGGTATCAATGTGTGTCACTCTTCCTATCAGCCTGGTCGAAGCCAGAAGTAATAGATCTTGAAAAGGATTTTTGGACATGGGAGTAGTGTATGTAAGCAATTTCGACCCCTTTCAAAGTAGTCCAGATATCCCTCAGTGTTAACTACTCAAATTTCTGTTTGATAGCTAGAGAAGATGGGGGTCAGGTATACATGGTGTTAGAACTTCTGTCTCGTAGGGGGTACCATGTTATATTTAAATCTCCCATTAGAATCATCTCTCCCTTACTAAACTGTTGTATTTCGGATAGAGCTGTTTTCAGAAAACCCTCTTGGCCAGGATTTGGGGCATATAGAGAGGCCAATGGTAGAGTCAATGGGCCCATCTGCACCAGAAGATAAAGGAAGCAACCCTCTTTGTCTGCTTCGCCTTCACAATGGACACCTGAATGCCAGTCTTGAATGCGATGAGTACCCCTGCTGTGTTTCCCTTTGCATTGCTCTGCCTAATTATCCGGTATTGCTTTAATTTTAATTTGTGCCAATCCTGGAATTTAATATGTGTTCCTGTAGAGCAATAAGATGGGCTGGTGTGTGTCAAGAAGTTTTTATAATTTCCTCCTCTTGATGGAACCCCACTGTCTTGGGAATGCTCCGATAGAGGCATCTTTCTGTCCCTCTGTCCCGCCCCTGTGTACTTCCTTAAACCTCCTGACCTTTTACCCCTAACTCCCAACTAGTAACCCTCCCCAACGGTAATGAACCCCCTCCAGTATAGACCACTATTACTAGTCTCTCCTCAGACTCTGTCCTCAGAGATGACCTACATCTTAAACCATGGACAAGTGCAGGATATCCTAAAACCCCTTCTATATGTCTTTAGTGGATTCCAAGTAAGGTCGGTGCCGAACCCCAACTTTTCTATAATTGCATACATGCGCTGCGAAAATGTACCTTATTTTGCCATGTCGATGTTTTCTAGGTGTGTCTTTAAACGGTCATGGCACTGAAGACTGCTCAGCCCAGGGAGGGCCTTTTACCTTTCCCAACTGGGCTGTTCTATTGTTGTCCATTACCAATGTCTGGGGGCCCCAGGGGGCTGAGGTCAGGCCAAACTGCTACATCCTGGCTGCTCGTCCTGATCAATCCGCAAAATTCTCGGCTCCCTCCTCCTTTGTTGTTGCTTGATGCAGTCTGCCCTCTCAGCTGAACAAAAGGGCGAACAGGAAAGTCCACCTATATATCTTTTGAGCTTGCAAATGTGCAGGATTCCACACACGTCTCTTCTCTTTTGCAGCGTCATTTAGGAGAGGTCTTTACAAAGTTGAATTTCATTGCCACTTTCCTGGCTTGCCTAAAGATTTGCTCCTTCTCGGGATAGGAAGCTAGTGTCTCCAGCATATCTCTGGAGCAAGCCCCCGGGTCTTGGTGTTTCGGGCCTACTCTATGAATCCTATCAATGGGAATAGCCACCTCTCCTTCTGCATTGAATAGATCCCGGAAGACTCCTATAACTTCGTCCTTTAGGTCTGTATCATGCACAAATTCTGGAATGTTTCTGATGCAAATGTTGAACCTCCTTGACATATTCTCCAGGTGCTTGCACTGCTGTTCAACAGGTCTTGCAGCGTGTTTTCATTTGTGTCTGTCCTTTCCTCGAGGGAGGCTATCTCTCTTCATATATCAGATACAGCAGATTTAAATTCACTGGTAATAGTGTCAAATTGTGTTTGCAAAAGAGGCAGAAAGTTTATCCTGAAAGTCTTGGAAGCACCACTTCACATCTTCTTTAGAGGCCGCCATAATGGTATTTGTGTTGTACCCTGCGCCTCAGCCAGTTCACTTGTGTGAAGATGGATCTATTTGTGCCCCACCTGAGCTCGGCCAGCAGCTTCTTATTGGGTTCACCTTAGGGGTGGGTGGGAGCGTGGAGATTCGCTCTTTCTTTTTCCCCCTAGATCCTGGCATTGACCGTCTGCTCCCCTGGAGAGATTACTGCTGCCCTTTGGTGATTAGTTGTCCCCCTTCTGCCCAGTTCCTCCCGGGCCTCCAATTCAAGTCGGGATATAACCTCAGATGAGTGTTGTGGCAATTGCAAACACCCAGATGCACACCCCAAGGGGGAGGTGCTTGAACTGGTGGGCTCTTTACAAGCTTTGGATGCGGAGGGACTCCCACTCTCATGTGGCATGCCCACCAGAATCCTGCTTCCCTTCTCAGCCGCACTCTAGTGAAGCCTGCCCATGGGAGGTTTGGGGGGTGCGAGTACTGATGGATTCAGTACAGCCTACACCCAGTCTTTAATCTATCCTCTGTGGGGGCCTCCGGCATCCAAACACCTTCACAGCAGTATCTTCGTCCCGCCAACTCTCTGGGGACCCGGGAATCCCGGGCAGTTTCAGGCCTCCTCCTTCCAGTGATGGGGATGGGATGGCTCCTTCTGCGTCGGCTTCCTCCAGATGCGGGCTCCTATTGAGTACCGTCCGCCATCATTCTGCAGTCCAGAGGCTCAATTTATGTCAGCGGAGATGCAGACATTCTTAAAGGACCGAGCTATTGGACATAAAGTTACTTCACCATACCATCCCATGGCCATTGGACTAGTGGAATGCATGAATGGATTTGTAAACAATATAATAAATACTGGCTGTGGCTAATGTGTTACCATGGAGGGATACACCAAAGGTGGCACTAAATGCACATCGAATGACACCTCCTTCTACAACAGAAGAAGAAACGTTTGTTATGATGAGAGGGAGAGTAGCATCTAACAGGTTTAGGTCACCATGGTTTCCAACAAAAAACAGTAAAAGAGTAGAGATTGAGGATATTGTAAAAAGAGTGAAAGAAATACAAAGCATATTATGGTCATACCAGGCATGCAAGAGAAAACAAGTTCAAGGAAGGAGATTGTGTTTGTGTAAAGGAACCTAGACATTTTTTTAAAGGATTGTCCAAATTCAGGTAAGCACAGAGAGTGGTAAAAGCGTCAGAGAAATCTGTGATTTTGGATGATGGAAGAAGGTGGTCTTAAATTTATTCCTGCCTTCCAATCTCAAGATTGACTATGTTTATTACTAACTGTACCCTTTCATATTCATCCCCCACCTCCTTTCCAACGCTCTTCCCCACTTCTATCTTCATTCCCTGTTTATTCCTTGGAGGGGAAATTTTGTGCTTTGCGCTCTGGCGTCGTTCTCGAACTGTGAGGTTTGAGAACGACGCTGGAGGCAGTTACAGTGAGACCTTGTACAGAGTGCACACACCTGGGGGCTCTCAGAATAAGATACCTAACTACAAATCTATGGTCTCCAGAATTATTAAACTCAACCTGGCCAGGTCCTTGCTGCTATTCTTGATGTCCTTTCTCTTCTTCTGTACTGAGATGTCTTTAGCAGGCAGGGTGTTCCTCTGGCAGACAGCAGCATCAGTGTGTGTGGGGGTCCCAAAGCCTTTACTTTGGCTGGGCTGCATAGGTCAGATGCAGCACAGCAATTACCAGCACCGTGGGGGAGTCACTTGTTTCAAATTGGCCAGGGGTGCATATGTCAGTGCAGCCCCGTGTTTACTGCAGCAGTAGGGGGCCTCACAACCTGGGCCGCATCTCCCAGTTGCGAATACCTGGGACTCATGGTTGACACCTGGAAGTGATTGACCCATTTCACAAATGTGCAGTCCATGAGGCAGCAGTAGCGTTGCAAGCCTCCTCCTGAGGATAAATAGCAGAGACAGGAGGTGCACCAGGGAGGAGTAATTATTTCAGGCAGGGGAGTGCCACTTTGAAGGCCCAGGCTGCAGCATTAAAGGGTGCCTCTCAATGCTCCTTTCAAAGGGCTGGGGCCGTTGCAATGTTTTTGTTTCTTATTTTAGAGCAAAGGATTCCTCACATGGCCATGCACAAGGGTCCCTACATCTCCTTTGGGGCCAAATTGTAAGCCCTGGAGTCCCGACTCTGCGTAGCCAATCAGGCTACCTTAGAGGCTGTTTGTGACTTTGTTTTGAGTTGGTTGACTATGCACGATATGCACATGTAGGGAACAGTGAGGGAGTCTTTTAGATAGCAGACTGTGGAGACTTTGCGTAACCTCAAGAGGGTGTGTGACAATAATGCAGTCTTTCAGCTGCTGTGGCCCCATTAAAATGGCACCTGCTGTGAACAAAGTCGTTTCTGAAGAGGCAACTACCCTCAAAAAGGGTGGGACTGCCACTTTTAGAGCAAGTACAAGACCCTATGTTAGGGGTTCTCTCAGGGCAAAACCCAGTGTGAACTGTCCCTTCAGCAGTGCCGATGGAGTTAGGTCTATATATGAGGCTTTGGGACCAGCGGGAGGGTGTGGGTGATTGGAGAGAGTAGAAGCACAGTGCGAGAGCCTGGACATTAATTAACAAAAGGTGGAGCATGAAGCTAGAGGGAGGGCACGGTCTGGCTCTGGGGTATGAAACTAATAAATAAAGTAAGAGAAGGTTTGTCGCTCCCATTCGACAGCCTTACTCTCATGCTTTGACAAACGAGGGGCTAACAAAAGAAAAGGCCAACACACTAAGGGATTAATTGCTCTCCGCTATCACAAACCCTCAGCATCCAAGTTCTCTTTGGCTGTATCCTAATCCTTCTAGAGAGCCAAGGTTAATGTTCCTATGTGAGGATACTGGGCTACCTGGGCACAGCCATCATAAACATATGTAATTTGAGTGGCATGTTATTGTCAATGGTATTATGAGAAAAGCCAACATGAGTTTCTTTTGTGGGGATACTGGCCAGCATGGACGTTTCTTTCTTGCATTGATGTGGCATTATTGCTAGCATTATGTGCAAAGCAAAAATGAGTGTTGTTACATGGGGATACTGGCCCATATGGACATAGGCAGCATTCTTGTTTTTCTTGCATTGGTATGACATTTTCGGCAAATCCAAAGTGAGTGTTCTTACATGGGAATACTGGCATATATCGGCAATGCCCACATTAAATTGTTTTTTTAGAGTATCATTACGGATATGGCGGGCAAAGCCAACATGAGCATGTTCTTATGTGGAAATACTGGCATATTCTGACACAACTAGGATGTACTGGCATTATGGGCAAAGCCAGGATGAGTCTGTTCTTATGTAGGAATACTGGCATATATTGGCACAGGCAGCATGAATTTTATATTTTTTGCAGTGACAATACTGCCATTATTGGGAATAGCCTGCATGAAAATGCCTTCTTAAACTGGTGAAATACTGGCATAAATTGTGGGCACAGTGACCATTTGTATGTCTTCTTAGAATAGCAGAATACTGTCATATGTTGTGTGCAGACATCATGAAAATGAGCTGCAAAAGGTTTCAGTGCACTGAAGGAGTCCTACTGGATTTCCCATAGCTGCTGGACCCATATGCATGCAAGTTCCATATCCAACCCACCCACCCTGCAATAAGTGAGTTGGACCACACGGTTTGCAAGTGTTGGCAATAAAAGGCCATAGGATTTTATTGTTACAGATATGGTTATGGAAACAATAACAATAATCGCATATCCATATGATATCATCCTTTTGGGCACCAGGTCCAGTGGTAGCCCCCTCTTGCCCGTGCCGCCTTTCTTGTCCCATGAATTGTTGTGGTCACCGTACAGTGCCCTGTTCCTCTCTTCCTTTGTTCCTCTCCCTTCTTTTCTAGGGTGGGAGTGTTTTGCAGAAAAGGAGGAAGAAATGGAGGACACTGAGTTAACAGTGAACCTCCTGCCTGTTTGAGTCCCCATTCAGGGTCTACAAACAGGTTGTGTTTTCTGTGGAGCTGGTAGCTCTTTTTAGTGTGTCTGTTGTGACCCAGCCCTCCGGCCAGCAGAGCCAACTGTCTGGCCCCCCTCAGGAAGCGGGGGTGTCTTATTGCTCTCCCTGCCTGCCTGTTAGTTTCCTTTGGGCGCTTAGCACCCTGCTGTTTTATGGAAGGGTGAGGTGATGTTCTCACCTCACCCTTCCTTTGCTTTGTAATGGGGGAGACTGCCGTCTCCTGTCTTAATGGTGGAGAGGGGCCTATTCTGGATGGGGGAGTTGGCCCTCTCTTGGGCCTGCTGGATGGTACCAGCAGTTACCCTGCCTCGCTTTGGCATTGCCCAATAGATGGTAGGACTCCGGAAAACCGATTGTAAATGATATGTTTCTTTTTTTAACCACTGTTTCTCAAAACGTGTAGGCGATTGCATGTTTTAACCCCGATTGGTTGAGGATCCCTCGCTATGTGAAATATTTACGCTCCTATGAAGAAAAATACAAATCGCCAGCTGTCACTGTCAGTAAGACCCAAGACCGGCGAATGCAATCTGTTTTCCTTTAATCCATTGAATTAGTGGTTTTTTGGAAAACATACTTTTGAATTGCCAGTAAACCTGACACAATTGCATTTTGTGAACAATTTTGCTAAAATGAAATGGCAATAAAACGATTTAAAAAAATTAATTTAATTGAGCTTTTGTTTGGAAAATGTAACGGTAGGCAGTAGCGCATTACTGGCTGTGTGTTGCACTGTCTCGCTGCCAGCGTTAATTTGCTTGCGAGCAGCAGGATAGCTCATAAAAGGGCACACTGGCTGACACAAGCAGCTTAGAGACAGTATAATCACTTTCACTGTTGGAGAACGTAGAGTCGATATCACCTATACCACCTGGTTGAATTGCGTCTTGCTGAAAAGTGTTCTAATGAGAGAAAGGGCTGTTTCAAACTTTATCGCCAATACAGACTTTGGGCACGATTCCTGGAATTTTTTATACGATTCAAAGTGACTTTGCACTGCCTACACAAACCCTGATTCATGGAACCGTGCAAACTGTATTTCTGCAGTGCAAAGTCAGTGCAAGGTCATTTTATACTGCAAAAATGACCACTTTGAACTGGGCCCTTTGTAGCGAGAAACTATGTGAGGGTTTGAGAAGATGGCATCAAAGGTTACACGTAGTGTGAGCCTCCAGATGTTTTGCATGTGCCCCGTGTGGTGTGTAACTATCCCAAATGTGTTGCCCCTTTAAGGGAATGTGTCCCTCCCCTGTGTATTGCCCGTTTAACATGGGCCATGACTGTGTCATGGCCCAAGCTAATAAAAGGAGCCTCTGTAGACACGTGCACGAGAACGGCTGCAGACTCCCAAAGAGGAACGACTGAGTCTGTCTCATTTATGTAGGCCTGCAGGCCTACACGTGGCGGCACACGCCTGCATGCCCTGATGCTGTGGGACCCTCGTGCCAGTACGGTGGCAGAAGCCTGCATGGTCAGGGGCATGGCTCGCTCTGCCCCCACTCCAGATGGTGCTGATGTTTGTAGCACTATGGAGCCTGCTGGATGTCCAAAGCAGACCCCCTGTAACACCCCTTAGCATTACCTGCACCCTCATATTCCCTTTTCTTAGGGATTCTTTGAACTTTCGGAATAAGTGCAGGATAAGGCTGCACTGCACACCCAACAAGAATCAGCTTTTTCTTCTGAGTTGCGCAACAGGTCCAAGAACGTGCATCCCTTTCTACAGAGGATCCCGGCCTGGGTAAGAGCCACTTGTGTTGGTGGCGTTAACAATAAACTTAGTGGACCCCAAGAAACTAGACCAGAGCAGTTAACTATAACCTATTGCCAAACAGATTGTAGTGACGTTATAAGCGCCACCACCCTGCAAAGCATCACTTAGCCACACAAGTAGGAGAAGCGTGCATGCATGTGGGTCAAGCAGACATACAAGGCTGTGAGACACGGCAAGCATCAACTGCAAGTCAACTCTGCCCCACTCCACATGTGTTCCTCTGCAATCAGCCCTTTGTAGTTACATTTTGATGAAGATAAATGTTGCCTGTACAGGTGGTCTGATGATTTTTTGTACATGTTTCTTCATAATACCTCCCCACCTCGGCATTTAAAAAGTTAGCATTGTTAATAGCCGACATTAAGAATGAAGGTAAACCTCATGGGTGGCACAGATTTCATTTTACAAAACAGAACGGTGATGTCTGGAGGATTTTGGATGATCTAATTCGCTGGGCGGCTCAGACCACCATTTTTCAGGCGGCTATGCCATTACAGAAAATGGTCTACCTAATGCAAATCTGACTTGGCTCCACCCCAAAGGGGACAGCCCAGTTTCAACTGGTAGGATTCATTGCTTTTGCATGAGACCACAGGTAACCTCAGACATGCTTCGGTCTCATTGGGCGTCATCTGGGTAAAGTAGCTTAGTTCTCTAGGCACAGCAGACTCGGGACCCATGTCTGGGCATACCAGACAGAGTTCTGTCGCCCTGCTTCTGGGTTGCTCTGCTCCTTCTCTGTGTGGATTCGGCCGTTCCTGCTGGTCTATTTAATCCTCTGCTTTAGCTATCTCGGCTCAATTGCACTTCAGGTTCTCTCCTATCAAGATGCAAAGAAAAACATTTAGGGAGGATACACAGCCCTATTCCGAGCTGGAAGCAATGTCTGATTACACATTAGTAACATATAACTCCTGGGCGGGCAAGTAATGCTCGCCTCTTTGTCTTTAATAGAATCAAGACTCCCTGCACTATTAGCAGGGGGAATTTTCATTCTAGGTCAAGCACAGTGGCGAGCATTATGCTGGTTCAAAGCTTTCCATCACTGCTGCTGCCACCGACTGTATAGGCTTAAAGTAAAATATTCTAAATGCGTTATCGCTGGCCCAGTCGGCCGCTTGCAAGATATCCGGTAGTGCCGCTCCTTGCATTAGCACTTTCTCCTTTCACAGAATGCGCACCAAACTTAGACAGGTCTACTCCTGCTAGCTGCATAACTTTGCACACCCATCTGGCTGTGGTAGCTGTTGCGACTGCTTTGTACGGTCTTCTATGCACTATCATTAACTGCATGCTCCTGCTTGCTGCATTTCTGCTCTTCTCCTTTCGTACTCTCGTATGCATGCTGCTACGCACTTTGGATATTTGTGTAAGTAGGGGTATGATATAGATGAGGAGCCTGTCTTTGTCCTCCTGATGAGTGTAAACGTAACTCCCTCTGGTCCGAACGTTTTCCTGTTCACATCTAGGGCTTTAACGTCTGCTACTCTCGCTTATACTAAGCATGGCTAGCTTTCCTAACAGTTGCTTCAAGGACAGATATCTGTTTGTTGGCCAACTAGCGAGAAGCCTCAGCACCACTGTCGCATCCCATAAGTGCATGTATTTGGCTCTGGGGCTTCCTGAACCGGACTCCTTTTATGAGCCTTATCACTGCTGCGTTCTCTCCCACGGGAATATCGTTGATGGGTAAGTGTCCCGCTGAAATAGCATATCTATACATCCCTATTGTCCTAAAAGCTTTCCCGTCCTGTAGCAGCTCTGCAAGGAAATGTAGGACTGCTACTATAGAGGCAGAAACTAGATGAAAATGTCTCCTTCTGCACCACTGCAACCATGGAATGCATTGAACCTCTGAAAGAGCATACCGCATATCACACCCCACGCTTACTCTCTCCTTACACCACCACTCAACTAGAACACAGAGATACTATGACACCATTCGGTATAACTGTTCTCATATCAACATCTGCCGCTCACTCCCCATCACTCTATGTATACATTGCTGGTCTCACACCCCCAGCCAGGCGTTCTCCTCAGGCTTAACGCTGCCACACTCGCTCCGGATAATTCTGGCCAGATCGAACACATACTCCTGATCTCCCAGCCACCACACCTACCGCTAGGAAGCAGCTTCCACAGGAATTCCACACCAGCTGCACAAATACCTGGTGCGCACACGCAACTTTGGACTCTCTCTATTCTCTCTACTGACCCGAACTTCGGTTCCCAAGGGCGTTCAACCTACCAGCGCCTTCAGACCATACCAATGGTATATAAGGGCAAAATAACATAACATAACATAACATTTAATCCAAGCTGTGTGGTAGTTACGCCGTGTGGATGGCGCCCATGATTCTGCAATGAGTTGTGCAGCTTGAATCAAAATGCCTGGCAGAGCCCAGCGCTTCCGCTGTCCTGCACTCCATTAATGGGAGAGTCCCCTTCGCTATCAGAGGATGATATGACCCAACTGGGCCTGTGAGCAGGTGTTCTCCTGCGGGTAGGATTCGAGTAGTCTGTTAGTAGTTCCATCAGCACTGGGAACCATACTTGCGATTTCCATATCAGAGCCACTACAATCTTCCCTGCGTGTTTTAGCTAAAACTGTTCTCATCATTATAAATGGGGGAAAGACGTAATATAGTTTTCCTCTCCAATCTTGGAGAAAAGCATCCGCTCCTCTTGCTGTCGGATCGAACCCACGAGCTGAAGTAGCTGCTCTTCTGCACGTTCAACCTGGATGCAAATAGGTCTGTGGGAATGGACCCCACAGTTGTTCGATCCGCTGAAATACTTCTACATTCAGTTTCCAGTCGCTGGCAATCAACTAGTGTCTGGAATTCCAGTCCGCTACTACGTTTAGCGATCCCGGCAGATACTCCGCTGTCACTGAGGTCCCTGATTGAAGGCAGTAGTGCCAGAAGTCCTTGGCTAGTTCCGCTAGGAGTCTGTACTTTGTTCCCCTAGGTAATAGATATACCTAACTGTTGAGATGTTGTCAATTTTCAGCAGAATACATGAGTTCACTTTGTCTTTCGTGAAAGCTTTGTTGGCGAAGGATCCCGCTAGCAGCTCTAGACAATTTATGAGTAGTCGGAGTTCTTCCGAGCTCAATCTTCCTCCTGTCTCTAACTTCCCGCGTGCTCCCCAGTTCACTCTGCTGGCATATAATTCTATTACTAAGTCGGGGCGGTCCCCGAACATGGCTTTCCCATTCCAGGCATACATATTCTGCAGCCACCATTCCAGTTCTGTGCTGGATTCGAGGTCTAGGGGCACTGTCTGGTGGTATGTCAGCCATTGCTGCAGATATCTTATTTCTAGTCTCTGAAGGGCACAATAATGTAACAGCCCTGGACATACTGCTTGAATAGACGATGCTAACAGATCCACTATTCTCGCCAGTGTCCTCAGGGATACTATGCTCTTGCCTAGACATACTCTGATCTCTCTCTTGATGTCCCACCTGTTCCTGGCTGGTAATTCTAGCATTGCTGCTTTGGTGTCTACAATGAATCCGAGGAAGTCTAACCTCCTTGTCGATATTTTGTCAGATTTCTCCTGATTCACTAGGAATCCCAGTGACGAGAGCAGGTATTTTACCCATTCTGTCTAATACTGGACAGTTTCCTTGCTGTCTGCTAACAGCAGGATGTCGTCCAGATATATGATCATACAGATCCCTTTCTCCCTGATCACTGCCATTATCGGTCTCATGAGTTTCGTGAAGGCCCATGGTGGTGTCTCTCCCTGTTCTGAGGGGGGTTGGCGTGTGAGTCATTCTAAGTGCTTTTGGTGCTGAATCTCAGCAAGTTGCGGCTATTTGGCAGCTTGTTATGCTTCTGAGTGCTGTTGCATCTTCGGGAGTCGCTCTGTGACGAGCGCTAGTGCGGCCCCATCCCCACAGGCCGTCATGCTCCTTAAGACCGGCCCTGCTGAAGGAGGGGGCCGTTTCTCCTTACTATTCATGTGGCTGGTGGGGCACGGATCGTGCTGGTAGTGCGGCACGGGACCGCGCCTCCTCTGCACTCATTCTTGTGTGTGTCCGCTGACTTTCGGGCGGATCCGGTCTTCTCCTAAGGCTTTTCTGCTCTAGCGCTCTGACTCCCTAGCGCTCTAGCGCTCCTTATGCTGTGCTGCTATGCCTAAGCACCTAATTACTCTTAAATTTACTGTGATTGATAACCACTACAAACATTCACAATCTCACAGCTAAGAGTATAAGATACTTATCTTGCTAAAGAGCAGGAAAAGAAGAGGTGGAGCAAAGGAACAGGAATACCATCTTAGATGAAGCGAAAAGACATTTAGCCATGAGATTTGACAGTAAGGAGAAGGTGGATCTGCGAGGCTGTAATATAAGAAGAGTGACGAGGCTCCAAAAATAAGCAGTATGCTGTGAAAGGGTGGGCGGTGCCTCAATGTACACTAAAGCCCGACAGGCATGCTTCAGCAGAAATGTTAGTGTCTCAGGACCTGGGCAAGATCAGTGCGCTCTTAACGGTGCTATTTAGCACATTCCTTTTCTATGGCTTACCACCATTCCGGATCACAAGGGTTTTTGCCAGTGCACAATTTTCGACAGTGCTGATTTTCTACTACAAGTGCTCATATTTGGCTCATGCTTTCAGAACTGTTAGTATAACACATTGAAAATGTTTTATCATTGACCACAGAAAATAATTTTCCTTATTTGTTCACAGTGCCTTCACCCCAGACTTTCATTTCTTTTCATCTTCAATTCTTTTTTCTTGCACCTCTTTCCATCTACTTTAGACTCCACCTCCCTTTCACTCCATTTCTCCTTCCTGTTTTCTTACTTTATTTTTTTTAATTGTATTTAGTTCTAACAAGAACTTTTACAATCAATATTATTTCATTCAAATATCATACTTAAGATAAAATAAATGCACAATATTTACAATTTCAATTACACAGTTTGCACAATGTGATGATTTGACATCTTTCTTATTAATAATTAAAAGTCAAGCATAACATTCATTGCCTAAGCACATAGCACATACATAACATATACATAAATATTATACAATATCCCCAGACCATTCATTAATGCAGCAGTACACATGTATTTGTAGTCATTAAGATAGCTGACAATCCTTCTGCACACCCTATATAATACCAAATGGGTCACATTGGAATCAGTATTTAGGCATAAGGTCCAGAACTCTTCAGATTTTATTGAATCAAGCTTGTGCACCAGATGCCCCAACATAACCATGTACAGCGGACCCATACGAGGGCATTCTGTAAGGACGTGTTTGATAGATTCTAAATAGGTTTTAGAATGTTTCATCTTTCGGGAGTTTCAACCTTGCGTCTACCACTAGCCGAACAGGTAACTAGTTTGTGCCCATTTTCAAGTGGAAGTTACGAACTGACGTATCGGGACAAAGTAACAAGTCAAATTCTGGTTTCATATAACGATTGACCACACATGCTACACACTAATAGCCTTTCAATTTTGAAAGGTGCGCATAGTTACACTGCCAGTCCCATATTACTAGACGTCTGCCAAACACTCCTTTCAGTGTTAGATAATCAGAGCAATGCATCAGATCAGGGACCCAATCAATCGCAGTACAAATGGCTCGTTGGATCCCCCTGCAACACCAGGCCTATAGTTTTTGGCCCGCATACCCAGTAATAGGCAACTAGGGCCAGTGATGGCCTTGAACATCAAATCGCCCCTACGGGTCAACAATTGGAATCTAAGAGACAATGGGCCTAATTGAAGATGTAGGTACTCAATGGAAGTTGCCCAGGGTAAATCCAACACATTTCTACAAAAATAGGCCTCGGTCGCATCAAGCCAATTTAGATCCTTGATAACCAAAGCCTCTAACTCATTCAAGACTGAGCGATAAAACCATTGCCTATACAGTGCCAGAATACCACCGAGCAAAAAACCAGCATGTTCTTTTGCAAAGTTCTTCGTCAAGGAAGTAATTTGCCTTGCCCTCCTAGTTTTACTCTTGATAATGTCCCCGTAGCCCCCTGCGGTTGTCATATCTTAACCAAGATATTTGTAAGTATCTGCGTAATCCACAGGACCTATGTATGTGAAAATCCGACATCTATTCATCTTCTTAGCAGAAACCAACATTATCTTAGTTTTGGTCAGATTGACTGAAAGCTGGTTCTCCAAGGCGTATCCCCCAATTAATTTAATAAGGACTTCATTCCTGTCAGCAAATGATCAAAAATGGCCAGGTCGTCAGCGTACAAAATTGCCCAAATCTGGCAAGCCCCAATCTTTGGAGAACACCCCGCTCTACACTTCAGCCTGGCCAGCAGATCTGCCATATAAATGTTGAACAGCAGAGGGACAAGTATACAACCATGCCTCACCCCTCTACTAATTCCCATTGATCTAAACACCTGGCCGTCATCACCCAGTTGAATCTGGGCTGTGGTATCTTTGTGCAGGGCCATAAGTACTTCTAGCAACCAGCTCGGACAACACGACCTTCGCAACTTCACCCAGAGAGCCCTCCAGTCCACCTGATCAAATGCTGATCTAAAGGCCACAAAAGCTATATAAATAGAAGGACTTTAGTGTTTTTTTGCCTAGGACATTAAAGTGTCCAAGACTCGAATATTATGTATTGTACTTGAACTGGGGCGAAAGCCCATTTGAAAAGGGTGCATAATGTTCTCTTTACTCACCCATGACTGGAGATGTTCCAATACATACAAGGCAAACACTTTTCCTGTTATATCAAGTAATGATAGCAACCTATAGTTGGCGGAGGATAATCTATCCCCAGCTTTTTAGACCGGTACCAAGATTGATTTCTTACAAGAATCTGGAATCACCCTACAGACGCACACCTTCTCAAACAATGAGCATATGGCCACCCAAAATCCTACATCAGCCTTCAAAGTAGGGACCGACAGGCAGTTGGGTCCTGGGGCCCTTGATTTTTCAATTTTGTGAGGTGCATGCACACATTTTCTGCAGTGAACTTAATTGGCCATTCGGAGACAGATGAGCCATACATAAATCTCATATCACCCACATGCATTTGCTCTTCAAAGTGGGATAACCAGACTTGCTCCAGGATAGGATTTAAGATCAACAACTCTGGAGATCTCCTAGCCAATGACAATACCTTCCAAAAGCTCCTGGTTTTCCATTCTTCAGGACCTCAAGCATGCGCTGCCAATTAGCAGTCCGCCCTCCCTGCCGCCTCCTAAAAAGCCAATTCCTAAACTGGGTTTTCAGCTTACGGGTGTTTCTCCCAAAGCCGTTTCCTAATCCTCCTTTTGGCAAGGTTTTTTCATGATCATAGACACGACTCGTCTTATTGGGCACCCCTAATATAGTCTTGCCCCTCACCTTGCCAGTACTATTGGCCAGCTACAAAAGCCATTCCTTAATTTTATTCTAGGTCTGTAATTTTAAAATAGGGTTTCCACCTTGCATTTCAGTCCTCAACATGTTACAAGCCCTCCCCACATTTCTCTCAGTCTACCTTAACCTATTTCTCACATGAGATGGAATCAAATCCACAGGGGCACCCCACCTAGGGCAGGGAAAATCTAATTCCCAATGGAGGCTCAGCACAAAGTGATCACTATTTATCATATTGTTGATCTTTAAGCCCCTAATCCAGGTGGACAATGTGTTGTTACTGCAGAGATAATCCAGCGTTGCCCTCCTCATCCCCTCCTGCCAGGTCGGTTGCCTGGAACGTCTCCCTCCATATGCCCAGTCAGTACCAATAGTTCCCACTGAAGTAAGACTTTCAGCCGGATTGTACCACTTACATTTGGCTCCTTCACCACCATTAAACATTCCTCAGCTATGTGACAGAATTTTCCGAAGTTAGTATGGTCACCACATCTGGCATTTAGGTGCCCCCCAAGCAGGATCCCATCCTCCCCAGGCTTTTGAACCCAATTTGTGATCAACTCATCTACATAGGCAACTATTGATGCTGTCCCCACACCACCCGGGGGATTGTATATATTAATCAACAATAGCTGATTAAAATCGGTGCCTCCCTCTAGCATTATTTCCACTGCCAATACATTGCCATCCAGGTCAATTGGATACACTATACTGGAAGGCAATTCAAGTTTTACCCCGATTGGAAGACCACCAAAAGGGGGGCTTACAGAGCCTTTTTTGGCACTAGCCTGATGTACACTAAAACCATCCAGAAGGGGGTTGGCAGCCAGGTTTCCTGCAGCATAAAAACCATGTGTTTTGCCAGAAAATCAATAGAAGGCCCCTTATTTAAGAAAATGGGAATGACCTCTGGTGTTCCATGAGGTCAAATCAAATGTTCATTTATCCAGCTGCGCAGACGCCGTAAAGATGCTCAACCACTTCCATCCTTGGGCATTACCAATAAGACCATTCTGAGAGTAACTCTTCGCCTTTGGCGCCACCAACCCCGGTTTCTAAGGGAGGGAGCAGCGGTCACAGCATGTAGCCATGGTCGGCACTGGGAAGTCTTTATCCATTTCATACTCAAGAAAGTCTATCGACTCTACCTGGGATCTAAAAAATGCGGCAGTCACCGGCAAGCAGCAATGCACACAGGAGCGACCACTGCACTACCCGCCCCCGTATTGGTTCATCAAGACAAAGTCACAGGAATTAAGAATACGTAACACAGCAATTGGACTGCATAGTCTTAGGAGGGCACTTCTGATGATGTGGTTTGAAGCCCTGCTGGTCCCAAACCTTGTAATTGAGAACTTTTTGGCATCCAGAGACTGGGCCTTAGGCTGAGGAGACGGGTCAGTCAACACTGACACCACAAGGATAACCACACTTTGTCCGTCTGTCCTCAGCTGGCCCACTGCATTCTGAGGGAGGCGCTCAAGCCCCTCCCAGCACGCCACTCTGCCAGGGGCAGGGGGCGAAGGGGAGCTTTCTATGAGATTGAAAGAAGGGCTTAAAGCAGGTTTGAGAAGAAAGGAAGGGCTATCACAGGCTTAAGGTAAGTTGGGGGTAGTTCTGCAGTGCAACCTCCAGAACTCCTCTGCCACCAACAGAATTGGTGATTAAAGGCGTGTGCTAATAGGGAATAATCGCTACAGAAACAAACCTGTGTGGGATAAGATCAGTGACACTAAAATGTTATGTGATTCAGTGCAACATGTGCAGCTCCCCTAATGTACCACCCATCATATTTGTCTCTGGAGGATAGCTTAGGGGCAACACGAAGCAACACATGTTCAATCCCCTGATCCGCGCTTAGAAACCTCTGGGTATTAAACGCGTTATAAATAACCTATCATATCATACAAACACCAAAATGTGTGTTATCGGGCCCCACGTGTTCAGTGGGGACGAGGCTCGGCACTCTGGAGTAAGAAAGAGATTCCGAAATAATGATACACACTGCAGACCCAGTCCACCAGTTTAAGTGATAAAACTTGCAAATTACTCTATTGTTAAAGATGATACCCAGACCTGGAACAGGAAAAAGGTTGCATTGCATGAAAAGCAGGCTCACATACATGATTGGCATAGAAGTATGGTTGTATGTCTTACGATAATAAAAAAAGGTCACATTTTCATAATCAAATTCTTCACCACAGAATGGGTGAAGAGACTCCCCTGCAACTCCCTTACAACTCACCAGCTACATTTTGGGGCTAAAATTCAAGATAAAAGTGACTTTCTTTGCTCAAGCTTTATTGGTAGGTCTAGATAATCCAGTGAAGCACCCTCCAGGAGACACATAGCAGGTGGACTCAATGATGCAGAAGTTAACTCTGCTTGTGGTCTTGACTGGGAAGAGCAAGTGAATGGGGTGAAGAAACACTGAGGATCTAAACTCTTCTGATCTGGAAGAGTGTATTAAAAAGCCAAGTCTTTAAAGTTATGATTTCCTGAAAGTCATGTGATCCTGCATGAGTCCCAGAGTTGAAAATGTGCTCTATAAATACATGTTATGATATTGTCTGCTTGATTGTGGATCACATCTTAAACATGTTATTTGTTGCAGCAATCTCAAGGAGGTCATGTTCTCGAGGAGGTCATGTTCTCGAGGAGGTCATGTTCTTGAGGAGGCCATGTTCTCGAGGCGGTCATGTTCCCCAGATGCTTCGGCGGATTCAGAAAAATCAACAGGGAAACATCTGAACCACTTTAGTGTTTTTAAGCAGTGGCTTAAACCCACTCTTGTCCCCCTTCAGTCTTTGCAGTTTCCCCTAGGGTATAAGGGGTAAAGAAACTTTTAGGACTAATGAACGAGGACTCTGAGGAGAGACTTGCCAAAACACAGCATACGTAAGTGGTAGTATGATCATATCAGCCCTCAGTGCCTCTCCTGTTCTTTGTGATCGAGTAGTTTATTTGACTTTAAGACACATTTGTCAAATATGGTTGCAACATGTGAACAAATACGAATGCTACTCATATAATGGCAGCATACAAACAGTTTATATCAGATCAACTATAAGACACTCCTTGCATGTGGTTAAATCCAAAGGATGACACTCGACTGAGTGGGTCGCCAAGATGTAGGGTTCTTACTATTGGGTAAGTAACTTGATGATCTTTCTGCTATGGAAACAAGAGCTTGCCCATTTCTTTAGGGCTTTAGAAATAGTGACTAGGTATGAAAAGTAGGGCCTATTGAAGTAATTTCGGTGACATGACAGAGTGTTTTGAGATGGTGATACACCATCTGAAAATGCCTTGTCAAGTTACCATAACTACTTCTAGAAACCCTAAATACCCAGCATGTCCAGAGAAATGTACAAGCTATTGTTTGCAAACGTAGAAAAACACAAAACGACAGAGTAAAAACACTCCAATATAGCTCGTTGAACAGAAGTCTTTTTATTGTGCCTATTAGTAATGGCGTGTGTAAAAACGCATTGTGACCAATCAATACAAAAAGCAATGTACTGGAACACTGTAGTGAAAATTATTACAAAGACGATGCCTGCACACTGGGGGTCATTTGACCATCTTTATTGAATTCCTTGGATGCAGCAGCCAGACCTCCTTCCATGACCGCCTTCCTTCTCTCCTTCCTCTTGTTCAAACTGCCTCCCTTTCAGAATCCCCCCTTCCAACTCTCTCCCAACCTTCCATCAATATCACATTTTACTTTGTTATTAGTTTGGGGTGGGGTTATGGGCTGAACCTATGCGTGTGGGCCTTTTGGTTGTTTCCATCATGCAAGGCTGTGACACTATTTGTAAATGCCATTTTCTAGTTTGAGTAGCTTCTACTATATGCTTTACGGTACATCTCATATTCGTGGAGGTAAGCGAGACTTGGTGTTGTCGAAGTGCCTTCTTCATTGCGAGCCAGAGAAGTTCTTCAAAGGGCCAGTCTTGTGTGAGCAGATTATTTTAGGTAAAAAAAATTAAGGTAACCTGCTTTATTAAGGCTAATTAGCCCTCAAGACGGGGTGGCCAGCCCATCGGCTCCCTCGGATGGCAGGCCAAATCCAGTGATGGAGGTTTGTGATGCACCTGAGTTGGCTGCTGTTCATGCCATTGGAAACTCCCCTCTGCCCAGCCCCACCATCACCTCCCACGGCTCCCACTTGACTATCCCGCCCCACACCCGAGTCCAATGACTCACCTAATCTTGACACCCCTTTCAGGCTCTATGGCTGCCCACATTAGGCCACTAGGCAAATCAATGAGGGTCTGGCACAGAGTATCCTTTTAGGTTCCCATGACTGCCATCCTCGCCTTGGTTTCACTACCCTTTCATGAAGGGTGGTGACAATTAATTAAAGGATACCAATTACATTTTATAAAAACCTACTAGTAGCAACCCATCCATGAAATTGGGGTGTTGAGAGCACCAATGGCTACTGGGGGAGGGTTGGTGGGCTTGGTGGCCTCTGCTCTGAACTTTAACCTTAGGCCAGCGGGCCATTATCGGTCAGGTAAGCTCCCTCACTGGTCATTAATGCTTAATTGTAAGATTTCATTTCTTGAGGCAGACTTCTATAGACAGCATCACAATACAATTGTACACACTGAGTTAAAACCTCTCCAAGACAGGATTGTACCAGCTCCTCGGTGCATGCAGACACTGAAGAGGAGTGATGACAGCACTGATTCTGAGATAGGCCACCAGAGGAGTTTTTTGACCTTCCTGCTACCCACCTAGATGAAATATTAATTCTGTCTGCCTAGACCCCCTCCCTTTACAGAAGATCGTTCAGCATTCCAAGTAGGGTGATAAGCCTTTGGAGAAGGTTGGTGGTTTCGAATTGTTTTGTTATTGTGTTTTTTTTGGTTTACAGTAAATATTAGACATTAATACTTTAGGTTTAAATAGATATGTTATGTTAATTCATACCGCACACCACTGCCATTTTCTTGGTCTCATTGCGCTTTCATTGCACTATAAGGGAAAGTGTGGTGGTTTTGTAATGGTATAAAGGGTCGATAAGATAGTTGTTGTGCTCAGCTGTTGATGTGTGTAGAATCAGGAATGGCCGACGTCTGTGCATGTGTGCTTTTTGAGTGTGCTTTGTTTTGTTCACGGGGGCTTATTGTTTCCAGATGGGAGACATTCGTTGTCGGGAATTCGAGACTAGCAGGTGGTTTATGAGTTGGTTTGAGAGCAATGGCTGTTTAGCAGGGTGGAGACGGGAGGAGGTTTCAATCTATCTGGGCATGTGGCAGTGTGTGATGAGTGAGGATGGTTTAGAAAGGGGATGGTTATTAGGTTTTGTGTATCAGGTTCTGGGTGGTCTCTGTGTAATTTGCTCTTATAGCCTAGATGCTTCTGTGCTTTACAGAAAATCATTGTTTTTTATTTCCTTTCATTTATCTTCACGTTGTTTGCCTCCGTACACAAATTTAAAGCATTTAAGGTTCTTTGCAGGCCTATGAGAGTGTAAACAAACACAACCAGGTTGTAAGCATGCAGAAACCTTTTGGGGGGAACGATTTAGATTTTTGTAAGGTCCTCCCCCAAGTGCTATATATGAAGATTAAAAAGTGATGAGGAAGAACGTTCCCCTGAGAGAGGCCTCGAGAAGCAACTATCTCCTCAGAAAGCAAGACTTTGTTATTTAGGCAGATTTGCAAAGTAGTTCCCTTATGCAGATCTATCAGAGGACCAAGTACTTCTATTGGCATCCCCATTTTAAAAGTCTCCACTATAGTCTTGCTCAATTGACTATCAAAAGCGGCTGAGAAGTCAACAAAGGCTACATAGTGTGTTTGGCCCTTCTTCTGGACCTTTAAACCAGTCCCCAAGAGTTTCCTGAAACCTGATTGTTGTTTATCCATCCTACCCAACACCAAAACCCAATCATGTATAGGAGTTAATAGAATCGAGGAAACATTTTCCCAGCATTATCTAAAAGGGCGATATGTCTGTAGTTGAAAGGGTGCAAATGCTTACCCTTCCTAAAAATTGGAATATGTAAGGATTTTTTCCAGGACTGTGGAATGGCTCCTACTACTATAATCAGGGAGAACAGATTGACCAAAATATTTGCCCACAGTTGAGGTGCATTTTCTAAAGATGCATTTGCCAGCCCATGAGGTCTGGCACTTTGCACACGTTTTAGCCTTTTTATCAGGTTCATAATCCATATCTAATTTCCAACCATGGTTCTTTTTGGGGATAGAATAACAGTCTTCATTAGCACAGTGGGAGAATAAAAGAGAAGTAATCAATCCATCCCTCAATCAAAGGTATTATTCATCATGTTCCAGAAATCCATAGCCCGGTTCTTAAATCAAACAGAAAATATTCCTTCACTTTCATTCCGTACTCAGGTTGTTTTTGTTTAACTCTGCTTAAGATGTATCTGAAAAATAAAGTTATTTGAAGACCAATTTTTCTTTATCGCATGCCTCATAAAAAAAGAAATGTCGGTGGGTAATCGTGTCAAATTTGTATGATTTCAGGGAGGGGTTCAAATCCGGGTTGGTAACCTTTATAATACAAATACACTCTCATGCTCCTTACAACCTTCTTAGCATTAAAAAGAACTCCCTTCTGATCTTCTCAGATTGGATTATGAAATACATCTAGCAACAGATTAAATTTACTCACAGTTCGGGGATTCCATTTTAATGGATTATCCGGCTGGTTTACTGTTAGTGTCTGCAGGAGATCATCAATACTCGAGGAAGAAAATGTAATACCAAATTTACAATGTAATATACTGTCGTCATTTTGATAAGTGGCTATTACAGAAACTTCAGTACAGAAATTAAATAAAGATAACGAGGTAAAAATATAATCCATTATTGAAACTGAGTGGGCATTATGCCATGCAGACTTAAGGGTGAAATTGGTTTCAAAGTTCCCATTTGACACATGAAGTTGCCATAAAATCATGAAGAAAATGAAGTACCTTTGATAACTTCAGTGTGATCATTCCGTGGGAAAGTATTTGCAGACAAGAACGATTCAAATCACTGCAATAAGAAGGTGACAGGGGCTTCCACCTATCTTAGTCAATAAGATAAAGTGTCTGCAATTGTTGGAATCATACCTTTATATTTGCTGCTTGTGGATTCCAGTAAATGGTTAAATGGTTAACCATTGTAAATGGTTAAATGGACTCCTCCCACTTTGATTCCCAAAATACCAGAAATGTCCATAGGCCAGTGTTCCACCTCAGTGACTAGAATGTTTTTATCGCAGTGACAAGACCACGAAATGCGCAACCCCTTATTCCCTGTTTTGTTGATTGCAGAACTACAGTATACCATCCAATTTAGCCATATTTCCTGTAACATGATAATAAACGGCAAATCTTTTTGGAGTCCCTCCTATTTGCATAAAAAAATGTGAATGGCCTCAAATATTGCAACAAAAAACATCAAATAAAATCTCTCTAAAGACAAGTATTGTTGGCCGATCCATTCTTCCACGCAGAGTTTAATGTTCAAGATAACTATGCCCAGTCCTTGGTGCCAGAGTGAGTTGTGATATTGTTTACCGGTTGATGATTCACCCTTTCAAATGGATGGCATTAGGCATGCTATTTTTAAAGGGTCATAGCCTGCTGCTTAAAAACCATGGGAGGATGCAAAAGGAAACTCCCCTCATGTGCCACCCTTTTTGATTATCGAAGCTACTTTGCCCCAAATGAATAAGTCATAGCCGAAGTATAGGAAGGATTCCATTTTTTCCAACAACATGTCATATCATGCAAGAATGAATGTACAATTATAGACTATCAGTTCTTTGTTTTATAGTTTCATAAGGTTTATAACAATTAATCCATAACACATTTCAATGAACAATATACATTTACACACATAAAATAACAATACACAAACAATATACAAATTTAAAAAAAGAAAAAATAATTGCCATGCAGAGTTAAAAACAAAACATTCATAAAATGCATAGCAATCCCAAATTAATTTACAATTTGTTAAAACTATACTCAGTTTAAAAATTCACTAGATTAACAGCAGCAATAAATCAGTAAACTGCAATAAGAGCAGTTAATAAACAGCAATCAATAAAAAAACCTTTCCAGTACAAATTCCCATGGTCGTATCTGTAGGACTTGAACATGCTTAGAGATAATATTTATTACAAAGTTCTAATGTGGCCCCACAATCCACTAGTAAAGAATGGTGACTCCTTGCTAATTCCTTAAATCTTTTGTATTCTGACACTTTTATCAACTGTATTAGAGCAATCTTGTTAGCAAAGCCTCTTTTTAGACTGAAGCAAATCCATTTGGAGCTGCTCTGATTAAAACCCATCTTTTGCTATAACACTTCACAAATGTTATCCAAAGGTTTAGCAATATATACATTACTAACATTAAAAACTTATTGTAAGGACGAGGGTGGAGGGTTAGACAACATATCCTTCTGTTTTATCCTTTTCCAAAGGATGCTTTCATTCATGGAGACCAATGCAAGCTTGCATCTTATACAAACCATCTTAATAGACTGACAAACCCAGCACAGCTCTCCACAATAAGCCCTCCAATTGGTCATAATCAAACTCACCTAGTAAATGGTATATTTCCACACCATAACATAGTATAGGAATAACTTTGAGCTTGTAAAATGTCACAACTGAATGTAAAGAAAATATGCCAAAGCGATTCCTAAATTACTTCAGTTTTGGTAATAGCTGTTTTGCCTTAAAGCAAATGTATTCCTTTATTACATTTCTATCCATTTTAGTATACATTTGGATGTCTAAGTATTTAAACATTGAGGCCTCCTCCAGTTTTTCTTCATTTAGCTCCCATGGTAAAAACCAATAATCTTGATTTAGAAGTGTTCATAATTAGATCATGTATCTTGGCATACTGCTCAAAAGATCTAAGAAAACAATGTATGCCCACTTTAGTAGTATAACAAATAAAAATATAGTCTGCATTAGTAATCCAGGATATTTTATGGCTGTACACAATCGGAGAGACTAATGTAGATAATTCTCCTAAATTTGCCAAAAAAGATGGTTTAATCTCACCGTTAAACTTACTGAGATTGCTCAACAAACCAGCGGGTATACCCCATCTCTGCAGTTTACTCCATAGCAGGCTTTGATTGACCTTATCAAAGGCCATTGATAAATCAATGCTAATAGCGTAAACTGCAGAGACTTCCTTTTGCCCTACCAATTGCTGTACATAATCTATAACCATTCCTGCTGTTATGGCACCCATATTCTCATGAAAGTCCACCTGATAAGGCTTCAAGATTCCACTAGAGTTCGCCCAATCCTTCAATTCTCTTAACATCTAAGAAGCGAACACCTTGGAATCTGCATCTAGCAGAGCAAATGGGCTGTAATAGCTGGGTTCACTTTTATCTCCCTTTTTATAAATCGGTACGACATTGGTCGTGGTCTAAGAAATGGGCAATTTCCTACTCTGAATTATATCCTTAAACAACTCACATAAAATCATTGACCAGGTGTCGGGGTATGCCTAAAGACAAGATTGGGCCAGGGGCACAAGAGTTACTAATCTTCTTAATTAGATATTCAATATCTTGCTGGTCAAATCTCATATTCCAATCAACCGTAAGTTTTTCTAAAACCTCACTTCCTATCAAAGGGGCATATAAACTTTCAAAGTGAGTATCCCATGCTTTTTCTAATATCGGATTTTCCTAGTAACTTGTTAGAAATTACTATCTGAATTAACCTGTTTCTAATAACTAATATCCAACTTCTTAATCAGACTTTGCAGCATAGCCCCCCCTCACTTCTTGCTGCTGTGTATCATGGCATCTTGCTTTAATCCTTTTTTAGTACTTCTGCCTTTCCCAGTGTATTAGGTCCCTTTTCTCATTCACCCCCTTCATAGTCTTCTTGATTTTACATATATTCAATCTCATTTTCTGTTTGAATTCCTGTATTTCATGATTCTAACCCTATATTCTATTTTTCCTATTTTGGACAGGACGAGCAGGAGAAAATAAGGGACCTTTGGAAGCTGGTTGTGAATGTGAGTACGCTACATCCTCAGGTACCATCCCTTCTACACCATTTCGAAAAAATCTTCTAACTAAGATCATACATTTCTCTACCACCTTATTCGACCAAACTGACCAATTTTTCCTACTGTTAATATGAACCTGTGGCATACAATTGTCATGAGAAGATTCCATTGACTGTTCAAATTTACCCAATAATATCACTTAGAGCTCCTGCCTGTAATGAAAAATGCACACATGCTTGAAACAGATTCTCTGATATCACCATAAAATCAATCCTGGCACTCTGCTGCCCTCAGCTCCAAGTACAATATCCTTCTGTATCCCTCACCACATTCCCATTCAACAACATGAAATTCCATTTATGGAAAAAGGCCTCCCAAGATAGACCCAGCTTACTCTTTCCTCCAAACTGATCCCCACTTAAAGCATCAATACTATAGTGCAAACAGTCAACATTAAAATCTCTAGCTAAAGTCACATAGAATTCGTCAGCATACAAATACCATTTTATAAAAACACTTCCAATTCATGATAGCTGCAGTATAGATTAATAATCAATGTTTCTCTCTTATGCATTGGCGTTTTTACCTATGTAATTGACAAACAGGGTGGGAGGGAAATCCAAAACGTGAACATCCTCAATCCACTGAGTATTTACTGCCACAATGTGGCCACCCGAGGCCTGCCCAACTTGACTTTTATAGCTTTTTGCTGACACAAAGAATGTCCATCCAGAATTGCAGTATCTACTAAATATGTTTCTTGCAGTATAATGTCTGCCATGCCCAATCTAGTAATGCAAGTCCTATGATGAGTGAGATGCTGGTAACCCCAGGTATTCCAACATATTATGTTAAAAACCCAGTCTCTTTAACCCTGCTTTGGGATTTGAGCCAATAAGTGCACCTGTAACCCAAAACCAGTCCTCAGACACAGAGGTGTCCTGCTGCCTTCCTTCTGTTAAAACCACATGGCTACCAACATTTCCTACAATTGTGCTTGATGCTAACAAGGTCGAAATAGAACTCTGTCTTGACCTTACTAGGTACCAGATTTCATATGGCGCTAATGGTCTTAAATCAAAACCATGTTATCTAAACCCATCAACCAACTTTTACGCACAAGGGCTTCGGGTACATATGTAATTGCACTATCACGCCTATCCTCCTAATGGTAGTTCGACACATGTTACATCTCTAGAAACAATAATTTGCAATGACACTGCTTTTGGATCCAATCTCATGTCTACCCCACCCCTTCTTCTCCCTCACAGAAGTCATGGAGAGACAGGTGCCATGAATTTTCCCATCCACATTTTTGACTAGCCTCCACCCCACTCTCTTTAACTCAATCCAATAATAACTAAACATTTAAATCACCACATTGTATTGAACAAAATGTCTTGTTCCCCTGAACCCGGTACCACAAGTAATTGCACTCGTGCCTCCCAAGTCATGGGTAATTAAATCAATAATAGTCTCAGCAGAAGAAGACAAATGATCTGCTGGATTTGTCCTGGTGGGCCCATTCTCTTCAACATCTATCGTGGGAGACTTTGGGATATCCACTAAGTCAGTCACAACCTTTTCAAACTCCTCCATGTTTTGGGTTCCCATCTGCTTCTGTGCTTCCACCCGTTTGTTACTCTTAGCTCTAAGTCATTTAATCTTTTTAAAGTTGAAAGAAATCGGCGCAATGTTATTGTATTCTGGGGTCCAATCTATCTAATCTATTATCGACTGATCAGATATTATGGTGCCCTTATAAAATGAGTTATTTAACTTTTATTTATCCTCTTTCATTTCATATTTTTGGATGATTCTTTGTCCTGTTTCTTATTAACATATTTTCCCCCTTTCCCTGTGTTCTGGGTTACCACATGCTTAAAGATTCAGTCGCGGGCACTGGAGAAACATAGTCATCTTCATTCTACCATGGTATAGCAGCCATTCGCCAGGAATTCATCTAAAGAAATATTGGACGGAGGAGTATCCATAACTGCAAAAGATGGCGATTCAGACATAAGACACACACCCTCGTCCTTTTTTGACTGTGTAATTCCTCCTCTGTGTTCTTTATACATAACTCCATCTCTTAGCTTATAGATCTGTTAGCTGGATGGTGTAGGTATTAACTTCTGCCTTAATAATATACACAATCTTAAGGGAATTTAAAACAAATCCTGTTATTGTCTTTATCCCGGACAAGATTAAAGTGCATCTTCCATAAGGCATATTCTTAACTAACCCTACATTCTGTGGAGCTTAAGTTATAAACAAGACTGGAGTATCAGATAATGAACTGGTGAGCTGGTGAAGCTCCAGATTGCATATCTGATGTCTGAGAGCTACCCGGGTAAACTGCGTCATTACCAGCACCTCCCATCCAAGTAAGTTCTTGCTCCAATTCCTTTGAACTATGAAAAGACATCAAGGGAGAAACATCCCCACATAGATCTCCCTACTCCTCCCTCTCAAGAAAAAAAATGTTATTTTCATCTTTATAGAGTTGGATGTAAGAGTATAGTCCAGAGCACCCACTGCCAAAATAGCCATATCATAGTTGCAGAGCTATCTTCAATATGCAGGATTGAAATCGCCTCTAACGGAACAGCCGCAGTCAACGGAGGCGAATAGTCAGCCTCTACTGCTCTGACCTCATTGGCCCTTGGGTCATCAAGCAAGTGTGCACTGCATAGGTAATACATTACTCAATGGTAGTAAAAACTATAAAGAACAGCATACCATCTTTGCCGAGCTTCACTCCAGAAGGAGCCACTTCAGTACTAGCTTAAGACTTACCGGCAAACCGCAGTCTTTTCATGTTAAGTCTGCCGCCAGGAAGAGTAATCAGCAACAACGGACGTACACCGACACTCCAGACCCAGGTAATTGATTACAGTCATCAAAAACACTAAAGCTGTTCTCTCTCCTTGACTGCTGACTGTGCACTTAGTAACGCACATTACCATCTGTGAATTCAACCAATACTGGGATATTATGCAATAGGTTTAATACTTTTGATCTATTTAAAAGTATATATGCCCATTTTCATTTACTCTAGACTCAAACAGTGGGGTGCATCACTCAACTTCAATATTCTACTACCTTGTTTGATGAAGTTACTTAAAGAAATACTTCCCCTTAAATGAATAAAAGTTCCATCAGGTGATTTACTCTTGAAAGTTACTCTTTTTGATGCGATGGGCCGTGTATTCCTTTAATATACTGACATCCAAAATGTAGTAATAATCAATAGTAATGGTCATCATATTTTGGATGTGAACAGCCTGCTCAAGAAGTAGAGCTATGCAGACAGCCTCCTTTGCTCTGCAGACCATTCCTTGAATATACGGACATCCAGAGCACAGCATTTATTAGTATTTTGGATATTAGTATATTCAAGAAACATTGCTAGTGTTCACTGCCCTGTCTGCAGGCCCTGCTGGCTGCGACAAAAAGGACAGGCAAAAGGGAGACTTGCCCCCAAGGCGCTGTGCCAAATCAGCCATGCCAATACATGGCATATCCATTTTTTTAACCATAAAATCAGCCATGATATTGTCCGCTGGTTTACTCATAAAGCCATTTTACCCAAAGCCAGGCCTGTAGTGTGTGAAGACTCTGAAGACAGTATTATTTTGTATTTGTATTTATTTGAAGTGCTGGGATGTCAATTCTGTTCAGAAATGACTTACAGTAGCACATTTACAGATGCTTGAAGCATTCCCACGAAGAGTGTCTCTACAAGAGCATAAAGATGAGAACAAGTAGTGAACTATAATTAGAATATATATCAGGGAGAAAAGAAAGCAAACAGAAACAATATATAGGAAACAGGAGACTTACAAAGGTAACATTGACCTAAGCAGGACAGTGCATCAAACTAAAGAGGAGTACTAATTAATATACAAAATGGCATTATTGAGCATCACTTTAAACAGTGTGGGGTCAGGTAATGAGGATGGAGGAGAGGGCAAAGGCAGCTCCCTCTTTAGCAGTTAGGTGAAGTTTAAGCCAAGCTTTGAAGAGATCCACTGTTGGTCTGCTTTTCATTGTTATCGGCAGTGGATTCCAGTAGAGCAGCGTGAGTGGGGAGAAAAAGCAGAAGCAAGAGGCGGCACAGGGAGAGTATAAGACAGTGAGCTTGAGTACAGAAGAGGATTGGAAGGAATGAGATGGTGAGTAAACTGAGATAGAGTCAGACAGGTACTGAGGAATAGGACCATGCATAGCATTGTAGACTGGGATAAGGAACTTGAAAAGAGAGGCGTTGTGCATGGAGATCCAACCAGCATGTTGTTGGCAGAGAGGGGGGCGGATCTGGGTACGTTGTAAAGAGTGAGGGCAACGTTGAGGACTTTGTCTAGAGAGAAGAAGGAGTAGCGAGAAAAGCCAACGAGTAGGCTTGAGCAGTAATTCAGTTTTCAGAGCACGTGAGAGGAGATTGTAACTTTCACGCCCCGGCTGGGGGCGGACATGGCATTTGTCCCTGTTGGAAAAAACACATTAAATGAAAAGAACTATTGAATATATTAAACAATAGATACTTCAAATATTATGTGTATCTATCAGAATTCGTCTTAAACAATGACAAAATCATTGACACATTTATAAAAAAAATGGATTAATCAAATGTTATGTCTATCTGTCAGCATGTGTCATGTGTCTTGAACAATATCAAAATCATTGACCCATGATATAAAGATGTGTGTAAAATTGATGATAATAAATGAAGTCTGTCAATAGTGAGATTACACTTAGTCCCCATCATTGTGAATCTAAAGAAAACAATGAAGGTTGACCTCTCAGTTCATCCCTTTGGAATGTATTGTGTCCAATGAATGGATCCAAAACATCTCTCTCTGAAGTAGTTCTTTGTTTTGTTGCCCCCTCACGATGAGGTGTGGACTACTTCCAAAATCACAAATCTTATCTGTGAAAGATTGTGGTGATTTTCTTTGAAATGTCTTGCCACTGGTGATTTAACATTCTGTGTGCATTTGTTGGATTTGTGTTCTAACCAAGGCTCTCTTGCTGATCTAATCATTTGTCCGACATATAGAAGTCCATAAGGGCATTTTATTGCATATCAATAGTGAGATTACATTTAGTCCCCATTATTGTGAATCTAAAGAAAACAATGAAGGTGGTTTTTCCTAGATTGACTCTTTGTTGATAACTTACTATCAATGTGGACTTTTGATTCCTTTGAGAATGTGATCATGTATATATTTGTTAATTTTACACACATCTTTATATCATGTGTCAATGATTTAGCTATTGTTCAAGACAAATCCTGACAGATACACATACCATTTGATTTATCAATTTTCTTATAAATGTGTCAATGATTTTGCCATTGTTTAAGACGAATTCTGATATATACACATAATATTTGAAGTATCTATTTTTTGATATATTCAATAGTTCTGGTCATTCAATATGTTTTTTCCAACAGGGTCATGCTGATTTGGATTGTATGAGATTCACTTTAATTAATTCTCCAGTGATTTACTATCAAGCAAAAATAGTATGAATAATGCCATACGTAAAAATTAATTGTACACTAACAAGATGTTTGTTAAGAATAAACACACATTCTATTTGGCATTAATACCTGAGCTACCTGAGCTTATCGACCAAGTAAAAGATGCTCGTGTGTACACCAAGCTAGATCTCTGAGGAGCTTACCACCTGGTATGTATAAAAGAGGGCGATGAGTGGAAGACTGCATTCCGCACCAAATTTGGGCTCTTCGAATATCAAGTAATGCCCTTCGGTTTGTGCAACGCACCTGCCGCCTTTCAGTACTTCATGAATTATGTTCTTCGGGAACTTATCGATGTTTGTGTCATCGTTTATATTGACGACATCCTGGTGTATTCCTCCTCAGAATCTGATCACAGAAACCATGTTAGGGCAGTTCTTGAGAAATTGCGCCAGCACAAATTATTTGCCAAGCTCGAAAAATGTGTTTTTCATACCACAGAAGTGGAGTTTCTCGGATTCATCCTGACACCTCAAGGAATCCGAATGGACTCGAGGAAAGTGGACGCCATTCTCAAATGGCCATCTCCTAGCTCTGTGAAGGGAGTGCAAAGCATGCTTGGCTTTGCCAATTTCTATCGAAGGTTCATCCCGGAATTTTCTCGAACTGTTCAACCCATCACAGCTCTCCTAAAGAAAAATAAATGCTTTAAATGGACTCTTGAGGCTGAACAAGCCTTTCAGGACCTGAAAACCAAATTCACCTCTGCACCTGTATTGAAGCACCCGCGCCCAGATCTCCCTTTCATCGTGGAAACCGATGCATCCAGTTCGGCCATGGGAGCTGTCCTGTCGCAAAGAGACCCAGAAACTAACCAACTACACCCTGTAGCCTTTTGGTCCAGAAAATTCTCTCCACCTGAACTCAATTACGCAATTACCGACAGAGAACTACTGGCTATTAAATCAGCTTTCAAGGCTTGGCGTCACTATCTTCTCGGTGCAAGACACACCATCACCGTAATTACGGACCACAGAAATTTGCAGTATTTAAAGACGGCCAAAGCTCAATCTTCGCGACAACTCCGATGGGCTTTATTCTTTGCAGAATTTGATTTTGTAATTACCTATCGCCCTGGCTGCAAGAATGGTAAGGCAGATGCCTTATCCCGGATAGGCATGGAAGAACCCAATTCGAGTTTAGAACCTGTGCCAATCATACTGGAACAAAGAATTCTGGGCTTGACTTCATTGCAAACCATTGAGGACATCCAAGCTCAAGTAAAACAGCTTTTTGACTCTTCTGCCTTACTGGAATGGAGTCAAAAGGGTCCTCACTACACTGTTAAGGATGATTTACCCTACTTCCAAGAGCGGCTATTTCTGCCAAGTAAAGAATTGCAGGAACTTGTCATTACCCGTCATCATGAATCATTAATGAAAGGACACCCCGGTATCGCGAAAACAGAAGAAAAGATCAAACGCCACTTCTGGTGGCCTTCTTGGAGAAAAGACATAAAGTCATTTGTGTTGTCTTGCGGAATCTGTGCCCAAAATAAGAGTCAAAAGAAAAGGCCAGCCGGCCTACTTCAACCTTTGGACATTCCACCAGCACCTTGGCACACCTTGTCAATGGACTTTATAACTGACCTGCCTCCTTGTGGTGGTTACAACACGATTCTCGTAATAGTGGATCTATTCTCCAAAATGGCCCATTTTATCCCTTTAAAAGGATTGCCGTCAGCTTCCACCTTGGCCAAGGAATTTATGGAAAATATAATGCGGTTACATGGTTTCCCTTCCATATTAGTCTCAGACCGTGGAAGTCAATTTATCTCCCACTTTTGGAAGAAATGTTGCCAACTAGCACAAATAGACGTGCGGTTATCCACCAGCCACCACCCCCAGACCGACGGACAAACCGAGAGAACCAATCAGACTCTCGAGCAATATCTGCGGTGCATGTTACACCAATCCGAGTTGAATTGGAAGGACATCCTTTGGATTGCAGAATATGCATACAACAATTCAGTGCATTCTGGAACCGGACAGACTCCTTTTTATACCCTGTATGGTCACCATCCTCGGACCTCTGACCTAGATCCACCTCTGACCCTGGAGATGCCTGCAGTAAATCACCTACATTCCACAATAACCCAAGCCTTCAAATAAGCTATAACCCACTTACAGCAAGCCAAGAAAAAGTATAAAGAAAACGCTGATTTGCACCGAAGTAAAACTCCTCCTTACCAAGTAGGAGATCAGGTATGGCTAGCAACTAAACATCTACCCCTCAAGGGTCAGCGAACTTTTAATCCCAGATTCATTGGGCCTTACCCCATCAAAGCTATTATCAACCCAGTGGCCTTTAAACTCGATTTACCATCCAACATGCGGATTCATCCCGTTTTTCACGCATCTCTTCTAAAACCAGTACAACCTGGAACCAGACTGTCTGAGCCCCCAGGCCCTGTCCAAATTGATGGAGAATTAGAATTCGAAGTGAAAGACATTTTAGATTCCAAGATAGTTAAGTCGAAACTCTTCTATCTTGTTGATTGGAAAGGCTATGGACCTCAGGAAAGATCTTGGGAACCCAGTAACTATGTTCACGCACCACGATTAATTCAAAGATTCCATCGAAGATTCCCGCACAAACCAAAACCCCCGGAGGAAAAGACCTTGGGAGGGGCCTTGAGGGGGGTACTGTCATGATGCCTACCTCTAAGGAGCCAGGCCTGGCCCAGCAACCCCAGAAGGCAGACATCATTTTCCCCAGGGAAGTCTCAGCGGGCCCAAGTCGGGGCCCTTTGGACTCAGTCCTGGCGCCTTAGGCGCCAGGCTCATAGCGGACCCCAGTCCTGGCACCTTAGGCGCCAGGCTCATAGAAGAGGATATGTGTTTAAGTGCTTGGGTGCACACTTACATGATGCAGACCTTGCTGCTTCATCCAGGCCCTCTTGAGGCCTGAATGGGACTACTTAACCTGTAGGACTACTTCACCACGGGAAGGATACATACCTGATTGGTGGAAGGATACATACCAGGAACTTCTTCCAAGGCTATTTAAACCCCACCCGAACAGCCACACATGCTTCGTGTTGTTCTGCACCTAGCAGCTGGACGCTCACCGTGTCAGCTCCTGCATCCTGACTTCAGCCAGGCCTGCCAGCACCCTGGAACACCTGCAAGGGGAGAAAGGAAGAGAATAGGAGAAGAAAAGCCCTTGCCTGCTAAATCTGCATCCCAGAGTCATTTCTCCAACGGCCCTGAAAAGGAAGACATCATTTTAAAGGCATTTCGTTTCGATCGCTGCAGCGCTGCATTTTACTCACCTTTGCAAGGCGCTTCCATCTTCAGCAGCGATCTTCCG
Source organism: Ambystoma mexicanum (assembly GCF_040938575.1). Classification (NCBI taxonomy): domain Eukaryota; kingdom Metazoa; phylum Chordata; class Amphibia; order Caudata; family Ambystomatidae; genus Ambystoma; species Ambystoma mexicanum. The sequence continues at coordinate 995,193,367 of NC_090928.1, forward strand.
GATTCAGCTACGCCCCGGCGCCTAGAGGAAAAAAGATAAGAACAAAGGTGAGAGGGAGAAAAGGAATAAGGAAAGCTCAGTTTCCTTTTAAGTCTTACCTGTTGGATTATTCCCACTGCATTTCGGGTCCTGCCGCTTCCTGGCATCTCCGGACCCCGGCCCCTATGGGGAAAAAAGACAAAGACATTGAATGAGCGAAAGCAAAGACATTATCTGAGCGCTCATCCAGAAGTGTTTCACTTCGGGTCGGCGCCATATCTCCGGCACTCCGAACCCCGGCCCCTAAGGGGAAAAAGACATAAGCATTAGCGCTTGCTGCAATTAGACAACGAACATTATTATTAAGCTTGAACTTTTGAACAGAACTTTTACAGCACCTTACCTGAACAGTCAAGCTTACCTGAACTCCCATCAATCCTCAATCCAGTGAAGTAACTGGGTTTCAACGCGCCCCTGCATCAGAAGCAGGATGGAGAGCTCATCCTTCCAAACCCTAAGGTGAGGCTTCACGGGGAATCGTGGAGGAGGTATCGTGGAGGGTTGGAAGGGAGTGGGAGGCTTGAGCATTGTTCCACAGTTGGTAATACTCCCTTTTCACGCACAGGAGGGTATCCAACGAGCCAGGGAAGCCAGAATAGAGGGGCCCTTCCTGTCCATCTTTGCCTCCACCTGCGCAGGAGAACACGCAAGATCTATCATAAACGCCTCCCTTTCTTCCGGTATCTTTCCAGATGCATTCAAATTGGTGCACGTCAAACCTCTGATTAAAAAACCCTCACTCGACCCTCTCGAGCCAAAAAACTACCGCCCCATCTCTAACACCAGGTTCCTTGCCAAACTCATTGACCGAACAGCCTACTCCCAACTAAATGCCTTTGTTGAAGCCAACAATCTCCTAGACCCTGCCCAATCAGGATTCAGATCTTGCCACGGAACTGAAACCACCCTAACCTCGATCTGGGATGACCTTAAAATGACTGCTGACTCTGCAGGATGTGCCGCACTAATCCTTCTCGACCTATCAGCCGCCTTTGACACGATCAATCACTCAATACTCCTTGACCGCCTCCACTCCCTAGGAATCCGTGGAACCGCCCTAAAATGGATAGCCTCATTCCTCAAAGACAGGCACCAAATAACGACACTCTCCAACTTTACATCACAAGCCCGACCAGTTGACACAGGAGTCCCACAAGGAGCATGTCTATCCGCCCTCCTGTTCAATCTCTACCTGATCACGCTCCCACCAATAATTCGTGCTCACAACATCCTGTGTTACAATTACGCAGATGACACTCAACTAATTCTAAAATTCCTGAACGCGAAACCCAACTCCCAACCTGACCTGACCTCTTGCCTCCTTAACATCGAACGCTGGATGACCCAAAGCCACCTCCTGTTAAATCCCTCCAAAACAGAAATCATGGTCTGCGGCAACTCAGATTTTCTTCCGCACCCACTACCCTGGCCACCCGCCATGGGCAACTCACCGACCCCCTCTAACACAGTAAAAAATCTTGGGTGCACCCTAGACTCCGACCTAACACTCTCGCGCTAAGTCAACAATGTCTCAAAGTCCTGCCACTACCACCTCAAAAACTTTAGGCGCATCTTTCCATATCTCTCATTCCCCAACAGAGTCTCCGCGGTCCAATCAATCGTCATATCACAACTGGACTATGGTAACCCCCTTTACCTCGGAATTCATGCCTACCAACTGAATAAACTACAAAGAGCACAAAACGCAGCAGCCAAAGTGCTTCTTGCGCTCGGTCCAAGGGACCACGTATCCCCAGCCCTCAAGACACTGCACTGGCTTCCGGTAGCCCGTAGGGTGGCTTTCAAAACCCTATGGCTCACCCATCGAGCTCTACATAAAACTGGACCCCATTATCTTCAAAAAAAGCTAATACCTTATCACCCTACCCGCACCCTTAGATCACGCTCAGCCGGCCTCCTAGTAATTCCTAAAACAAACTCAGTCAGGTTAGGCGGAGCATCATTCTCAGCCCTGGCCCCAACCCTGTGGAACTCGCTCCCACCCCACATCCGCCTAACTCAGGACTTAACGGCCTTCCGCAAACTACTGAAAACCTGGCTCTTTCCCTAAAACCAACCAGCCCCAAACCAGCATCATCACAATAACACCGACCTAACAAACCACCAAAAAATTTTTTTTTTAAAAAACGGCTAAATTAACCAGATTGTAACCTACACTGACAAACAGAACTAAAACGAATAAGGTAGATCTAAACAGGGAAATGATTAAATAGAAAAAGAATCACTGAATAAAAGGAAAGTAGAGAGCGTGGAGAGCGGATGAACAAGGAGAGCGGATGAGCGTGGAGGGCACGAGTGGATGAGTGAAAAGAGCGAATGAGTATGGATGAGTATAGATGAGTATGGATGAGTGTGGAGGATAAATGCTGTTGGCAGATGAGCCTGGAGGATGGTTGAGTGTGGTGAGTGGATGAATAATAAGAGCAAATAGATGTGGAATCGAATGATTGTAGAGAGCAGCTGAGTGTAGAGAGCAGCTGAGTACGGAGAGTGGTTATGTGTAGAGAGCAGAAGGACGTGCAGAGCGCAAGATCGTGCAGAGCGGAAGAGCGCTGAGAACGGAGGCACATATAGAGCGGAGAAATGTGGGGAGCGACCGAGTGGGGGGAGCGACTGAATGTGGGGAGCGTATGAGTGTAGGGAACATATGAGTGTGGGGAGCGTATGAGTGTGGGGAGCGTATGAGTGTGGGGAGCGTATGAGTGTGGGGAGCGTATGAGTGTGGGGTGCGTATGAGTGTGGGGAGCGGACGAGTGTGGAGAGCGGACGATTGTGGGGAGCGGATGAGTCTGGAGAGCGGATGAGTCTGGAGAGCGGATGAGTCTGGAGAGCGGATGAGTCTGGAGAGCGGATGAGTCTGGAGAGCGGATGAGTCTGGAGAGCAAATGATTCTAGAGCGCATGAGCACGTGGATCAGATGAGTGTCGAGAGTGGATGAGTGTCGAGAGCTGATGAATGAAGAGGGCGGAAGTATGTGGAGGATGAGAGGGCGGAGGAGAGAATAGCTGAGTGTGGGAAATGGCTGAGTGTGGGGAATGGCTGAGTGTGGGGAATGGCTGAGTGTGGGGAATGGCTGAGTGTGGAGAATGGCTGAGTGTGGGGAATGGCTGAGTGTGGGGAGCAGAGCGTACGAGTACGCAGAGCAGAAAAGTGTGTGGAACAGACGAACACGTAGAACAGAGCCGACGAATACGTAGAACGGATGAATGAATGGATCGGACGAGCACAATGAGGAGAGCGGTGTACATAGAACGGATGAGTATGTAGAGCGGACACATGTGTGGAACAGATGAGAAGGTGGAGCAAATGAGTGTATGGAATGGATGAGACTGTGGTGCCGATAAATATCTGGAGTGAGTGAATATGGTGCCGACAAGTGTGTGGAGCGGGTCAATACGTAGAACGGATAAATTTGCAGAACAGATGTGTATGTGTCTGTGTGTGGAACGGACAAATGGGTGAAAAGGACAAATGGGTGGAACGGACGAATGGGAGGAACGGACGAGTAAGTGGAGCGGACGAATACATGGAGCGGATCAGTACGTAGAGCGGATGAATTCATAGAACGGATGAATGAGGGGAGCGGACGAATGTAAGAAACCGACAAATACGTAGAGCGGTCGAGTAATATATCAAGCAGACGAGTAGTATGTTGTGCCGATAAGTGGATAGACCAGATGAGTGTGTGGATCCGATGAGCATGCGGATTGAACGAGGGTGTGGACGGGTGTGGATGCAAACGAGTGTATGGAGCGGACGACTGTATGTAGCGGACGAATGTATGTAGAGCGGACGAAAACATGTGGTGCGGATGCCGGTGTGGAGCGGATAGCTGTGTGGTGCGGATGCCTGTGTAGAGCGGATGCCTGCGTGGAGCCGATGCCTGTGTAGAGCAGACCGGATGAGCGTGCAGACCGGATGAGCGCATAGGCAGACTGGAGTGCATGCGCGGGGAGGACGGGAGTGCATGCATATGGAATACATGAGAGCATGCATGAAGCACACTGAAAATGAGGGATAGACTAGAGCACGCAAGACGAACTATGAATGCGTGAGTGTGTACCTGATCGCATAAATTGCGTGACGTACATAATATGCATTGGTATGCGGGAACATTTGAAAGAACATATATCATACCACACCTCACGCCTACTCTCCTCTTTACACCACCACTCAAATAGAACACAGGGATACTATGACACCATTCGGTATAACTGTTCTCATATCAACATCTCCCGCTCACTCCCCATCACTCTAAGTAACCACCGCTGGTTTACCACCCCCAGCCAGGCGTTTCTCCTCAGGCCTAACGCAGCCACACTCGAGCTGGATAAATTCTGCCAGAGCGAACACATTCCCCTGACCTCTCAACCACCACACCTACCGCTAAGAAGCAGCTACCACATTAACTCCGCACCAGCTGCACACATACCTTGTGCGCACACGCACCTTTTGACTCTCTTCACCCTCTCTACTGACCCGAACTTCGGTTCCCAAGGGCGTTCAACCTACCAGCGCCTTCAGACCATACCAATGGTATATAAGGCGCTATATAAATGCAAAATAACAATAACAATAACAATTAATTGGATATTTGGATTTCACCTGTGATTTCAGAAATTACCTTGATTAACCTCTGTACCAATATTATATTACATGATTTCCCTATATGTCATTAGGGGATACTGATCCAATTATCACTCACTCGTGGTGTTCTTGGATGACTAGATACATGTGACATTCTCTATCTTGTTTGCATGACCAAGTCCTTCTTTAGTTTCTATATGCTTGCCTAGCGCTCATTTTTCTTTTTTTTTTAAATTAAACGCCACCTCAATACACTAATAGGGCCTTTTCTGGTTCTCGTCACTTTCACATAACCTAGAGTCAGATCTATATTATTTTAACTTATGCGGTCCTTTAAATTCTCAAGTTACGTTGTCCGATCATATTCAAAGTAAATACACAGACCATTATGGTGTTTCTCACCAGTCCGTCCTTTAGCTATAGTGACGTGTTGCCTTGGTGACCTCATACACAATAGAGTCGCTCGCAGTAGTTGTCTAGGCGACTCATGTGGATTACTAACTTTCATACATATACTAGATCAGGTCGATAAGTCCACCAGTCCATCCTTTAGCTCAATGAATACAAGTACGGTTTTATATCTATTCCATCTTTATCTTGGTTTGCAGTGCGTAAGAAGTTGTGCAAGTCATCCCAGGAGTACTCTACACAATGCAAAGTAACACACCATGTGGGTGGGCGTAGGTTCCTTAGCATACAACCTACATCAGTGTGACGTTGGAACCAGTATTCTTTTATACCACGCATGTTTGCCAAGAGATTTGTGATACTTGACTGAAAAAATGAATCTTTGTCTTTTATTTTTTGGTGCATTTGGGTAGCAGATATGTTTAAAAAGTTGGAGCCTGTTTTTAATGTGTGTGCAACTCCGTAACATAGAGTTGGTAGTTTGAGGAGGGAGTGGAAAATGTATTAGACATTTTGTCTGAATCTGGGGTCTTCAGAATACATTCTTAAAGAGTGATATTCTGATGCACTGACTTACGTGGACCTTCATCATATCTTCCTCGTTTTCCTGTAGGAAAGAGTAGAGGAAAAGAACATGGTTCTACATGTTTTTCTGATATGCTCATTGGGGACCCTATGGCTTGATGCATTTGATATGCTTCTAATGCATCATAAATGGTGTCTTTGGAGTGTAGTGGGTGAATTGTATACCGGTCTAAAATGTTGGCTGCAGTAACAGGATCAAAATGGTCAGTTGCAGAGAGTCTTGAATTATTTGGGTGGTTTCTCTTAAGTTTTCCTCTATGTTTATATCTTTGCAGCATTCATTGTTTTCTTTTAAATATTATAGGGCTTGTCTAACTTTGTTCAAGTCAACTAGTTGTTGCCAAAGTTTTATTGTCTTTTGTTGGCAGACCGTTAACTAGTACAATGAAAGATTGATCTATTGGTCGTTGTATTCCTAGAGTTTCTACATTTTGCTTTGGATCTAATGGCAAATATTCTACTTTACCACGGATGCCCTTTAGTAAATCGGAGGTAATTTGGCTGATTTCGGTTGAAGGCGTATTGTAGCTTGAAATGGGCGCACTGTTTGAATTATAATGCTCTCATACAAGTTAAGTTGTTGGAGAGCTTTCGGAAGTGGGAAGTTATTAGTGATAGCACGTGATGGCATTTGGTTATTGTCAAGCTTTGTGTTGCAGTACGTGCAAACTGTTGAGGGGTCAGTTATATTGTATTTCGTTTCTGCTGTTAGGTATAAAGCTAATTGGATGCATTGGAATTCTTCATTGTCTTCTATTTTGTAGGCTATACCCACTATGTTTGTGCTCTTTTTATAAAATGTTCTGGGACAGCAGACACATATTTGGTCTGGTATTTCAGCAGATGTGTTTTGAAACGTAGCTATTTCTTTTTTGTATGTCTTTTTTAGAACGTTGGTGTTCATGAGGATTTCGGTAAGGTTTTCTGAATGTACAGAATTTCAGTTCCAAAGTATTTACATTGGGTGTGCTCTATTTCTTGAAGCAGTTCTTTGGCTGTTCCATGTAGCAGAATGTTATTTAAATTGTGCCATTCTAGAGCAGGACTTCTTACATAGTATAGTCGATGCAAAAGATTCTGTATAGTAGAATGGTGTGTTGCTAAAATGTTGATGTAGTGGGAAGTGCTTTTGCAAGCAGCTCCTAAAATGCAAGCTAATGATTGTCCTCGCAGACCAGTGTGAGTCCATGGTTTGTAAAGTTTTCCTTCTACTTTTGTCTTTTAGTTTCACATAGTGATAGAGGAATTGTCATAAAGATTTAAAGGATTGTTGGCGTGCATTACACATTGAGCACATTGAACTGCATGTGGACAGTTTGTTTGGGTGAAAGCAGCATTTGGTTCAAAATTTGTTGGGGACTTTTTTCTATACAAGTTTTTTTGTTGTTGCCAGAATTGTGTCTTCCAACATTTCATACCCTCGATCATTATTGTCTATGGCAAATGTTTTTTGTTGTTCTTGTTTATAAGCTTCTCATTGAACTATGGTTCTGTGCTGCTTGTGTGATTCCATTCACCATCACAGCAGTTTGAAAAGGTTTGTACATTGACAGTGCGCAGAAGTACTTTTTGTAATGTATTGATACATTTAGTTTGTGGTTTCATTCTGTTTAAAATCAATATAAACAATGTTCTCTTTAGTATAAAAGCACTGTCAATTGGAGCTTGGAGGATTAGTCTCCTGCGGTAGTTTTAAAGGATAGATTGTGACTTTTCAGCTGTTTTTATTTGATTGTGAAGAACTCTACAGTGGAACATTTTCTATAACATACATTCTTTGGATTGCTTTACCGTGACTACGTTAACACTGGCAGATACACTGTTAGGTTTATTAGTAGGTCTCCTTTTCTTTGTACATATCTTTTTACTTTTAGTTTTTGCAAGAGGGGCCTTACCGTTTTTAGTCATGGCTGGTTTAGTTTTGTTGAGTGAGGTTACTAGCTCTTTTGTTTTGATGTTTTCTATACATTGTTTTAGAGGTGGAGGACTATACGGTGTAGTTGTATTATGTTCTGCTCTATTTTTTCTTTCTTTTCTACAGAGTTGCTTTTTAGTAGGCATTTTGTTGTGTCTGTTGGGAAAAGAGAAAGTTTGGGTTGGAGAGTTGTGCAATGTATATACATGCATGGTGCATGGGTTTGTGGGTGTGATGGTAGATATGAATAAAGTTTTGTTTGATTGTGAGGTGGTATATTAGGGTATCTGGTAATTGCATCTAATGCCATTCCATCAAATTTTTCCCATCTAACAAATGTCCATCGAATGCATATGTTTGGGGGTAAAGGGTTAATTTTTGTTTAGGTGCATTATAAAGGGTAAAAAAGGTGGATTGGAGGGGACCCCCCCAAAAAAGAAAGAAAATGCATTTGATTCACATTTGTTCGATTGAAAAACAATTGATGCAAATGCATGTCGATGCAAGGAATTTGATGCATTTATCATAAACCATACATTAGGTGTGGTTGGGAAGGTTGTGAGTGTAAGAGTCTGCAGAGGTGTGATGGTGTTGGGTTAGTGAGCAAGGAATTGGTGGGGAGGGGTGGTGTGATGGAATCTGTAGGGACATTATGCTGTTTTGAGGAACAGAGCGGGTGTTGCAATGGTGGTGTTTAGATTGGAATAGGAAGAATGTGAATGGGGGAATATAATGGCTTAGAGTGAAGGAAATGTTGGTTTGAAAAGAGCAGTCTGGGGCAATATATAGTGGAACTGTGCTGCTGTAATTACATACACATACATGGTACATTAATGTACTTACTTCGTTGGATGTGAAGGGTATTCTTTTTTCAGTTCTTGTCTTCGGTAATGTGCTTCTTTCCTCTAATTGTAAAAGAAAGTTAGTGGGGATATGTGGTAATGTTGAAGTACTTTTAGTAAGCAAGGTTGTTATTTATGAAGGAAGGAGGAGTGGTGGGGAAAACAGTTCATAAATATACAATTGGTGAATGATTAAAAATGTTTGCTGTCAGGAGCATTTTCATTAAAGTTAAGAAATGCATATGTGCATTTATAGAAGCTCTTTAACAGTTTTTAAAAGAGAAGAAAAGTTGATGGAAAAGATTTGTAGTGCACTTTTAAATGGCAGTTGGTGTGTGTAAGTGTAATATGTTAAGAGTATATACATAATTGCCAACATGATGCATTCTAATCTGTAGGTGTTTCTGTAGTCCTAGATTTTTTGTTTGTGTCCCGGGACTTGTAGTTCCACTTTTCGCATTATAAAAGTTAGAGTACAAGTCTCAGATAGTAGAGAAAAAATTATGACTGCATAAGCAGCTGAAGATTGGAATGGGTTATGTTAGGAAGTATGCATGTACTGCCAAAATATTAAACTGGCACACACTGAGTACCAATTAAAAATGGTAGACACACCTATTTTATCTGCTTTTACTTTATTTTATGAAAATATGACAGTGCTGCTATAAATGCAGATATGCATGTTTAACTTTCTTTAAAATGCTTCCAGAAAAATATTTTGAAAAGCAGAGGATTTATATGTTTATTTGATATACATGTCACAGTTTTGAATTTTGAAGTTCAATCGTGTTATTTTATTTGCATTATGGGACTTGTAGTTTGAGGTTTATAATGAGTGAAGTGGAATTGGAAGTGACAGAATGCAAAGGAAAATAGACTTAATAAGCGCCTATAGATTGGAATGGGTGAAGTTGGGATGTATGCATGTGCTGCCAACATATTAAACTGACAGACACTAAGTGCCACTTACAAATGTTCTACAGATCTATTTCATCTGGTTTTCCTTTCTTTCACGAAAAAGTAACACAGTGCTACTGTACATTCACATATGCATTTTTTTAACTTTCATCACACTGCTTGTAAAAAGAAACATTTGTAATGCAGAGCATTCTATTTTTTTGCTGCTTCATGTGAGCAGGTGACGAATACTGCAATGCACGGCTTTGCTAGAGTGGGTAAACAAGAGAATATGCTTATTGAGAAGCTTATTACATGGTAAGTAGCAGGACCCCCCCCCTCTCTCTCTCTCTCTCTCTCTATATATATATATATATATATATACATATATATATATATATGTGTATATCTGTGAAAGAGTTGAAGGCATTTTGTTTCAAAATATAAGCATTCCTGTACTATATTTACTCAGATGCAGATCTTGCTGAATCTGGAAATAGAAATCTTGGACAGTTGGACAGTAGTTTTTGATGCAGGTGCCTTTCATTAACAGTAGATATGTACTCAGAGTTCGAGTGTGCATCTGAAGTGTTGAAGTGAGATGATAGGGTTAGGTGCATAGGTTTTGGATGTGATTGGTGAATGGATGTGTGACTCTTTGAAAGCAGTCAATGAGGGAGTGTTGAGAACATGGAAGTGGAAAGGGTAGAAGGTCTGCCCCTATGTTACGGGGCCACAGACACAGCAGTGATCCACGGACGGGACGTGCTAGATCCAGGTCTTTTGTGGATGCCTGGCATTGAAAGGGGACTATAGGGATTAGCCAATCAGGTTTGCAGGGAGTGGTATACAGGAAGAGAGGGTAGTAGGAGTTTTGTTTGAAGGAATTGTGAGAGTACTGAAAATGGGTATAGCTATGTGTTTGAGAAGGCAGACTGTGTGGATTTGGTGGACTCTTCAATTCAGTCATTGAAGGTGCATGTTATAAATCATGGCATCTTCAGAAATATTGGGTTGGCAGAAGTGGAAGGTTTGTGGCATGCAGTTTGTGGCTCAAACTGGGCAAGCTTGTTTTCATTCCATGAGAGTACGGCTCAATTTAAATGTCCAGACATTGTAATTCTGCTTTGTGGAGGGGCCAGTTTGAGGTTTGTGACTCCAGTGTATTTGCAGGTTGCCTTGAAGGATTTCTTTCAAAGCCCAATGGAACTGTTTCCTGCTGCCAAGGTATTTTTTTCTGAAATAAATCCGAGGTGAATATGGAGATGTCCAACCATTTCTTTCAGTCCACAAATGGAAGAATCAAGGCAGCTTGTCAATAAAGCTGTATCTGCTTGTTTACTTGCTGCAGGAATGTCATCTTTTGAGAATGACAATATAAGTTCTGATGGTGTGAATTCTTTTTGTCAAGATAGAGTTCATTTCACAGATGTCAGAAATGTATTTTTCATTTACAATGTTAGGAATGCATTGAAAAGGTTCCTGTAACAAAATTGTGCAGTACTAATGTACATAAAAGCAAAACAATTGAAAAAAGGTGTTTGTTAACAAACTACCCCAGATAAAAGGTTCTTTTCAGAGCCACCACTAACGATTAAATAACTTAAATTGTGTTTAATTCCCCCCACAACCCATGTGAGTGGCCCAAACATTTGCAGACTCTGCAGTAGCCTGTGGATGGTACGTGCCACATCCAGGTCTTTTAAGGTTGCCTGGCATGGAAATGGAACAGCAGAGACCGCAGAGAGTCTTGGGTCTCTGCGGACATGTCATGATGCCTACCTCCAAGGAGCCAGGTCCGACCCAGCAACCCCAGAGGCAGGCATCATTTCCCCCAGGGATGTGCCAGCAGGCCCAAGCTGGGGCCCTTTGGACACAGTCCTGGCGCCTTAGGCGCCAGGCTCATGTTGGACCCATGTCCTGGCGCCTTAGGCACCAGGCTCATAAAGCTAGACATGTGTTCAAGTGTTTTAAGGTACACTTACCTGATGCAGACCATGCTGCTACATCCAGGCCCTCTTGAGGCCTGAATGGAACTACTTTCCCCTGGGTGTGGTCGGGGAAGGGTACATACCTGATCGGTGGAAGGATACATTCCTGGAACTTCTTCCAAAGCTATTTAAACCACGCCCGATCAGCAACTCACGCTTCGCGTTGTTCTGCTCCTCGCAGCTGGACGCTCACCGTGTCAGCTCCTGCTTCTGGACTTCAGCCACGCCTGTCAGCATCCTGGGTCACCTGCTAAGAGAGAATTGAAGAGAAAGAAGACCTTACCTGCTAAAGCTGCATCACGGAGACTTCACACCGACGATCCTGAAAGGGAAGACATCATTTTAAAAGCATTTCGCTTCGATCGCTGCAGCGCTGCATTTCACTCACCTTTCCTGGGCACCTCGATCTTCAGCAGTGATCATCCGGATCCGCAGCCACTTCCCGGAGCCTAGAGAGAAAAAGACAAGAACACAAGGTGAGAGAAGGAAGGGAATAGGAAAAGCTCAGTTTCCTTCTAAGACTTACCTGTTGGGTCATTCCCATTTCATTTCGGGACCTGCCGCTTCCTGGCATTCCGGACCCCGGCCCCTATGGGGAAAAAAGACAAGGACATTGAATGAGCGAATGCAAAGACATTACCCGAACGCTCATCCAGAACTTACCTGTCATTTACTGGAACTGCACGTTTCACTTCGGGTCGGCGCCATATCTCCGGCATTCCGAACCCCAGCCCCTAAAGGGAAAAAGACATAAGCGTTAGCGCTTGCTGCAATAAGACAATGAACATTATTATTAAGCTTGAACTTTTGAACTTGCTACAGAACTCTTACAGCGCCTTACCTGAATAGTCAAGCTTATTTGAACTCCCATCAAACCTCAATCCAGTGAAGTAACTGGGTTTCAACGCGCCCCTGCATCAGAAGCAGGATGGCGAACTCATCCTTCCAGACCCTAAGGTGAGACTTCACGGGGAATCGAGGAAGGGTATCGTGGAGGGTTGGAAGGGAGTGGGAGGCTTGAGTATTAATCCGACAGTAGGTAATACTCCCTTTTCACGCACAGGGGAATATTCCTGCAAGCCAGTGAGTCCCTCTTCAGAGTCCTGCGCTTCCCCATAGAAGAAGCATCAGCACTCGAAGCCAGACCTGCGCCTCCGTGGGAATCAGGTGAGCGTGACAGGACATCGGAGGATCAGCCAATCAGGTTTCCTGGGTGCGGTGTCATGAAGAGAGGGTAGCAGGAGTTCTGTTAGTAGACATTGTGAGAGGATTGAAAATGGCCATGGCAATGTCTTTCAGCAGACAGGGTGTTTGGATTTTGGGGGACTCTTGGGTTCATTGGTTGAAGCTGTATTCCGAGCATTGTGGAATAGCCAGAAATCTTGGATTCCCTGAATTGGAAGTGTTCTGGTATGGAGAGGGAGGCATGAATTGGGTGGACTTGCTCCCATTATGTGCAAATATGGTTGAATGGAAACATCCAGACATTATTATAGTTCATTGTGGAGGGAACGGTTTCGGGAACGTGACTGTAATTTCATTGCAGTTTGCAATGAAGGAGACATTGGGAAAGTTGAAGGACATGTTCCCTAATTCGCGAATTATTCTTTTACGCATTACCCAGACACAGATTGGGATGCGTTTGAGTTCATTTATCCGCAAATGGAAAAAGCGAGGTGCAACATCAATAAAGCCCTGTGTGCTTTTAGGCGAGATGTTGGCATGACATTGTTTCATAATGAGAGCATTAAATTTGATAGTGCCAACATTTTTCAGAGAGCTGGCATCCATCTATGATGTGGATAATCAGATTTTTGTGGAAAACATTAAAAATGCTTTGAAGCAGTTTTTGTAAAAGTGAGAAGAAATAATTAAGTTCAATCAAATGTTTTATTAGTTCAGTTTGAAAACCCAAAAATATAAAAGCCAAAAACACAAGAAAAGGTTATTTTAAGAGTCACAATTTTTTAACATAAAACAATTAAAATTATTTCAATTCTTCCACCCCATGCGTGGAATTTTGTAGATGTCCGCGGACTACCATGCTGTCTGCAGACTATGCAGGCTGCATAGGGGCCTGTGACATTCTTTCTCACTTCTATTTTTTTACTGTGAAAGGTAGCTCCTAAAGGAACCTTTTTTGTGTTTTTTCATTTTTTTTTATTTTGGCTTTTTTTCCAGGAGAAGCAAGGTAGGGGAGGGACGGGAGGTAGGGGAGGAAAGGGGCATTAACCACAGGGATGAAGGGGCAGGTGGAGAGAGGAAGATGTTGCACAGGCCTTAATCAGATAGGTGGCAGTGTTTCTCATGCTCCTTGACCTCAGCCTTGAAAGCACTCCAGAACTGCTCCGCCCTACAGATCAGTGCTTCACAGTGCAAATATAGCACTGTGAACCTTGAAAGTTAAGGGTCAACTGCGTTCTGTAGGGCCTGTGAAGCCGCTGTTGGAATACTCTGCCCCAAAGGAGTTGCTTTGGTGATGACAGGAAGAGATGAAGATGATTGGGTGGAGGAAGTCAACCTACTCTTACCTTAGAAAGGTATCGCCTTTCTAAGAGCAGTCGGGTGGGGCGATTGGGTGTGGCGCCTCATGGAAGTTGTCCCATAGGAAAACAAGCCAGGTTTCCCATGGCTGAGTACAACTTTGCACTCAGTACATCGGACCTTGCCTGCACAAGCCTTTCGGACATTTCCAACAGTTGTGAAAATCTGTCACACCCAGGACTCTCAGTACTGGTGACAGGAAATTCCTCCACCTCATCCTCTTCTTCCTGTTGATCCTCATCTTCTGTATCACTGCGCCTGTTCCCCTCACCAGGCCCCCCAGACGATGGTGATGATGATGAAGATGATGATGATGGTGGTGGTGGTGGGGGTGGTTGTGAAGCAGAGATGGCCATAGTAGATGCCATTATAGCAGGTTTGCAAAAATCTGCAAAGCAGGTGTTTCCCAGATGCTCTCTCCTGGACAGCCAGATTGAGAATGAAGTAAAAGGAATGGGTAGGTCCTTCCAGAGGAACGGTAGACAGTTTTACTGTCCGTGGACTGCAGAGTCGAAAATAGGCCTTGAAAAGTTGTAAGAAGTTGCCAGATCACGAAGAATGGGTCTGGGGGCAGTGCAAGGGTAAAGTTTCTGCTTGAGACAACCTAGCTTGGTGGAAAATGCACTTTTAAACTGTTGCGGTCACAAACACTGTTCCCCTGCCATGCCGCACGGTCACATGATGATGTCTGCGGCCCTTGCCTAATTGGCATGCTATAAGCATTTTCAATATGTGTGGTGACCAATCCGGTACCAAACCAGCCGAGTGGGCGTCAACTTTCTACTCGAGTTGTTTTTTGTTCAATCAGTTCTTGCTAGCAACCAGCACCATTTTGCCCATAGGAGTCCTGGGTATTTGATTAGTGTTGGTTGGGCTTTTGTCTTGCATTGAACCAGTTCATATTATGCTGGAAAGCTGCTTTTGCTGTACAACTTGTGGACAGTTTCAGACGCCTATTATCGAAGGGCATCGCCCAGAGCAGTGGGACCCAAGGTCTAGGTGAGCATTTTTTTAATACATGGCATATAATACTCTGGTCCATGGGTGCATTTTTCAGCAATTGTACAGCAATTGTATGCGTACATGTTCTCTCTTCCCTTTCCTCCCCTTTTTTTTATTTATCCCACTCAATATTTCCGTGGATCTTCTGGGGACTAGCAGCAGTTACTCCACTCCATTTCCATTCTGGCCGCGAAAGCTCATATACATGAGGTCAGTCCTGGTGTACATTTGTGCAATCCCTTTGTCTGCAGGCACAACTTGGTTTTCTTTTCCTTCATTTTAGGGTTCAAAACCTCATTACAATTAACTCTGTCACTCATTTCCTCTGTGGTGTAACCCACCTGTCACCACCCAGCACGGTTCTTTGGGTTTCACCCTCTTTCTCTGGTTTTCAAAACCCTGTGGATTGGGGTTGTCTTTGATTGGTCTTTTCTGACTCCCCATTTTAATCCAAACACATTGTTTGAAATAATTTGTTGGTACTGGATAGGTGGCACGCGGTGTAGATATTTTTGTTATTAGAGTCAGGTTTGGGGCAAGGCATTGCTGCATACTCATGCAGCCTTGCTCTTGCCTTGCGGTTTTATGACATCCTTCTCCTGATGAAGACGTTGTCCAAAATACATTCTACTCTAAAAACGGTTGAGCTAATTCCTCAGGGATGTGATCTACATATATTTCTTCTTCCTAGATCCACCCTTGTGATAGATTGTTTTTAATTATTTCTATTGCTGTTTTGAAAAATTTAAAATTCAAAAATAATTAGATTGGACGTGGGGAAAGTTTGCATATCCCACCTCCTACTGCCAATCAATTTTGTGATGTTTTTTAGTAATTGTTGTATGTTTGAATGACACTGACTTGTGTATGGTTTGAATGCTGCACTATGAATGTTTATTGTGGTGGACTATTTTTAGCCAGTTTCTATGTATACCTTTGCTGTCCTGTCATTTGATATAATAATGAAGTGTATAATAACATGTCTTGGACTGGCTCTTTTGAATTTTTGTATCATGTCGAATCAAATTTGATACACCATTGTGGTAAATAAATTCGCCCTCTGGACAATGTTTTCAGATTTGTGATTCACAATAATACTCTGGTGCAGAGTTTTCCTGCTCCTTTCTGCTATTGTGATGTCTGCGGCCCTGACAGTTGTTTGCAGTCCCCCATCGAGTGGGAATCGCAGGGCACATGCACCGGGTGTACATAGAACAGGAGCAGTCTAATTCAAAGTGTGTCATGCAAAACCGGACATCTCGTCTGTCCAGGGGCTCTTCCATTTTGAGTGCAGAAACCCCAGACAGTCGTAATGTCCGCGGACTCATAATGGGAGTTTCAAAAAGAAAATGTATATCACACATAAAAGGGAGAATTAGGAATATTTGTACAATAATCATGAGGGGAGGAAGGGAGTGATGCTTCATCAAAGCGTCCTTGATTAAAATGTTAAGAATTTGATGGGGATAATTGCTGGGGAGAAAGGGGACAGGTGCAAGAAGCACAGTGATAGGGAACATGTTTAATGACTTGATTTTCTACATACTGTGTAAGTTCCTTAAACTCCTTACGTAGTTCATCCACATTTTTAGACAAGTTCATGATTTTATTATTTACAGTTCTGGATAGGACTTCCCTTTGTGATTCTTGGGATTGTATATAATTAGACTGGGGTGTGTTTTCTTCATGAAAACTATGTACTGTAAGAAAAACAAATGATTATTTTAGTAAAGTGTGTACAATTGACATTATTTGTTTACATTAACATATGTATTGTATACCATTAGAGATGTTATTGTCACTCATTTATTCTTTTGGGAAATTCTCCTCTACCCACTCAAGTGTGTTTGCCATTTCTGTGAGAAAAAACAAGTGTTTCTGTCTTATAACACATGTTTATATAATGAAAGCTAATAATAGAGAAATAAATGCAATGCAATTACTATTTAGTAGGAATTTGTTGTCCAATAAGCACTTGGTGTTTCTCAATCTGTATGCAAAGTTGTAGTGAGGAGATTATATGAAGTGTACAGTTATGGTTTGTGATTGGTGCATTGCATTGTAATGTGTGATAAATAAAAATTCATATGTTTTTAAGGTGTTTGTACAAAAAGGTATATTTGCGTGTTGTAAACATTATTTGTAATTTTATGTACATTTGTCTGATGGGTACATCTTTTTTGGGTCTTCCCTATGATTCTGAGCCCTGTGAATCTGTCCAATGTCTGCAGACTACTGCGCTGTCCGCGGACTCCAAAGCTGCCACATAGGGGAATGCGGGGTATAATGTAAGGAACTTGTACCAGATTAAAGGTGCACTAGTAAAAACCAGTGAAATTCACTGAAAAAAGGGACGTTATGTTTAAGTTGTACGAACAAAAACTCATGAAAATCAGTGAAAAAACGTTGTTAAAAGGGACGTTATGGTTACAAGTAAAACTGAAAACCCCCAGAAATTCGCCAGTTATGGTACGCTAAGCAACCATAACTTGCGCCACCTCCGTGCACTGCTAAGACTAACACCCAGGATATCAAACATGATATCACAAATGTCATTGATGACATCACCAATTACATCACATATGAAATTCATTGTGATAAAAAGTCTCTAAAAAGGGTTGTGTTTATAAAGTTAGTAACAAGATGTCACAGGTGATCAGGAGATCTATCATGAATTACTTAATGCATTAAAGAATGTACTCATCTTAACAAAACATAATATTGGAGTGTTGTTGTTAATACAGGAACCTAATCATACACACACATAGGCAATGGATGCAGCATGCACTGTAGAAGTACAATATTTTTAATCTGGTAATTTTGGATGGTAAAATAATTAATGGTACCTTATGAGAGCTTTCAGTAATGATAAGCATCGGAAATCGCTAACAGCTATCAATTGAAGACTTAGTACATACTTGTATTAGTACAAACAATACACATCAAGACATACAATGCATACACATCTGAGGTACATACAGGGAAGCTTCAGTAAGGAGGAAATAAACAACACCACCAAAAAATCATAGTAACATTAGACTTCATCATCAAGGACACAAAGGAATTCTGTGTTTGAGGCTTGGTTATTTCCCCATGTATGTATACCATGAACTGAGGCCAAATCCCAAGGAAAGTGCCTTAACAACATACAACAAGGTTAATGTCTACATATGTAACACCTTTTGATTTTAAAAATTCCCTCTATCAGTGAACAAAGCTGCATGGCATAGATATGTCAGTGAACAAAATGAAGTGGCCCAGATATGTGATGTAATCGTTGATGTCCTGGGTGTTAGTCTTAGCATTGTACAGAGGTGGGGCGTGTTATGGTTGCTTAATGTACTATAACTGGCGAATTTCTGGGGGGTTTTGTTTTAATTGTAACCATAACATACCTTTAACAAAGTTTTTTCACAGATTTTCAAGGGTTTTTGTTAGTGCAACTTAACCATAACGTCCCTTTAAAAAAGTGTTTTCAGTGAATATATATATATATATATATATATATACATATACATATATATATATATATATATATATATATATATATTATAGGGCAGCGATAACCACCCAATATTTAAGGTGAGTCAGACTCCCATAGGAACCCCTCAAAATTCAATTGTTAATAAGTTTTGATTTGAGAAACAGATTTGATCGAAATTTCGAAAGTGATTAAGGACTCACGCCACCCCCTCCACCCCCCTGCAAAGTTTTGTAAAGATCATTTTTTTAAAGAAAGTTATTAAGTGTCCACATATGTTTTTTAGCAAATGTATGGCCAACTTTACATTCATTTTCTGATAGACAAACAAGGTCAATATTTGCCAAAGCGCACAGCCCAAACCGCTGGACGGATTGGGACCAGATCCGAAGCAACTTGGGAATGAAACGTTGGCTCGCGATACATGCATGGTTTGTGGTTATTCGTTGCAGTAGTAAATATTTGACAGAGAAGGGGGTGCCCCTTCTCAAAAATAGATAGCTATATCTCTGGGATTTCCCTGAAACCAGAGGTTTTTAGAAATGAAACAACCATCATCTTGTTCTTCTCGATGCGAGACATAACTGCATCTATAGCCGAGGATATGGGAAAATGAAATGCAGGAAAAAACCTATTTGCAGGTTAAAAAGCATGCAAATGCCATCAGGCTAGAGGTGGGGTAGCTAGAGGGCACCCATTGAAATGTGGGAGGCGGTCTACGGACTGAGTTTGCAACACAAAGCTTTCTGTAGCTCGGCTATAACCTCGAATGGCCGAAATCTCAAAGCAAACTGCGTCACAGAAACAGTGTGTGTTGTGGGGGGAAAGGGAGAAAGCAGGGGAGGTGAGACGGCTATCTGGGGAGTGGGGGGAGCTGGCAGAGATGAGGGGGCACTTGGTGGGGCCTGGGGCGGCAGGAAAGCATTTTCTTTTTGGCAATTCTTCGATATTTGTGGCTATTCATGAAGCTATACAGTACTACTGATAGCCGGGGTATGAGTAGTTCAGTACCCAGGGTTACAGGTTCTTTTTTTGGAAAGATATGTTTACAGCTCTAGTGACGTCAGGGGTGAAACATCACTGGCCATGGTGATACAATTGCCATCCAGGTCTGTAACACAGACAGACCAGGACAGACCCTGCTTAGCTTCAAAGTGTGGAAGGGGCCAAACTGTGCTACTGTCAATACTTGAAAGTTTTGCACTCAAAGACAATTTTTTGCTTTTTGCTGAATTGCATTCTGGTATTTGAAGTCCAGCAGTAAATAATAGAATATTATTACAGCAACATTGGGTTTCCCATCCCGGCAGTAACTGAGACAAACCGTGCTTAGCTTCAAAGCAAGGAAGGGGTCAGCCCCCTAAGGCCATGTTGCCTAATAAATGAGTGCACCTTTCAAGGCCACTTCGAGAAACATGGGCTAATGGGGCTGGATCCTTCCTTGATTTGAAACTTAGCAGGTTCAATCCTGGTTACTGCATGGATGGGAGATTCTAGTCTCATCGTCAAGATGGGGGGGAATAATGCCACAATTGTACACTTTTGCCTACCACAGTTCTATAAGGATTTATATATTTGAGTGACACTTTGCTATGTGCACTTTTGAAGTTAGCTTTATAAAGCAGAGTATTCGTGAAAGCCAGGCATAGGGGTGAGGCGGGGAAATGATAAGAGGGCAAGTAAGTCATGAGTATTTGCCCACGATCTGGCAAGAGAGTTTGAAATCCTGGACACTGGTACAGTTATTTTCCCCTGATTGTGGCTGCTTTTCAGGGCACCCGGAAAGGACACATGAGGGCGGACGGCGTAACCTTTTTCTTCAGAGGGCGAACGCAGCCCATTGGGGTTTTTTGAGGTTGGCAAGCTTGCTCAAGTATTTGGCTACCCAGATTTTACTCAGGTTGTCATTTTCCCAGTGCAGACGCTTACTCTCAAAAGACCACAAGCACTTGTTTCGTATTGGGAATTCGTTTTCCTGGGAATATTTCACGACATATTGCTGGGTTTACAAGGTGAGGACCTTTTATACTTTGCCAGCATGTTCATTGGAAAAATTTTCTGGTTTTCATTACTTTCTGTCTTGCCCACATTTGTCTAAAGAGTACGTCTTTTAGGCCACATTTGTATATTTCACTTTAAGATATATATTCACTTAACATGCATATATTTATGGGTGCCCGCTTTTGATTTGTTATTTTTGAAGCTGGTCATTTTTTCCCCTTTTATATGCTGCTTAAATGTGGTTAGTTGGGGTTGTGCGATGAATGACAACAGTCACCAAGAGACCGGCCACAAAACAAGGGGCTTGTAGGATGCTGCTTAACCAAAGTCTGGGATCCTCAGCAAATAATTTAATCACACAGGGCATTAACAAAAAACATTGGGAGTTCTGAAAGCCTGCAATCTTTTATACATAATAAAAAAAATATATATTTTTACAGCTACAGTGACATCCGGGTGGAAATTCACTGGTCATCCGGTTCTCCTATCAATGCAGTAACCAGGACCGACCCTGTTTAGCTTCAAAGTGAGGCAAAGTTACATGATCACCTAGAGCAACATAGCCTGAGGGGGCCGGCCCCTTCCTCACTGTGAACCTAAGCAGTACTGTGCGTATATTCATGGGTGCCAGCTTTTGATTTTCGCTATGTATCACAACAGTCACCAAGAGACTAGTGTGAGAAACCAAAGGGTGTCTCACCGACTAGTTCCTTGGGATCTGTCATCCAGATGGCCGGGGCACAGCCATCGACATTGAATCCAGACCCCAGGGGTGGACCAGTGTGGGAGGATCACCTGGATGCGGGGGACCCTTGGAATGGACACCTGGAGTAGGGATGCAGTATCCTGCCACCCATTTCCCTGTGGAACACCCTAATTCTATTTACTATCTAGGAACCTTATCCACCCCCCCAATTCCTACACACACTCTTCCGCATGGACCAAGCGCTTTAGAGAAAGACAGACCCACACACAACCAGTATGTCCCAATATCAGGGTCAGGCAGAGTCAGGCACTTATTTTTGATGACTCGCACCTGAATCCTGTTCCCTGTCCTAAATGGGATAAAAAGTTGAGCATGAGGGGGGCGTGGCCTGGAAAGCTGCAGATGAGCCATTCTGAGACCGAAACTGCATTGGTGCCCGCCTCCGAGAGAGGGAACGTTGCGGCCCGGCCTCTGGTAAAAAATGGGACTGAGTCAGTGATTACCTGACGGCCGAGGGGACTGAGCCCATCAACGTGGTCTGCTCCCCCTGAGCGGCCCCACTGACTGCATTGAGCACTTCCGAATTTGCTGCGGCTCTCCTGCGGGAGCCGCGGATGGTTCAGCTGGAGCCCACGGGAGCCCGCCATGGCGCTGGGGCAGGTTGAGGCCTCTCTCGGTGCCCCGCTGCGGGTGGACATGTTGTGATGCGCCGCACCCATGACCTGAGGGCACTGGATTCTGTGGGCCTGCTTCCCCGCAACTGGGACTTCGCGTGAGGCAGTGACCACAGCCACAACGAGGACCAGCTCACGGCCCTGGCCTCTGGATGAAAATCGTGCCTGAGACAGTGATTGCATAATTTCTGTGGGGACTGGACCTAACGTCATGCTCAGTTCCTCCGGAGCGGTACCCCCCGAATCCATCGAGCCTTCTGCTTGTTGTGGCGGCCCTCCTGTGGGGGCCGCAGTGTATCTGGAGCCAGCTGTGGCGTGGGGACGGGGTGGGACCCCTCCTGTCAACCTGCAGCACGGGGCCACAGTGTGGGGTTCCATGCCCATGGTCTGATTGGGAGTCGGGCACCGTGGCTCTGCTCCTTCAAGCCTACCAAATAAGTACCTTTGCTGGGGTGCCCCTGCCCACCTTCTACTCTGGCCATACTTTGGACTGTCTGTTGGTGCAACCTTATGGCAGGACCTGCACATGCTGACATAACACCGAAGGGATCCCCTCGCTGGCACCATCCCTCGGAGATATAATCCTTGCTCCCCGAGCTCCCCATATGACACGGTGGGACACTGCTGGACTACTTATGCTGTCCTAACCCCGAGCTATCTAGCTCTTCGGCACTTAGCAACGGCCCGAAGCCCTTGAAGCCCCCCCACCCCACTTGGCCTGCAGCATCTGGACAACTGGCCCACGCTCCTTCACCATATACATTATAACTAATGGAGGGCTGCTTCACTGCTCCTGGGGCAGACACAGCAATCTGCATGGAAGGCCAATGTGGGTCTTAAACAAAGGGGACACACCAGGTGCTGGGGCCTGTAACAACAGCTGGATTCTGTTAGACCCCAACACCTCTGGCGGCCGGCAGGCATAGCAACCTTCCCCTATCTCGGAACTCCCCTAGCCTTGCATGATCAAAGAGCATCACCTCCCCTGGGCAAATGTCTGTTGTGGTTGGGGTGTTAACACTCACCCTTACACGGCTTGGAACGTGTTCCTGGGGGCTTGCCTCATGGGAATCAGGAGAGCGACCAAGCCCCTTACCTCGGAGTCCCCTTTATTCTGTTCCATCTACCGGTTCCCCAGGGGGATACTGCAGGGCTCCCTAAACTCAGGCAAAAATGGCCAAACACCTCACAACCTCGAAAAGTGCTGATATTTCCACCATGCTGCTCCCATCCGATAAGGGGTAAAAGACGGATACACCAAAGTGCCCACCGCAGGCTTCCTCGGACAGCGCTGGTCGACTGGCAACTAAGGGAGACATCCATGCCTTTATGCTGGACATCAAATCTGAATTTTGGTCCTGCATGGCGGAACTTACCACTAAGTTGGAATAAACAGAGCAGAGAGTCGTAGAGGTGGAGCAAAGAGTTGGGGAGGTGGAATACATGACCCAAGAACACTCGGCCACGCTTCTGGAAATACAACGCACGATACAATCCCTACTCAACAAAAATGAAATCTTAGAACACAAACAGGAAGATTGGAGAACAGACCTATGAATTCGGGGGGTCCCCTCTTCAGTCTCGAACCAGAGTACACTTGTTAAATATCAAAACACTATCACATACACAACATAAACCTTTTCGGGTGTTGGCAATGACCTTTACTTACATGTGTTGTAAATGTAGTAATTATTTTCTGTAAAAATGTGCTTACAAAATGCAAAGGAGTAGTCTCCTTACGTTTACATAAAATCTGAAACAAACTCTGTGATGGGAAGCGCAATGACGTTAGAAATACTGGAAGCAACACCATTACCACTCACCGTTCGCCACATAATTTCGTAAGTGGCACAGGTCCAAAGGTGTGAAGATATGTGTATTGGGAGGGTGTAACCATGTATTATTTTACAAACATTTCTGTGCACCAAACACTTTCAGTGCACCTTACCTCATTTTCCCGCTTTTTAGAAGATAGTAAGTATTCTGAACTAATGTTGGTTAATAGGGCATCTGGCTGACAGAAATTTGTCTGACGGTAACAGAAATTGGCCTGACGGCACTAAAGCATATGATATGGGCCTGACCCTCCTGTAGCCAAAGCAAGTGGGGTATGCAGTATTTTTCTCCATAACCTTCCTTGGCAGTTTAAACAAATGCGTCCATATTGACGTATGTGCCATGATGTAGCACCTACAAAAGAACACATTACAACATGCAACGTAGCATGCCACATAGTGAAAGCAGAGAGTACATTTGTAAAAAAACACTCACATTTCAAAATTAGTACAGTAGTTTTATTTCACAATAAACTGAGCGAAATCATCGCCCTGAGCAATTAGTAAAGTAGTTGTGTTTCACAATGAACTGTGCGAAATGATTGCCCTATGCACATTTCCATACAAGTAGAAAGTTTCTGTCTTTCCTCGACAATGAAAATGTTAGTGGGCACGTTGGTTTCTTTCACACACAGAAAGTGATCGTTGTCGCCACAGTAGTCATTTTCCTCCCACATTGATGTGCAAGACGACGTCAACCGCTGCGATCTACACCACCAGAAAGGATGTAATGTTACTTCTTATTGCAACAGCAGCGTACGGACACAGAGGGCCAACACGAACATCGCACTGAATTATAACGCACAGACAACCGGTAATGAACAAATGCATTTGACGGTTAAAAAAGCCGTCACTCGGCAGCTGTAATCCGTGACAATCACAATAGGGAATGAAGTATCTGAGGGGAAAAGCGTAAATAAAATGTATATCAATACGCAACCTCTGCATAA
Organism: Ambystoma mexicanum; assembly: GCF_040938575.1. NCBI lineage: Eukaryota > Metazoa > Chordata > Amphibia > Caudata > Ambystomatidae > Ambystoma > Ambystoma mexicanum. Next base: position 995,217,845 of record NC_090928.1, read on the forward strand.
AACAAAGTAGTAACACATACTTTTATTAGTAAAGAATAATTTAATATGGGGAACTGTACTGGCACCCTACAAACGGTGACAATGTGCAATTTGACGCACAGACAACCGGTAATTAACAGTTGCAGTTGACGGTTAAAAAAGCTGTCACTCGGCAGCTGTAATCCTCGACAATGACAATAGGAAAGGAAATACCTCAGGAGAAAAGCATAAATGAAATGTATATCAATACGTAACCTCTGCACAAAAATAAGTTGTAACACATACTTTTACTACTAAATAATAATTTAATTTGGAGAAATGTATTGCACCCTGCAAACGGCGACAATGTGCAATGTCCATAATGGGGAAAAAAAATTACCCTTATGGGTGTCGACAAATTTGCGGCCGTAATGTATTTCAAACAGAAAATGAAGTGGCCTTCACTGGGAATGCAAATCAATTCTCATTTTGCAACAACATATCAGCGGCTATTCATGAGAACCGCTACTCCCGTATATGCGCGGAACTGCTGTGTGTACGAAATTGAGGCAGCCACCTTCTCTGATTCCCGCCAGTCTGACTGCATTAATGTTGTTTATGTATTCTAAAATGGATGCAGTAAGTTCTTTTCGTACAATGAGTAGCAAGTTTCACTGTACCGTACGACAGTACTAACAATAATACTTCAATGTTTCACTTTCTACTACCAAGTCTCATTAATGCTCACCCTTCGAAACAGTGTTCCATAAGTTTAAAAAGTGCATTGGTGTCTTCTTCATTAGGTATATTAGCGGCGATGTCTGCGTTCAACAGAAAATGAAGTAAACATGGCGGACGTATCGAAAGATTAAGGTGCACTTCACGCTGTGCCACAACCAATCGGTGAAAGCGCAACATGGTCACGGCCAGCACGCCACAGAATAGCCAATTGCAATCATCTCCACGGAGCGAACAGGGAAGTGTGACCGCGGAGCGGGCATAGATATCACTAATTTGTAGAGACATACTTTTTGATTGTTTTTAAGGGAACTACTGGATGGATTGTCACAAGCCCCTGCCACTGCCGCAGGTTTGGCCTGTAGCCATGCGCAAAGTTTTCCCCCATTCAGTCTATGGGAAATAAAGACGTTTTGGGACCCCCCCTATAACTTTGCCCCCTCTGGACCAAACATCTCCAAAATTCAGAGTGGCCCATATACTTTTTTTGCAAAGTTTGGTGAGGATTCGTCCAAGTGGAGCAGAGTTATAAGCTGTCCAAAAAGTGCTCTTCCTATGGAAACAGCAACTTAACCATAACTACACGGCCACTATCGTGGCCGTGTAATTCAGTAAGTGCAGTGCAGTGAATTATTGTAAGAACATATTTGAAGTATAAGTCTACAAATATAGTACTTTTTAAATTTTTTGTTCCTAACTATTACTGGCCAAGCTATATCACTAAAGGAAAAAAGAGCAAATCAGACATTTGATGTCATCAGTCCCTAATTATCCAAAATGGGGGTGTCCTAAGGACACTATACCTGTCCGTACTGTCCACAATCATGAGGAAACTGTTCTTAGAACACACTCAGTGTCCGTAATTAACCAAAATGGGGGTGTCCTAAGGACACTATGCCTGTCTGTACTGTACGCAAGTAAAATGGAACTGTTCTTAGAACACGCACTGTGTCCGGGATGTCTGTAATTAAACAAAATGAAGGTGTCCTAAGGACACTATACCTGTCCGTGCTGTACGCAAACAAAATAAACTGTTCTTAGAACATGCGCGGTATCCGGGATGTCCGTAATTATCCAAAATGAGGGTGCCCTAAGGACACTACACCTGTCCGTACTGACTGTAGAACATCTACGCACATGCGCACCACACCCATAAGTCCTATGAACATCGCGCCTGTCTTGAACTGTCTGTCTCACTTGGGTCGCACTTTTAATTAATTTCAGGACCATAACACTGTCCATAGAACACCCGTGCGCATGCGCTCAACCATTCCTGTGAATTTGGTGTCCTGCGGACAACCGTTCCCTTCGCGGACGTGTTTGCGACGTCATCATGTGACCGCACCCATGCTAAGCATATGTCCTGAATTGCGGACATTTTAAAAGTACTTTTTCAGATAATCCAAAGTATTTTACAGTAAAAATTCACCATTGCACATGACAACGACCCTGACTTTCTACATACTTTTTGGAACTATTTGAGCATTTTTGGGGTGTTCGAACTGTCCGCAGACAGTGCGGGTGTCCATGAAGCACGCACCAGCACCCCTATAAAAGGCCACACCCCAGAGATGAACTTTATTGTGTCTTCCTACTATTGAAGATAACCTGCTTTTGCTGTGCTGCCTTTGATGAAACCTGATGGCATCCATAGCTGCTGTTCTTCCACCTGGTGCTACATCTGCCTCAGCACCACCCCCACCCCCTCCACCAACACCACCACCTCCCCAAGGGCCTGAAGAGGGGAACAGGTGTGAGGATGAAGAGGATGAGGTAGTGGAAGTTCCTACTACCAGCACTCGCCGTGAGTCTTGGGTGAGGCGGCTATTTACCATTCATGGTGACGAACCAAAAGCACGTGCGAACCAGGTCATCTGCAACTGGTGAAAAATGGTGCTGAGTTGTGGGAGGCCTGGTTCGTACAGCTTTGGTATGACATCTATGAAGCGACACCTAAGGTCGTTCCACGATGGGGCCATTCGCAAGGTTGTACCTTGTGATCGACATAGTAGGTTGAGTTCCTCTACCACATCCTCCGTTTCTGCTCCTGTCACCACAAGAGACACTCCTGTGGGACAGCGCATCTCTCCAGCTGCCTCACAGGCTATCCATGATGCTGTTGACCCTTACATTTCAAGGGTCACAGTTTTGTATATGTACTGCAATGCAGTACTCTGCAGGGGGGAAACTCTTCGGAGTGCTTTCGAGACTATGGTCAAGGAGCATGAGAAGGTCTGCCCACTACCTAAATAAGGCCCACCCTACATCTTCCTCTCTCCATCTGCCCTTTCTTATCCCTGTGGTTGGTGCCCCTTCCTTACCCTCCTTTCCCCTCCTCTCCTAGTGTGCCGTGTGTAAAAACACAAAAAAATATAAACAACAAAAATCCAAAGAAAAAAGGCTCTTTTCAGAGCCGCCTTTCACAGTCTAAAAATAGAAGTGGCAAATAAATTGAGCAGGACCCTGGGCATTTTTTGGAAGTCTGCAGAAAGTTCGCAGACATCCAAAATTTTGGTGTGCTGCCCTATCAAAACCATTGCACTTTTCTGTGGGAGAAGGTGTTGGCTCTGAAAAGAGCCTCTTGGTGGTGTTTTTTTGTGTTTGAAAAACTTGAAATGGTCAACACCTATTGCAAAATGGATGGCTGTAATTCCAAAAAAAGGTTACAATGCATTTTGTACATTTCTCAGAAAAATCGGATTACCAGCATAAGTAAGATGCACTCCATCTCTGCAAAAAATGTATGTGCTACGAAACATAATATTTTCATTGTGAAAATAGGACATGCCAACATCTCTTAGACAGGCACAAACAGCCTTATTGACATTGCGCCTCACTTTCTCCATTTGCGGACCAAATGAAGAAGAACACAGCCACATTTGTCTCTGCGCAATACGAGAAAAAATGACTTGGGAATTTGGAAACATGCCCATAACCTTCCCAAGTCCTTCTTTTATTGCAAATTGCAAAGAAATTCCAGACACATATCCTAAACTGTTCCCTCCATAATGAATTATAGTTATGTCTGGAGGATGCTCTCTCTCCAAACTAGCACAGAGAAGTACCAAGTCCAGTCACTTCATTCCACGCACTCCATGCCAGTGCACTTCCACATGAGGGAATCCGAGATCTGCAGCTACTCCACAGCATTCTGCATGCACCTCAAACCAATGTATCCATAAGTCTCTCAAAATCCAGATAATCTGTTTTCTGAAACACACAGCCATAGCTATCTGTTCTTCTCTCCGGAAAAAGACTTTCTGACAAACCTTCTCCTTATACAACACACACAGTAAACTTTACTGACCAATCCCTTGCTCTGTACATTCTCATTTGCATGCCTAACCACCCCAAAATCCCTGTATGTAATACGCGATGTCCGCGGACTACCGCCATGTCCGCAGACATATCGAAAATCTGAGCGTGGTGAATGTAAATAGTGTGCCCCATTTCCCCTTTGAGATTGGCTCTGAAAAGAGCCATTTTTGGGGGGTTTTTTGCAGATGCTTGACAAACACCTGTTATTTAGTATTTTTATGGGTTTTTTTTCTTACTTTACTCCTAAAATCTTCACATAACCTTCTCCAAAGCAACCCTTACATTCAAAAGCAGCATGCCATTTCCCAAAAAAGATAAGGAAATGCCATCTTCTTTAAAATAAACAGCATTACTGGAATCAATATTCTCATTATTACAGAAGAACATACCAGCTCTAAGCATGAAAGCACACATGCCTCGGTTGATTGCACACCTAGCAATGTTTTGCTGAGGACAAAAACAGAACTATTGTCCCATATTGCCCTAGGTACTAATCTAGACAAAATTACTTTGGCATTTGAAAGGATGTTCAATACTGCTTGAACCAAGTGTTCCAAATCTGCCAACAAAGTAGGGGCACTGACATAGCCCAAATGGAAAGCACCATAATGCAAAACTACCACATGGGGACTGTTCATCCTGCCCACATCTTCACAAACTTGTACAATTCCCTGTACATTGCAATCAGGCACAGTGCCCCACACCACCTCCACTCCTTTAACATCAAAATTGTTTGCCACATGCCGGCACTGAGCATACTGCTGTAAACCATGCACAACCATATCGCCAAGCACCAACACCCTGACTTTCTCCACCTCTGCCATCATCACTACACTCAGTCTCTTTCAACACAAATCCACAACCTCAACATCTGATTGGCTGATCCCTACAGTCCCCTTTCCATGCTGGATTTGCTGGAAAACCCTGGATGTGGCACGCCCTGTCCATGGACCGCTGCGGTGTCTGTGGACCGCGTAACTCTAGGACAGCCCTTCTACCCTTTCCACTTCACTCTCTCTGCCATTCCCTCATTGGATACAGCTAAGCAGTCACACAACCATCCACCAATCACATCCAAGACCCCTACATCTAACTCCATCATTAGAGTTCAGGACTTCAAATGTACTGTTGATCGCTCTGAGTACAAGTCTCATATCATTGGAAAGCACCTACTACAAAAACTACTGTACAAGTCTCCAAGATTTCTAATTACAGCTGCATGCATATCCACATGCATGAATACAAACTAAAGGTATGCATATTTTATTCAGAGTACATGTACAACTCTTATGAACGCATATAAACAGAGTAATGCCACTTAACCTGTACAACCTATAAAATGAACTTACTGTAATTTTTCCCATCTGCTATAATGAACTGTCACTTCCAAACCTGTCTGCTATCGAAATATGTTTTTACACACACACCTATCTAAAAAAATTATAATATTAGAAGATGGGAGAAATAACCGTATAATTGTGGAAAAACACTTAGGGGGTAATTCATGGAAATCAGCGCACAAGTGGCGCACTAGGCTGGCGCACAGTATGCGCGTGCGGCAGTCTGCGCCAGCCGCGTGCGCCGAAACCCATTTCAGCGTACAGCGTATTCATGGATTTTAACATCCATAACCAGCCGTGGTGCAGAGTGGCGCAGTGACCCTGCAGCAGTGCCCCCAACCCCGCCCCATGCGCCATGAACAGCACACAAATCCAGTATATGGCGCAAAGGCCAGTGGACCAGCATAAAGCCCCCAACCACGAAATCGCATGTAAAACTCCCTGCGCACCCCTCAGAATACACGTACCCCTCTCACGCTAGCGAAATCACGTGTAAAACTCCCCCCATGCCCCACAGAATACACGTACCCCACTTGCACTAGCAAAATCTCGTGTAAAACTCCCTGCGCACCCCTCGGAATACACATACCCCGCCCGCGCTAGCGAAATCATGTGTAAAACTCCCCACGCACCCCTCAGAATACACATCCCACACTCGCGCTAGCGAAATCACGTGTAAAACTCCCCGTGCACCCCTCAGAATACACGCATGTAGCCCATCCACCCTCCCCATGCCCCACAGACAGCCCATCCCCCCAGTGCATGCCCCACAGGCAGCCCATCACCCCAGTGTGCATTCCCCAAAGGCAGCCCACACCACAGGATGAACTTTTCCCAGACGATTTTGGTAGCGCGAGAGAGGTACGTGTATTTGTGGGGTACGCGGGGAGTTTCACACGCGATAGGCCTGTGCGAGCGTGGTACGTGTATCTGTGGGGTATGTGGGGAGTTTCACACGCGATAGGCCTGTGCGAGTGGGGTACGTGTATTTGTGGGGTACGCAGAGAGTTTCACACGCGATAGGCCCTGTGCGAGCGGGTACGTGTATTTGTGGGGTACGCAGGGAGTTTCACACGCGATAGGCCCTGTGCGAGCGGAGTACATGTATTTGTGAGTTACGCGAGTGAGTTTCACACGCGATTGGGCCTGTCCGAGTGGGTTCATGTATTTGTGGGGTACGTGGGGAGTTTCACACGCAATAGGCCCTTTGCGCGCTGGGGTACGTGTATTTGTTGGGTACGCGGGAAGTTTCACATGCAATTTGGCATCGTGGGCCCTCCCGGGTGTGCGGTTTGCCCCCTCCCCATTCCCTTCAGGCAGCCCACGCCACAGGGGACTACCCTACAACACTCAACATGCCCTGCAGTGAGCTCACATGACGCCATGCACTTGTGAGCACGCTTGTGAGCCCCGACTCATGTCCCCCACCCATCCACCCACCCCCAGTGACGGGCACCTGCCAGCAGCCCCGACTCATGTCCCCCTCCACCCCCACCCACCCAGCATTGACGGGCACCTGCCAGCAGGCCCCAACTCATGTCTCCCTGCACCCCCACCTCACATTGAAGTCCCATTACATGATACATCCCAAATGGCAAGTATGCACATCAATACATGTCCATCACACCCACACAATGGGTGCAAGTGATTGAGAAAACCCACATTGTGACAGGCATGAAACTAATGAGAGAATACCACACACATGAAGTATGAAAACAAAATGTATTAAATATAAAAGCAAGGGAATGAAAGAAAATCACACAATAATAGAAATAATAAACAAAAGGCTGCATGTCCAAACAAAATGAAAGAAAATATATGAATTCTCAATCCAGATAAATTCAAATGAAAATGGCTGAAAAGGGTTCGTCCATCAAACAAAATCCAAAGGAAAAAAAAATAAAATCCATTGCTGCATGGTAAAAAATTAAAAAAAATGAAGTCCAATCCAGTCTTCAACTATATACAATGTCCAAATCCAGGGTCCATGAGCCCAACAATCCAAATGAAACCTACAAAAAACCTTACCTAATAAACAACTATATACAAAAAGGTGGGGCATAGTCCATGCGCCCCAAAGGAAAGAAAAATAGAAAGGAAACCTAAAACTAATTAACTATATACAATGGCGGCGGGCAAGTCCTACGGCTCACTTGTTGATTTCCTGGGCCAGGGCATCATCGAACTCCTGTTCTGCATCCTGGAGGTGGGCCTGTTCCATGCCCCCGAGGTTTTGCAGGGATGACGCCATGTCCACCTCCAACTCCCTGTGCATTTCCTCGAGGCACTAAGCCCGCCTCAGCGCCCTGTGCATGGAGTTCTCCACCCTGACCATAGTGAGCCGTGCCTCTTCCGCCCACTGCTGCTCCGCATTTATTTGCTGGCCCAACTGCTGTCACACAGAAAACACTCCAAATCCAGGGTCCTCCTGCCCTCTGGCCGATGCCTGCCCCTCTGATGTTGATGGCCCCGAGCTATCATCGCTCTCACCTTGAGCCTGCTGCTGCCGTGCATGTGCCCTGCCTGTTATTACCTGCACGTCCTCCTCCTGCTGGGGTTCAGTTGTTGGGGTGGCCACCCCTGCTGGACCTCCGCCACCCGACTGTGGCAGGGATGTGTCCTCCACCAGCCTGGCCACTGGGTCAGGGGCAGCTCCACAGGGTGCCCAGGTGATACTTGGGCAGGAAGATGGCATGGAGGATGACTGGTGCATAGGGGGTTCAGTTGAGCAGGGGGTCGGTAGAAGCTCCAGCACATGGAGGAACCCAGCACTGGTGACCCGTCCCAGTAGGTCGACGTGGTCTGCGAGGCATCCGAAATGACATGCATTGTCCTCACGAGAACCCTGCATGTCATCCCAAATGCCACGTACACGCAACACCACCCCAGCCAGGACAGGCTCAACACGGTCCGGATTGCCACCTCCGCAGGGAGATGAAAGCCAGTTGTTGTGCGTGCATCCCCTCCCTGAAAACGGGTCTGAACGAAGGCATCCCTGCTGGTGCCGGATGATGCAGCCACAGGATCAGGGACAGGATTACACACAGGCACCTCCGCGGCCACCTGTGCTGCCTCATGTCCCTGCCCCTGGACTGCACCACCAGCACCAGTGGAATCCCCCCTCCAGACCTCAAGCGTAGGCCTTCCACAGCCTCCTCCTCAACCAAAGCCCCCACCAGCCTGGATGACTCTGTAACATCTTCCTCGATAGGCCCCTGTGGGGTCTCAGCTGCCCCTTCGGCTGCCGAGGGGTCCACCTCTGACCTCCGCCTCTTGGACTTACTCCCTTGCAGCGGCGGCCGCGGACACAGCACCAGACTCCTCACTCCCTGAGGAGATGACAACATGGGAGGGGAGCTGGGCCTTGCGTCTCCGGCTGGCGGTGGGATCCCTGCCGCTGTGCTCCACAGCACCATCTCCGCCCTCTTCATCAGTTGACGCTGCAGACAGGGAGAGATAGAACACAGGCATCAGGGCACTGTACAATGGTCTGATGCACACATGATAGTTGCACATGAGTGGCAGTGTCAAACTTCCCACATGGCATCACACTCCCCAACACACATATCATTTCAACCCACACACATGCGCAAATTAACAGGAATGTTGTAGCAAGCAACACCATCCATACACATACAACAGCATGAGCATCCAAAGAATAACCTGACATCACATGCAACAGGGGGAGTGCCGAACACATACACACATGCCACCAGACACACATGCATCTGTACATCTACCCACCTGTCGCAGTGAAATCATCAGCATCCATGTCACAACTGCTAATCAGCCTCCTAAATGTCGCCATCACATGCATCCATGGTGTAACACAGTGGCACACATGTCTAATACACACACGCACATGTAAATTGTGCACATACATGAAGGTGGAACCAGCATCCATGTGTCACACCACAACCATGCCACAGAACATACACAGAAATCTAAACATGTGCACCCACACATGCATTTGTGCACCATGCATTTCGACACATACGCCACTGATGTGCCTCACACATGACTGCACTCACATGCGGCAGGCTCATGTCCCTGTACATACACATACATACATGGGCCTTACAAGACATATGTCCAACCTGCACACTCCTGCCACACCTCAACATGCACAGCATCCAATCAGTACGCATGGACACTTACCGCTCGACTCCGGACGGGTCTGCCTCTGAAGGATCTGGAGGTGGAGCGCTGGGCATATGCATTCCATGACCCTCATCTGGATGTTGGTAATGCGGACCCGGCACCCCTCAGCATCCGCTACCTTCAAGAAGCGCCGGGCCTTGCTGAGGGTCCTGGACCTGCCTCCCAGTGCTTCCAGACGTGTTGAATGTCACCGGCTGCCACCCCCTCCACATTGATGGCAGCCATGATGTCCATCCAGATCCTCTTCCGTCCTTCATTGTTGGCGTGTGAACTTCCAAAGAGGGCATCATAATTACCCAGGACTTGCTCCACCAGGATGCCAACTTCATTGGCAGAGAAGCTGGCAGCCCTCTGCCTCTCTTCTGGGGGGTTGCCACTGGTGCCAGATGGTGTTGGGTCGGACATGGCAACCCCCAAGGCAGGTGTGGGTGGGCAACTGGGTCCTGGGGCTGGGCTGTGGAGCGATGGAATCCCTGTCGGGAGTCTTCTGTTCCAGCAGGGGTGGTCACTGCAACTGGACCCCTGCAGATGGCTGACGTGCAGGCACCAAATAGCAGGGCACGTGGCCAACAGGCAGGCAAGCAGCAGCAGATGGCAGGTGGGAGCGTGCTCGTGGCTCTGGGGGCAGGAAAATGGCCTTCTGGGCAGGAGCGTGGTCTTCCGTGTGTTGTCGCGTGGCCAGCCTGATACGGAGTGAATTGGCACGTGAAAAAATTGCACGTCAGTGTCTAATTTGAGGAAAGGCCCTTAGCGCGTAAGCGCATATGTGACGTAACACGTGGGGGCGTCCACTCATCACGGGTGCATAGTGATTCAGCACGTGAGAAAACAGAACGTCCGCGTGTGAACACGTGTAATCTGAAGAAAGGCCCTAAGCAGATGAGAAGTGACACACGCAGGCGTTTCCCTGATCACGGGTTAAAGGTGAGCGGAGCCAGCAGTTCGCTGTACGTGCCTTTCATGGAGACGGACGTGTGTGTTGCTACTTTGTGTTGTTTCGCGCGCCATCACAACTTCACAGCGGATCAAGGGCGTATCTCTTCTTTTGGCGAGGGTATTGGCTACGCGTGTTTTTCATTATCACGCTAGTCAGACGGTGAGTCGCGCATGCTATTTTTCACACTGCGGGTGCTGTACCGTTTTCAAGGTCATAGTAGCCTGCGTGACCCACGCGTACGCGTTTTTCTTGTTCCTGGGTGCCACCGCATACTGCGGGAGGTTAATTCCACACACGTCACCATTGTATAACCAGGTAACTCTACCTGAATGTTCAAACTGTATTCATGCACATAACTGTCTATTCTATGCCTGTAACCATTACCTTCCTATAGTGCCCAATTACCTCCGGGTCAGGTGCGCGATATAAATAAAATAAACAAACAAACAAACGTGGGCTACCGGGTTGCGTGCATGGCTTTGCAGCAGTTTTGGGGTGCCTGAGCCTTGCGTGACCCGTCACTTCATCACCAGGTTCACATACAGGCTTGCAGGTGCAGGGGTGCTGTTAACATCTTGTATCCCACCCCTTCACCCCAATTGCCCAGGACAATTGGCGTGTACACCTCCGATTGGCACTACTACATCTGTGCTAGCACTACTCCATCTGTGCCATGGCTGGGAGGCCATGAAAGGTGAGGAGCGCCTCAGATGCGCGTACTCCCTGCGGTGGGCGTGGTCAGGGACGTGGGCGGGGTGACCAGGGAGTAGGGGGACTCCAGGGTGGCTGCAGAGAGGAAGAGGCAGGGGTGCGCCACTTCGGCACGATGTTGTGCCACGTGTTGGTGCAGTCATGCCACCACCCCCCGCAGCTCCGGGAGATGCAGTTCTTACATCTGGCACTGGCGCCCATGTGACCCGGCAGTCCGTTCCATCGACTGCCACAGGCCCAAGGGTAGTGGTAGCTGCAGGTGCAGCTGTGGACACCACCACCCAGGCTCAGGGTCTGCCAGCGCAGGCTGCGTTGGCACCTGAAGAGTCCATGGAAGATTTACAGGAGGCACACCATAGGTGCACGCAGGGCTGCCCTGACCGAGGCACGTGTCCCTGGGGCAGTAATGTCATCTGCTGCCCCGACCAGCCAGGTGTTGGCAAGTGCATGGGCAGATGCAGCCGACATGACCCCCGGTTGTGAGTCCACCATCCAGGACAGTCCCGGTCAATGACCCTGGCACAGCGGATGTTGCTACACAGGGTCCATTCCAGGGCACCCAGCAGTTACTGACGCAAGTCAGGGCTTCCGTCCTTGTTCCACCTGCCACTCCCTCAGTTCAATCCACCAATGCCACTGCCCATACTGATCACGGTGGCATTTGCCAGCCAGGGTCCGCACCACTGTCCAAGAGGAGGAAGGTTGCACCAGCAGTAGAGGCTGGGAGCCCAGACACAGCTCCGGCCTCCGGCACGTCGAGGAAGAAGCCTTTATGCAAGCAGGAACTGGACTTCCTTGTTGACTACGTGAGGGACCACGTGATATGCTAGTGGGGCAAATTGTCAAACTACGGCTGCCCATCGTATGTCCCAATGGAAGCAAGTTGCGGATCATGTGAGTGAATTCGGCCATGAGGTGCGCACAGCTGAAGAGTGCAAAAAGCATTGGGATGACCTCAAATGCAGTACTAAGGCGAAGCGGCCTTAATTACAACATGACTCTGGTGATGGGCAGTGGGCCACCACCTGAGGAGGAAGACCTCACTTTGCACGAGTCAGTCGTTCATCTTTTCTCCCCTTTCCAGATGATGACGCAATGGAGCCAGACACAGGGTTGCTATCACACCAGCAACTCAGCACAAGTGGGGGTCTTGGGGGGGTGGCCATGAGAACCCACTTGTATTACAGACCATCTTGTCTAGGGCTAGCAATGAGTCTAGCTCGGATTATCACTCTGACAACAATGTCGAGTTGTATGTGCATCGGGTCCATTCACCAGGGGTGAGTGATTCTGATATGGACGCTCTTCTGTCCGCAACACCTGCACTGAGGGGCCAGACGGTGGTGGGACCTCTGCCTGTAGTGGATCGGGACGCAGGGTCACCCTCAACTCAAATTGCTGATGTGCCTGGGGCATCGGGTCGACGGAGGAATGTAGTCCTGCAGCCGTGGGCGGTGCCAACCCAACAAGGACGTCGGCTCCTTGGGGCCCGCAGGTGTCAAGCCCAGCAACGCGGTGGCTGCGCGCCACTGGGGTATACTGAATGGGAGCAAACCATGGTTTCCAATTCAGAACACCAGGGGGCAGAAATTGATAACATCGCTGAGAGCATGGAACTGTCATGATGCCTACCCCCGGGCATCCGGATCAAGCCCCTCAGCCCCGGGAGCAGGCATCCAGATATCTAATAAAACCCCAGCAGCCCTGGCTGGGGGCTGTCTGGGTGCAGTCCTGGCGCCTTAGGCACCAGGCTGATAATAGGAATCAGTCCGGGCGCCATAGGCGCCAGGCTCATAGACTTTAATTACCTCATGCAGACCATGCTGCAAATGAATCCAAGCCAACGTGAGATCGGGATGGGACTATTTTACTACAGGGACTATTTTTTACTCGGGTGTGGTTCTAGGGACTTCTTACCTGGAACTACTTTGGAGGCTATTTAAACCACGCCCGAACAGCAGCACATGCTTCGCGTTATTCTGCATCCAGCAGCGTAACGCTCACCGTGCCTACAGTCAGCATCCAGTCTTCAGCCACGCCCGTCTCGAATCCAGAGCTCCTAGCAATAGAAGAAAGAAGAAGGAAAGGTTAGAAAACAGATATTATCTCAATCCTTACCTGAATTCTGGATCCATCACGTCTTCGAACTTGAAGAGGACATTATTCTACACGCGTCGCATCGCCAGCTGCAGCGCTGCGCCATACTCACCAGTCCTCACAGCATTTTTCAATCCAGCGCAGCCTCCATCATTTTCTCCGCCGAATTCCACCATCTAGGGGACAAAGAAACATAAGGTGAGCCGACAGAGCCAACAAATACAATCTCTCCACCATAGACTTACCTGATTAATAACCGGAGGCATTATTCTGTAACAAACCGCAACTTCTTACACCGCACCTGTAAGGAGAGAGAAACCAGCAATTTAAACATACGCATCTTTTGCCGGACAGTGTTTGGTAGTACAGACTCTTACCTGAACACCATCAGCTACCAAAAGACAATCTTCTCTTGGACCCAGCTGCAACACAAGAAGGAATGTACAAGAGTGAACATCGGACATATTGAACTCTTTGAACTTTATACTTACGGGTTCTCGACTGGAACCTCAGAGTCAAGATTCACCCCGAATTCTTCCAGCGCCTTCAAACCAGTGAAGTAACTGGTATCTACGTGCCCCTGCATTCCACGCAGGATGGAGAGCTCATAATTTACAAACATAAGGTGAGCTTACTGAAAGTGAATATCGGTGGTGATTAGTGGAGAGAACAGTGGGGTGCCATTACTAAAATCCACAGGTGGCTAAATCCCTTTCTCCATTTGCAGGAGAATACTTCTATGGGTTAAGCAGACGAGACTAGGCGGCCCAGTCCAGTCTGTCATCTCTGCACTACGCTTCACGTTGGAGGAGGTCGTAGCTGTCTGGGTCCGATCAGCGCCCCTGTGGGAGCCAGGTGAGCATAACAGAACGCGAAGCCTATCTACAAAATTCTCACCCGGGCGTTATGGAAACCTCCGAAACAGAACAACAAGCCCAATTATTAGGGGAACTTAGGGCGGAAGTGCACTCTGCGCGCCAAGAGACTAATGCCCTCAGGAGAGAACTGATTGTGTCAAAGGAACGCACAGATTATCTTGCTAGACAACTGCTGCAAAATCAAGCTAGGCAAACACCCCTACCTGGACTCGGGGGAAACCCAGCTCCTGTTTCATCGAGCAATCCTGTGCAAGTAATCCTACCAGGGCTATTCCTTTAGCTCCACCCGAACACTTTGCTGGGGACCCAAAAAGGTTTGCAGTGTTTATGAATCAATGCTGCTTGCACTTTTTATGCAAACCTGGAGCTTTTCCAAATGACCAAGCCAAAGTAGCCTTTGTACTATCATATCTTAGTGGCATGGCAACGCAGCTGACTGGTCAATTCCACTAGTCAACCTAGATGACCCCCTTTTTCGGGATTTTCAGGGTTTTCAAAGAAGCATGGAAAGACTATTCGCGAGACATTCACAGGGACAGGCCCTGGATAACGAACTTTTATCCCTTCGACAGGGTAATCAGGATCTGCTAACCTATATCGCAACCTTCAATAGGTTGGTGGTGATAACCGGATGGCCTGAGGAGAAACGAATTACATTATTTCATCTTGGGCTTCGGGGAGAACTCAAAGATGTTTTGGCTCAAGTTGTGAACCCACCTCAGTATTGCGCAGAATATAAAGACTTAGTGGTCCAGTTAGACCCCCGACTTCAGAATAGAAAGGCTGATCGAGCTAAGTTTGAGAGTCGGGTATGAGTTAAACCCAATGCTACCCCCAAAGGAACAGATGCATCAGAATCTATGCAGATCGGGGGGGTTAAAGGACCCTTAACTCAAAAGGAAAGAGAAAAGAGACGGCAGATGCAATTTTGTCTGTACTGTGGAACCGCAGGACATTTTCTACGGGATTGCCCTATAAAACCACCCAGGAAAGTAGTAGGAGTTGCTGACAAAAGTCAAATAGAGCCTGATTCTGGAAACGACCACGCCCGACAAGCATAGAGGTCCGCTTGCCGAGCTTAAAATAGGACACTCAGACCTCCCACTTAATTATACCAATGGTCCTAATTGATCCAAGGCAGCCATCACGTATGCACGCAGTAAGGGCATACATTGATAGCGGGGCCGTAGGAAACTACATGGACCACAAATTGGCCACAAGGCTGAATCTACCCTTTTGCAAAAAGACTGCTTCGGATGTCATCACCACAGTCGATGGAACTGAAATTGCCTCTGGGCCTGTAACTCATTCCACTACTGAGCTGACACTGGTGGGTCAAGATGGGCATGGAGAAATTATTGTGTTTGATTTAATCAAGGCCCTGCAATTCCAAATAATTCTGGGAATACCATGATTGGAAACACACAATCCTTGTATTGATTGGCGAGAGAAGAGAGAGACCTTCCCAGATTGTGCACACACCTGTTACCTGGAAAAAACCTTGAACAAAAGCCTGGCCACCTTTACTAATTCAGTTGTGCAGTTACCTCAGGAATATCAAGAATGTCAGGATGTCTTTCAAAAAGAACAGGCAAATACCTTACCACCTCACAGATCATACGATTGTCAAATTGACCTAGTACCTGGGGCACAACCTCCATGCAGTAGAATCTACGCCCTTACGGAACCCGAAAATCTTCACCTACAACAATATCTGGACCAATACCTTGCTAATGGCTTCATTCGTCCATCCAAATCTCCTGCATCCTCAGCTCTATTCTTCGTGCCTAAAAAGGAAGTTGACCGTAGAAAGTGCATAGACTGTAACGCTCACCTGGCTCCCACGGAGGCGCTGGTCTGGGTTGCTGTGGCCTCTTCAAGCGTGATGCGCAGAATTCGGACCATCGATTGAACAGGACCCCCAAATCTTGCTTGTCTGGCCCGTAGGAATATCCTTCTGCAGATGAGAAAGGGGATTAACTGTCTGCTGAATAGCTTGCTTGCTCCTCCCTTCCCCCTTCGTTCTCCTCTGACTTCCTCCAAAACCCCCCGATTTAAGCTCACCTTATGGTTTGGAAGGATGAACTCTCCATCCTGCTTCTGGTGCAGGGGCGCGCGTTCGTCCAGTTACTTCACTGGTTTTCAGAATGGCGCTGGCAAATCCATTTGACTTTTCTGAGCGATACACCGTAAGTATGAAGATGCAAAAGTTCAAGTGTGAGCCTCCTTTTATGTTGTTTCTCCTAACCTGTGATCTGTCCTTTATTTCTGGTGCAAAACCAAGGCGATGCGTTGAGGGGTTAAATTGCCGGTGGTAAAATCAGGTGAGTTAGTGATGAGGCAACCCCTCTAAATGTCTTTATAATTCCCCAGTAATGTCTTTTGTCCTTTCCCCATAGGGGCCGGGGTGCGGTACCTGCCAAAGATGCGGCGCCGACCCGAGATGTGGAATGGTTCACCAAGAAAAGCCGGTAAGTAATATGGCTGAAAATTCGGCTTTCCTCTTGTGTTCCCTTGCTCACCTTTTGTCTCTTCTTCTCTCCCCTAGGTGCAGAGATGTGGCGACTGGTGCTGAGAGCCGCGATGGAGCCGGGCGGCATCTCGGGAACAGGTGAGTGAAGCGCGGCGCTGCAGCGAGCAACGCGGTGCTTTTAAATGGAAGTCTTCCTTCAGGAATGCTGGCGTGAAGATTCCGGATGCAGGTAAGAAGGTTGAATAAGTTCTTGGTTTTCACCTTTCTCTTCTCTTCTTTCCTTACAGGTGTTCCAGGTTCAAGGCGGGCGTGGCTGGAGTCCAGGTGCAGGAGCTGACATGGTGAGCGTTCAGCTGCTGGGATGCAGAACAACGCAAAGCACGTGTGGCTGTCCAGGCGTGGCTTAAATAGCCTTGGAAGAAGTTCCAGGTGAGTATTCTTCCACAGCCCCACCCAAGTAACAAAATAGTTCCTTCAGAAAAATAGTCCCTCCTAAGCCTCATTTGGCTTGGTTCTTCATGCAGCATGGTCTGCATCAGGTGAGTGTGCAGCATGGTCTGCTTCAGGTAAGTGCACCAAACACTTCCCCTTATGAGCCTGGTGCCTATGGCGCCAGGACTGATGTCCAACATGAGCCTGGCGCCAAAGGCGCCAGGACAGAGTCCAAAGAGCCCCTATAAAGGGCCGCTGGGCTTTTACCCGGGGGCGTGATGCCTGCTCCCGGGGGTGCTGGGCCTGGCCTTGTACTCCGGGGGTAAGCATCATGACAAGACTACCGCGCATTAAATCAGATTACGGTAAAAAACCGATACCCATTGCCTCTGATCCCCGAATTACTAGACCAAGTAAATGCTTGTATCTACATAAGTTAGACCTCCGAGGGGCATACCATCTGGTACGTGTAAAGAAAGGTGATGAATGGAAGACTGCCTTTCGCACCAAGTACGGGTTATTCAAATACCAGGTGATGCCCTTCGGGTTGTGCAATGCACCAGCAGCCTTCCAGTATTTTATGAAAGATGTCTTTCGTGAACTCATTGACGTCTGTGTTGTTGTATACATAGACGATATCCTAGTGTACTCCTCCTCAGAATCAGACCATGTGAAGCACGTTCGTGCAGTCCTAGAGAAACTACGCCAGCACACGTTATACGCAAAATTGGAGAAATGTGTTTTTCATTCTACAGAAGTTGAATTCCTGGGATTTATCCTGACTCCAAAAGGAGTTCGAATGGACTCTCGAAAGATGGACGCAATCCTCAAGTGGCCATCACCGAGTTCTCTTAAAGGGGTACAAAGCATGCTTGGATTTTCTAATTTCTATCGCAGATTTTTTCCTGAATTCTCACATATTGTACACCCCATCACAGCACTTTTGCGAAAAAACAAACGTTTTTTGTGGACTGAAGAGGCTGAAAGAGCCTTCCAAGAGCTAAAATCGAAATTCACGTCTGCACCTGTCTTAAAGCATCCACGCCCTGAGCTTCCATACATAGTTGAAACCGATGCATCCAGTTTAGCTATGGGAGCTGTCCTGTCCCAGAAGGATCCCGAAACCGGTCAACTTCATCCAGTAGCATTCTGGTCAAGAAAGTTCTCAGCACCCGAATTAAACTATGCAGTTACTGATAAGGAGTTGTTAGCCATCAAGTCCGCCTTCAATGCTTGGCGGCATTATCTTCTCGGTGCCAGGCATACCATCACTGTAATCACCAATCACAGGAATCTGCAGTATTTGAAAACAGCCAAGGCCCAATCATCGCATCAACTTCGGTGGGCATTATTCTTTGCCGAATTCGATTTCTTGATCACTTATCGACCAGGTTGTAAAAACGGCAAGGCAGATGCCCTATCCCGAATAGGGATGGGAGAAGTATATTCGAACCCCGAACCGGTGCCTATAATTTCAGAGCAAAGAATTCTTGGCATAACTACTCTACAGACTCTAGAAGACATTCATTTAAAAATCCAACAACTTTTCGATCCAGCAGCCGTGCAGGACTAGGTAAAGAAAGGCCCAGACTATTCAGTCATCAATGACCTGCTTTACTATCAAGGACGTCTATTTCTACCACACAAGGAACTACAAGAACTAGTCATCTCCAATTATCATGACGCCCTTATGGAAAGACATCCAGGTATTGCAAAAACTGAAGCTAAATTCAAAAGACAATTCTGGTGGCCCACCTGGCGAAAGGACGTAAAGTCATTTGTGATGTCTTGTGGTATCTGCGCCCAAAACAAAAGTCAGAAGAAAAAAACAGCTGGCCTTTTACAACCTTTGGATATTCCAGCTACACCATGGCACACCTTGTCTTTAGACTTCATTACAGATCTACCTCCGTGTAATGGATTTAACACCATTCTAGTTATTGTGGATCTTTTTTCCAAAATGGCCCACTTTATTCCTTTAAAAGGATTACCTTCCGCTTCGATTTTGGCCAAGGAATGTCTCGAAAACATTGTTCGAATCCATGGATTTCCTTCCGTATTGGTCTCTGACTGAGGTAGTCAATTAATTTAGCAATTTTGGAAGAGATGCTGTCAATTGGCGCAAATCGACGAAAGGCTATCAACCAGTCACCACCCCCAAACTGATGGTCAGACGGAGAGGACCAACCAGACCCTTGAACAATATCTACGTTGTATGCTACACCAAACCGAAAGCAATTGGAAAGATATTTTATGGATTTCCGAATACGCATACAATAACTCTGTACATTCAGGAACCGGACAAAGCCCCTTTTATACCATATATGGACATCATCCTCGAACCTCAGAACTCGATTCACCTCAACACTTATAAATGCCTGCAGTGACTCATCTGCATTCTACTATTACACAAGCCTTTAAGGAAGCAATCGAAAACTTGAAACAAGCAAAGGAGAAATACAAGAAAAATGCTGATCGACATAGAAGTGAAACTCCACAATGCCAGATTGGAGATCAAGTTTGGCTGGCTACAAAACACATACCGCTAGAGGGAACTCGAACTTTCAATCCTAGATATTTGGGACCTTACACCATTAAGGCCATTATCAACCCGGTGGCCGTCAAATTGGAATTACCCTCTAATATGCGGATTCATCCTGTTTTTCATGTTTCAATTCTAAAACCAATTCAACCTAGGACAAGATTAACCAAACCACCTGACCCCATCCTAATAGATGGAGAACCTGAATTCGAGGTAAAGAATATCCTGGACTCTAAGATGGTTAAATCAAGACTTTTTTATTTAATCGACTGGAAGGGTTACGGACCACAAGAAAGGTCATGGGAACCTAGTGACCAAGTTCATGCACCTCGGTTGGTGAAGAAATTCCATCGGAACTTCCCAGACAAACCAAGACCAAGGGGAAGAGCAACTTTAGGAGGGGCCTTGGGGGGGGGAGTGCTGTCATGATGCCTACCCCCGGGCATCCGGATCAAGCCCATCAGCCCCGGGAGCAGGCATCCAGATATTTAATAAACCCCCAGCAGCCCCGGCTGGGGGCTGTCTGGGTTCAGTCCCGGCACCCTAGGCGCCAGGCTCATAATAGGAATCAGTCCTGGCGCCATAGGTGCCAGGCTCATAGACTTTATTTACCTCATGCAGACCATGCTGCAAATGAATCCAAGCCAACGTGAGATCGGGATGGGACTATTTTACTACAGGGACTATTTTTTACTCAGGTGTGGTTCTAGGGACTTCTTACCTGGAACTACTTTGGAGGCTGTTTAAACCACGCCCGAACAGCAGCACATGCTTTGCGTTATTCTCACCGTGTAACGCTCACCGTGCCTGCAGTCAGCATCCAGTCTTTAGCCACGCCCCTCTCGAATCCAGAGCTCCTAGCAATAGAAGAAAGAAGAAGGAAAGGTTAGAAAACAGATATTATCTCAATCCTTACCTGAATTCCGGATCCATCACGTCTTCGAACTTGAAGAGGACATTATTCTACACGCGTCGCATTGCCAGCTGCAGCGCTGCACCATACTCACCAGTCCTCACAGCATTTTTCGATCCAGCGCAGCCTCCATCATTTTCTCTGCCGAATTCCACCATCTAGGGGACAAAGAAACATAAGGTGAGCCGAGAGAGCCAACAAATACAATCTCTCCACCATAGACTTACCTGATTAATAACCGGAGGCATCATTCTGTAACAAACCGCGACTTATTACACCGCACCTGTAAGGAGAGAGAAACCAGCAATTTAAACACACGCATCTTTTGCTGGGCAGTGTTTGGTAATGCAGACTCTTACCTGAACACCATCAGCTTCCAAAAGACAATCTTCTCTTGGACCCAGCTGCAACACAAGAAGGAATGTAGAAGAGTGAACATCAGACATATTGAACTCTTTGAACTATATACTTATGGGTTCTCGACTGGAACCTCAGAGTCAATATTCACCCAGAACTCTTCCAGCGCCTTCAAACCAGTGAAGTAACTGGTATCTACGCGCCCCTGCATTCCATGCAGGATGGAGAGCTCATCATTTACAAACATAAGGTGAGCTCACTGAAAGTGAATATCGGTGGTGATTAGTGGAGAGAACAGTGGGGTGCCATTACTAAAATCCACAGGTGGCTAAATCCCTTTCTCCATTTGCAGGAGAACACTTCTATGGGTTAAGCAGACTAGATTAGGCGGCCCAGTCCAGTCTGTCATCTCTGCACTACGCTTCACGTTGGAGGAGGTTGCAGCTGTCCGGGTCCGATCAACGCCCCTGTGGGAGCCAGGTGAGCGTAACAGGAACGTGTGGCCCAAACCATGCTACCTCCTGCTAGGCAGGTGGAACTCCAGAAGCGGGTGGCACAGTCCACGGCCCGCTCACTCAGGCTGGGCATGGCGGCCTGAGACAGGGCACGCCAGGCTGAACTGGTGTCTTTGCGTCAAGCAATTGCTGCTCACGCAGAGGCACACATGGAGGCCATGAGGGTTGAGTATGAATCCCTCAGATCTACTCTGGGTGTGCTCTTGATGTCCCAGAGGAAGCGGTCAGAGGAGAGGTTGGAGCAGCTAGAGAGGACCATCTCGGCTGAGCTACGTGCTTGCCAGGAGGTGTACCAGTTGTCCAGCCAGGCCATGCAGGAAGAACTCTGTATTACACGTGTTACCTTGCAAGAGGAAGCACGTGCATCACGCGAGGTTCTACATGCTGACCTACGTGTCATCGCCACACAGAACCAGGCTCACCTGTCCCGCAGACTTGCTGCCGACGAGGGGTAAGCTGTTCCTAGGTGTGGTCAAGGTACTGTGCCACGTCAACCTTTTCAGGAAGAGGGTGATGAGGACGACGAGATATCTCCCACACAGGTCAGGCTGTGCAGGCGTTGAGCTCATGGAGGGTTTTTTTCTTGTCTCAACATCATTGCATGTGGGTGTTGAGGTGCACCCTGTACCTCCCCCCTCCTAGGTGCCCCCCCCCCCTGGGTCGTATGTGACCATTTTTGATTTTTCTTCTTACTTAAGTTAGTTAGTTTAATTAGGTAATGTAGGTTTTTTATAGTTAGTTTAATTAGTTAATATAGTTTAAATTTGCTTGTCTATTGTGCTTCCATGTGACGGTGTGGTGCTTTATAGCTTTTGAAAGCATCCACTGTCTGTTCCAGCTGGGCCCTTCAAGCTTGTCTCGTGTATGTGTTTGCAGCCTGGGGTCCTGACACACATAGGCCACTCCTGCTTCCCTTATCCATGGGCTCGCAAGGATGGTTTGGTGTAACAAACATTTACACAAGGGCTTTGGACTGTCATCATATCTGTGGCCTGTCTGCTGCTGTTCTACTTGTATTAACACCCCTAGTAGGGATTGTAGGGGTTTTATCCATGGCATTTCTGTAATCAATTTGGGTGGGTTCATGATTGATGTGTCCGTTGATTGATCTAGATTGTGATGTATGTTATTTTCTTTCCTGTATATGTGCTTGATGCACTTCATGCTGTAGACTGTAGCCTGCACCCTTTGCCTGTCAAAGTCACACTGATGGTGGGAGGAGTTCTAACGTAGGTCTCTAACATGGCCCAGTGACAACCAGCATTAAGACATACACACACACAGGGAACTTTCCAGTGTTATTTATATGTGTTATGCCCTTTCTGCAGGAGAATGAGCCTCCAGACCCCCTTTGCCAGTAGACACAGGGCGAAGTACTACAGAAGCCTGGCCACGTTCGGTGGTGCAGACGTGCGCATGTGTGCACAAGCAGTAGCACAGGGCTTGTGCTCAGACGTCCAACAGAAGCAGACGTGTTTCCAGGAGCTCCAAGCAAGGTGAGCAGCACAAGGGGGCCACACTGCAGCCAACCTTCCACCAGGCCACTTGCACATGCATGCTAAGTAGCATCACTGATGGGGAGCTTGGCCAGATATTGTTGTAGAAGCGCACAGTACAGCGAAGATGCATTGAGGGACAAATGCCAAGTAGCTTTACAAGTTGTCAGGGGCATACGCAGGGGCCGTCGCACATATCCTCCAGTCCGCCCTGCTCCATAGAAGCTGTGTTATTAGCGCAGTACCGTTCTGAGCCAGAAACGTATACAGTGCACAGGGACACCCAGCGAGGCACAGACTTGTGTGCACTGCATATCATTTGCATGTGCAAATTGCCACTTCCACTACCTATTGTAATCCACCGCTGCCAGAACACGACTTGTACTGAAGTCGCACCTCGCTATACGCATCTAGCAGGTCACCCAGGGACCATTCTATCATGTGTGATTCTTGACGCGTTGGTCTTCCATTTACCACGCACCCACGTGCACCTGCCTTACTGCATTGACAGTGTATGAACCATCATGGGGGCAAGCTAACATATATGTATATAGCAGCAGACAAGAGTGTTTCTTTGTGGAGAAGTCGCTTACTTTGGGGCATGCATGGTGTTGTGTGTGTGTGTTGTAAACACACACAGATTAGTAACTCACGCTCTCTTTGCAGCATTGAACTGCTCCTGTTACCGGACCTGAGAGTGTGCAGGCAGGAGGCCAGCACTCACCCCAGAGATAAGTCTTTCTTTGGCTTGCATTTGACTCATTTGGTACAATGTGCATGATGAACATGGTTTCTCTGATTGAGTATGTGTTATTGTCAATAGTTGTATTTTGTCTACTTTCCCATGCCAATACAACTCCCCTCTCCTGCCCCTCTTTCCGGTTATCCTGAATACCAATCCCTGTCCAAACAACAGATCCCTGACCCTCCTTCCCCGCCGGGGTTTCGGAGGCCTGTGTAAATTTGACCTTGCAGGTGCCCAGACCATAGAGGGGGTGGTTGGTTCGTGCCACTCCTGCGCCTGGACACCGGAGCTGTGACACTACCCATCAGTTGTTGCATCCTCATTGTATATTATGTACAGGAAATGGTACCCATCCTGTTGGACTATTGTTGAACTGTGCTACCTTGGTTGTTCTATCATTCTGCTTGGACATGTGCTTGGACATTTTCTGCTACTTCAAGTCATCTACTGGAGACTCTTCCAGGTTTTTTTGGTGCCTACAGGCTTTTTCCCTGGTTTGGCTCCTTGGAGTTCTCTGCGATTTGGTATTTTTACCAGTCAAGGTGGCCTCTGAGGGGGCTGGACCCTATTTACACGCAAGGTGGAACATGGAGAACAAGGGGTAGGGTGATCCTGTAGCCAGGTAGACTTGAAGGAAGAAGGCTACATACCCCAGAAACAGTTGTTCAGAAGGTCATGGTCATGTGTAAATGAGGGAGGGTCTTTTGTTGTTGGACAGTTGGCTTAGGCTACAGTGTTTGGGGAATCTTACATTGTAATTGTGGGGTACTATGTACATGATGTGTTCTGCTGGTCAATGCCTGTTCCTGTGTTGCCTTTACTTTTCAGGTGTCAGGGGATTGGTGTGGTTTGACATGCTGGGGTTTACACATGGGCAATGTTCACATGTGATGTGTACAGGACACTGTGGGTCACTTGATTTCACATGCATATATTGAGTGCATGTCCCTACTGACACACACAGTTGCACAATGCTCCACCACACGTACAACCACCCTTCCATGGCCACAGGTGCACACAGATTGCCTTCTCTGGCACGCTGTGTCCCTGCAGCGCATGATCTATTACCATTTGGGGATCCTGTACATGCGTCAATTGGTTATTTATTTTGTTTGTATTTTTCATGTGATGCTCAAGGTGTATCCCCAACACAATGGATGCTCACTGTGCTGTGTGCTGAGAAGTGTGTTGCAGGAGACACACACAGCACACGGGTTCGGGAGTAGCGATTTTGCCTTGCCCAATGTGCATGTGAACAGGCATTCAGTGTTGTGTTCATGCTACGACTGGTGGAAAGCATTTGTGTATGTGTGGAAGGTTGTTGGTCAGTCATTTCATCTGATTCGATGTCAGGCGTCATTGTCCCGGGCCACTTTCCATTTATCACATGTCACTTTGTATCTTATTGGTCATGTGTTGGGCTTTTGCTATTGCTATTGCATGCCATGTCATGGTGTGGCAGACAAGGGTCACGTGGGTTGGGAGGGTTTGGGTGACATACCAGGGGTTGTCATGGCCTGTTTTGCAGGGGGGGGTGTGATACACACCTTGCATGTGTTCCTTTTGGTCACACAGGATTGGTTATGTTTAAGTAGCTACGGATGCACACAATGTAGCACTTCCATGGCAACATTCTCAGGGTGGTAAGGTTGTGACAGTTGACTGTCTCTTTGTCATCATCAATTGTCACCTGGTATGTGCCAGGCATGTGTGCACTCTGCAGGGGTGGGAGTTTAGGTGAAAAATGTGGCCGCAAGCTGGGTCTGGGCTGCCTCGCCACGTGCCCTTTCCCCTCCCATGGGCAGCGCCTGTGCCTGTGGTTGGGGATGTGGGGGCACCACCATGTCCACCGGTACACCCTGCCATGTTGCAACATTGTGCAGGACACATGCTGCCACAATGATCCTGCACACTACTGGGGGTGCATATAGTAGCTGGCCTCCAGAGCGGTCAAGGGAGCGGAAGCGTGACATGAGCACTCCGAATGTGTGCTCCACTATGGCCCTGGTTGCAATATGGGCAGCATTGTATCTTACCTGGGGTGGTGTGGTGGGGTTCTGGATTGGCGTCATCATGTGGTTGCTCAGAGGGTAGGCACTGTCCCCTGGGGAGGTCATAATGGTTGTGATTAGTTGGGTTTGCGTATTTGTCTGTGTGTGACATGCATGCATGTGCACAGGCATTTGTACTCACCTAGGAGCCATGTGTTGCCATGCTTCCCAGCTTCCAGGGCCCGGCTCAGGGCAGACATTCTGTATATGAAACTGTCATGGGTTGAGCCAGGGTAGTTTGCATTGACAGAGGTGATGATTCCATTTGCATCGCATACAACCTGCACATTGATGGAATGCCAGTGCTTGCGGTTTTGATAGATGTGCTCAATGGCCCTAGGTAGACGTAGGGCCATGGGTGCAATCTATGGCACCGAGCACTTTGGGGAAGTGTGCCACCCTGTAGAAGTCCTGGACCACGGCCTGCCTTTCTGCGGGTGTTCTGGGCATGTATATGTGCCTGCGGATTGAGGGGTGCACAGTCATGAATGCCAACACCTGGTGTAGGCAGCGTGACTGCGTGGCCTTGGAGACCCCCCCCACTATGGCAGTTGTCCGCTGAAATGACCCAGTGGATAAAAAATGCAGGACATTGAGCACCTTCTCCAAGGGGCTCAATGCTTGGGAGCACAGGGTGGGGGATGTAAGGTCATCCTCCCCCTCCCTGACCAGGTCTAGGATGATATGAGGTGGAAACCATACCTGCCATAAACCTGGTCATCAGGCATCCCAACAAGGCTGGTCCGGGGCAAGATAATGTGGGGCTGGCTATTCGCCTCCTCCTGCGGTGTCCCACGATCAGTGCTGCGACAAATGGGGCAATCATTGTAGCTATATATACGTGTTTGTTGTTGCGCACACTTTTATACTGTGCGCAGGGACGCTTCCGCCTGCCTTCGTGTGGCGTTCGTGTTGACGCCTGTGCATGTCTTTTAGCATGCGTGGGTTTCCCGTATTCGATTCCATGAATATGTGTTGTTCGCGTGCGTGTGAGCTTTCCTTGTATTTCCCTGCAGTACTTCCCCAGTTACGCCTTCTTTTTCATGCGTTGTTCCCCATTCCGCGTGTTACGCCCCCCGTGTCTCGCCCCCTTTTTGGTGTGTGTGCTGACATTGTGTGCTTTCGCTGTGCACGTCGCGCATGGCGTTCGGGATGTTGCTGTAACGTGTACGCCTGTGCGCGCCACGCTCTGATTTGGCGCACATCCCGCTGTAAACACGCGCAGGCTCTTCCATGAATCACACGCATACGCTTGCTTTTTCACACTTGCGCCGGCTTGCGGCAAGATTTTCGGCGCACATTTGTTCCATGAATCGGCCCCTTAGTAGTGTATTATAAAATTACACACAGCCAGGAAAAGGTCATGGATCTTCATACACTCACACACATAGACACTGTTAGGAAAGATTTCATATTGTATGTAATTTTCCCTCCATGTGGCAACCCCCAAACTTTTTGCTGTTGTTTAACACTCTGATCTAGACTTTGCCAGAGAAGCCCAGCCTTCTGCCGCACTCCTCTGGGCTTTCGCTAGAATTCTTATGGGGAAATTGACATGCCCTTAAGAAAGTCAGTAGTGGGAGACTTTGTTTCCTTTAGTCCTTTCCTCATGTTGCAGCTTTTGCGCAACATGAAACAAGAGTGCACTGTAACTTACTTTACCACGCTCTTGAGTCTCTAGTCACTCGAAAGGCCCTAGAAACTCTCGCTGGACTTATTATGAACTGCAAGTGTGTCACGGACAGGACTGGTGGCAGCTATCATTTCTCTTGTGTTTTGAACCCTTTTTTGCCATGTTATCCATGCTTACCGTGTTTGACATGAATGAGTGGCCTGGCTCCAAAATGGCCATGCCACAAGGTTCTTTGTCCTGTCCGCTGACTGTCTTGCCCCTTCACCATCCCCAGGTCGAGCCAATCCGGGTCCGTCCTTATTTGGTCATGCACTTTCCCGCGAAACTCAACGCTTTCGCGAGCTTCTGCATGCCTTGTGTGTGCCTCCAGGATGTGGGATGGGATGTCTGTTCCCAATACACATCCTGGGTGCCAGAGCGTCTGGAGTGTCCTGAATCCCTGGGAACACTGTGGTCCGTAATAGGTCCACGTATGGTGTGAGTGTTTGTGAGCAGATCTCCCATTGGGTCCTCTCCGTTTTGGCGCTAAGGGAACTTTGGATAAGAGGAGGCTGAAAACACCACTACCAGGTCGATGTCCTAAGTTCACACCGAACAAGGGATAAGGAGCCAAGTATCCTGCAACAAGAAGCTGAGTCGAGGAACCGCTGGTGACCCGCTGAAGGTTAGGCACCCTGAACTGCTGTCGTCCTGCGAGACCCCTCTGTATCTGATCGTCCTAGAAGGTCTGTGAAGGTGCTTCGACCCATTGGAATAGTGGGATCAACTATTCCCGACACCTTCATCAAACCCTGCAAGTAAGCCTCTTCGGAAGTGTCCCTGGGCCAACTAGTGGGCTGACCAGCTTAAGCAGGACGTTTTGCTCTGTCATCGCCGTCGTTTTGGGGAAACCCTCGAAACTTGGTCCACTGCTTGCTCTGCGTCCATGGCACCCTCACACCGAATTTCATACACTTGGCATTCCCAGGTCTGAAGTGAGACGAGTGCGCCCGGACCAGAGTAAACGCGGTTGCTGTGCTGTGCTGCCCTGCTGTGGTAACAACCTATGCACGTCCGCTGCATTTGGCCCACCCTCGACCCTGCAACCTGCTACACAGAATCTACACGGTGTCGAGGCGTCCTGATCATCGCAGCTGAACCTGCCAGCAACGTGAACTGAACTGGAGAAGTCTGGGTCTGCCTGCGTCGGGGACCAGTGAGTAGTCCATACCCCAACTGGTGGCCCCTCACGCAGGAGCCCGTGTCTTTTCTACCGCTGTTGCGAAATAGCAACTCTGTCCCGCACTCTCATCCTGCCTCTGCCCACAAGTGGAGGCCTTGATTGAGTAGTAGGGACTTGTTCTGCATCGCTTCATTCACTTTCCTGAACTGCCTGAGACCCTTGAAGAGTCCCTACTTTATCCATTGGCACCAGCGCATGTAGGTACTTTTGAGCATAAGGCTCCTCTCTTCGTAGGGCTCGGACTTCCTCCTAGTTAGGTGTATTTCAGTTGTCAAACTGGGTCTAATGATTACTTGCACTGCCTGTTTTCCTCCCCAATTAGGTGGTCTACATATTACGTGCTCCTAACTCCTTAGACCCCTCGGTCTTGTATATATATTGTATTGATTGTGATGTGTTGGTTTACTTTAGTATTATTGTGATTCTTTGCTATGGTCGATGTTACAAAGGCCTTGTAATAAATGTGTCTATATTTTTAATATAACACCTGTCTGGAGTAATTTGTAAGCGTCATTGCTTTGTGTGCTCATTGAGGTCTTTCCGTCACCCTCACCTCTCTTGAGACTTAGTCTTGACCGCTGCCATCGCTACCCTGATTGGTCTGGCTTGTCCAGAAGTTACCCTGTTCCAAGAAACTAGGCTGGCCTTCTGAACCTCTGCCCCTCCAGGTCCGAGTTCAGAAATCCATCTTAACAACTATCATTGAAAAGCTCCCAGCTACAATAACACCACTGCCTGTAAATCATCCCTCTGCTTTATTACCTACACCATCACAAATGCATACATTCCATGCTTTTCTATACAGTTTCTGCCATTTACCTTATAAAAATTGTAAAATAAATATATCATTATTTCTTCTTTCTCCTAACATTCTAGAACACAGCTTTAAAAAAACAAGTGAGTTTCATACACTTACTATTCTACTCATTTTCAAAGCATGTTGAACTAACATTGTAAATTGTAAATAAAATATAAAGGCTGCACATAGTCAAATGAAACTGCATGCATACACTATGTTCAGATATCAAACAAGAATACTACTACAAAAACATAAAATCAACGTCTATCTTAACATCAGTGCTATAAACACACAAAATTACTAAATTCTTTCTTTTACAATTGCAGTGAAGACCACTCTCCTGAAAAGCAGCAGCATCTGAACTACAAACAACTACTCCAAAGAAACCTGCTCATTCCACAAAAAAAATAATATTCTTACTGTTACTCAAACACACTGTGCGGTTGATTCATGTAATTTGTGCACCAAAAAATGGAGATTTGTGCACCATTCTACCCACAAATCCCACTTTATTAAACAGGGATTAGCAGGCAGAATGGCACACAAATGCCCATTTTTCGGAACACAAATAACATAACTCAGCCCTACAATGTTGGTATTACAAAACGAAGAACTGTTTTAATTTTATACCATTAGATTTACTATTAGTGCTTCTCCTCACCACTAGTTCACTTTCTACTGTCATCTGAACCGCAGTATAGTAACACACAAATAGAAGAGTAGCCTTCCCAACTAATTGTAGCTGCCCAATGCACAATCACGCACCACCGCATACACCTTTACCATCATACTCAGACACTCATGCACACAGCACACATACATTCCAGAACAGCCCAACCCATACGTTCTTTTTGTTCAACAGACCCCAAAGAATGCCTACCAAAAAGCAAGTCTGTAGAAAGCAATGCAGAAATAGAGCAAATGAAAATAAAAGTGTCCAAAATAAGCATCCATCTCTAGCAGAGTTTGTACAAAAAGTTCAAACAAAACATCTTATACAGTCATTTAGCGAAACAAAACAAGCTTACAGTACAGAAACGGTGCCTCCTCTATCAAAATATAAAATGAAAGAGAAAGTGATTAACAAGCCATCAGCTACCACTACTCCTATAAATCTTGATATAGTGGCAAGTAACCATACCAAAAAAAGTATTTTAGAAAATGTTCCATCACAGACTCCTTCAGAATCTTATAAAAAACAGGAGACAAATCATGTACAACTCTTAAAACCTACTGTAGAAAATGAATATTAGAAGCTTTGATAGTCGGTGCAATCCTTCTCAAAAGGAAGTTATTTAGTTTAGTGTTAGACAGAATGAAACCACTAACAAAACTAACTACTAAATTACAAAAAAGACTTCTCAATAAACGGAATGTCAACAAAAATAACTTCTTAAATGTCTGTGGAGGTGAATGGAGTCACACCATGAGCACAGAACCATATTTCAATGAAGAAGCATACAAACAAAAGCAAACAAACACAATTGCCATACATAGCAGTGAATGAGGTTATGGAAAACGCAATAATACCATAATGCAACATGAAATACTGCTTACAAAAATATCCCCAGAAAAATCAGTATCACCTCTCCATTCGACTGAACCAGAACATCCAGTATACAAATGGCCATGCACGTCAATGTGTAACATTGCCAGAAAATCTTTCAAATCTTTACGCCAGTTCCTCAATCAGTATGTGAAAGACAAAGACAAAATCAAAAT
Organism: Ambystoma mexicanum; assembly: GCF_040938575.1. Classification (NCBI taxonomy): domain Eukaryota; kingdom Metazoa; phylum Chordata; class Amphibia; order Caudata; family Ambystomatidae; genus Ambystoma; species Ambystoma mexicanum. The sequence continues at coordinate 995,248,883 of NC_090928.1, forward strand.
GAAACTGCTGCAAAATATGGATACCTGTCCAGTGCACAAATACACAGGACTACAAGGACATTCATTAGCCTGCATTTCAGGACCTATTTGCAAAAGCACCTTCCATCTTATCAAAATGATATCAACACATCGTTCAACTATAAGAAATCTAGTCTATAAACTGAACTATGCTAAAAGTCCTGCTTTAGCACTAGCCAATTTAAATAACAATCTTCTACATGGTACAGCCAAAGGCCTACTCGAAGAAATAGAGCATATCCAGAAAAAATATTTTGGAAGTGAAAGCCACTTACAAAATGCAATAGCTTTACAACAGACTAGAAACAATTGTACAGTTGCAACCTACTACTACACACATACAAAAAAGAAATAATAAAATTTAAAAGTACATCCGCTGAAGTACCAAACCATGCGTGTGTGTGTTGCCGTAGAACTTTTTATAAAAGTAACACAAAAACTATAGACGTAACATACAAAATAGAAAAACAATGAAGATTCCAAATGGTTTGAATTACCTCTCTACCTTATAGCAGAAAACAAATACAAAATAACTGACCCCTTAATACTTTGCAGTTACTGCACTACAAAACTTGACAACAACCAAACTCCTTCACATGCTATCACAAATAACTCGGAATTATTCCCACTACCAAAACCCCTGCAACAACTCAATTTATATGAGGTCATCATAATTCAAACAGTGCACCCTTTTGAAGCAATAATATGCCTTCAACCAAAAAACGCAAAATTACCTCCCACTGAATTAGTGAAAGATATTCTTGGCAAAGAACCTAAACCATGAGACCTAAAAGAAAATGTGCACACTCTGGGAGTGCAACATCCAATAGAGAAATCTTTAATTGTCTTAGTAAATGGTGTACCTACAAAAGACAAAAAAAATTGCCAACAACTCGTGGACTTACATAAAGTTAGACAAGCCTTGCAATATCTAAAAGACAATAATGAATACTACAAATAAATGAATATTGAAGAAAACTTAAGGGAAACAACTGAAATAATTCAAGAATCACCAGAAACTGGTCCATTTCAACTTCTAGATCCTGCTACAGTATCCAATATTTTAGACCATTATACAATTCATCCATTACACTCTAATGACACCATAGATGATGCACTAGAAACGTACCAAATGTGACAAACCAAAGGATCCCCAATCAGCATATGGGAAAAAATATAGAAGCACATGCTTTTCCTCTACTCTTTCCTACTGGGAAAGGAGGAAGGTACGATGATAGACCGATTCAGATAACAGCATCAGAATATTGCTCATTACGAATGTATTCTGAAGATCTACATTTTGTCTAAATCTGGGAATACATATTCCACCTACTCTTTGAAAGTGAATTAGCAACTCTATGTTACGGAGTTGCACACACATTGAAATCAGGAACCCACTTTCAAAATATGTCAGCTACGCAATTACTACAAAAAGTGCAAGAAAAAGATTAGGTTTTACAATCAAGCATTACAAATCTGTTAGCAAACATGCGTGGTACTAAAGAGTACTGGTTCCAACGTCACAGAGATGTACGTTGTATGATAAGAAACCTTGGCCCACCCACTTGGTTTGTAACATTAAGTTGTGCAGAATATGCATGGGAAGATTTACATGATTTCCTACGCATATTGAACAAAAACAAAACAAACACAGATATACTAACACCTGGAGAACTTTGCTCTCTAGATCCTGTTAATGTTTCAAGATATTTCCATCATCGCTTCATTGCTATGCTACACTTTATTTGTAATAAAACTGTTCTGCCCCTCGGAGGAGTGCAACACTTCTTTTGGAGCAAAGAATACCAAGCCAGAGGAGCACCACATATCCACATGCTTTTATGGATTAAAGATGCTCCTAAATTTGGTCAAGACAGTGATGCCACTGTTTGATAGTTTATCGAAAATATGTCACTTGTGAAATTCCATCAGAAGCAACAAATAGTGATCTTCATGCACAAATTGTACAATTTCAAAGACACAAATGTGGGAAATATTGTCGTCACAAATACAAAAACAAAGGGAAACACTACACCAAATGCCGCTTTGGTTTCCCTAGACCAGTTACAGAAACAGGTGAAGTGAACAACTTCATGTCTTCAGTTAGACATTGTGTTAAAAGTAAATCACCTAAAAATGCATATTACATAAAAAGAACAGAAGAAGCAAAATATATAAATGATTACAATGCAATCATTGCCCTCTTATGGAATGCAAACATAGATTTGCAGACAATTCCACTGCAGTTGCACAATATGTTACAGCCTACTTAACCAAAGCAGAAAAAACAGAGCTTCAAGACCTCTGGAATGACCTATCATCGGATAGAACACTGTCTCAGAAATTGTACAACTTAGGCATAAACATGCTCTCTCATAGAGAATGTGGCTGCCATGAAGCTGCAGATCATTTAACCGGTACTGCTTTGTATGGAAAATCTGAAAATATAGTATGGCTAAGTCTTGGTCCTGCTAAATCTAGAAAAAGAGTTCTCAAATTATCCAACGACATAGAAACAATAGCCAAAAATGATCCCAGCAGCCAAGACATTTTGAAAAACAATTTACTAGACACATACTACCCAAACAGGACTACCACTTTGGAAACCATGTGTCTATACCACATAGCCCAAAACTTCACATACAAAAATAATGAAGAAAAAGGTAGATACAGAGTGACAAATTGTGAAGGCAGCTTAATGAAACTTACCAAACCAAGCTTAATTAATCAAATCAAATTGTCATTAAAAACTCCTCAACATAAAGAACTATATTACATGTTCCTGCTACAACTTTTTAAACCATGGAAGAGATACTAGATATCTGTGACTCCTATGAAGACGCTTTCAAAGCAAATGAAAGCACTATAACCGATGTAAACTTTACACAGTACAAAACAATGTTGCACAATGAACAGCAACACTTTGAAGAACTCCAGGCCCAACTAGATAAAGACACTCCCGACAGTAATCAACCTTATGTAACAGGAAGCCAAGAACTACTGGTACAGCCACTAATAGCAAATGAGACAGAGGTAGAAAGCACCATGTGTCACTATGAAGAAGATACAGAAGACTTAACTGTACTACAATCAAAACTGAACAAAGAAGTAACAAAAGAAATTGCACATGGTGTACAACATGAAAATAAAGAATGTACCTGCCAAAATTACAAACCTATACTACTATAAGTCAGTGGTGAAGCTGGTTCAGGCAAAACACAATTGACAAACAACAAACTGTCAGCTGTTGTAACTGCCCCCACAGGTTTAGCTGCCTACAACATAGGTAGTGTCACTTTACACCGATTACTACTCCTTCCAGCAGAACACCAAAACAAATTAGAATATTACAAACTTTCTACAGAAGCTGCAATGGAACTACGCAGAGTGTTAAAACAAATGAAAATGATACTAATAGATGAAGTGAGCATGGTCTCCAACCTAATTTTGGCTTTGATTCACCTCAGATTACAAGAAGTACTTAAAACAAACATCGAAGAAGAGCTATTTGGAGGAAAACACATTATTGTTTTCGGAGATATTCTTCAATTGACACCAGTGAAAGGTGAACCTATTTTTAAAACTGTAGGACACAAACTCTGCCATAAAACTGTTGGCAGCATAGGAAATGTCAACATTTGGCAACATTTCCAATACAGAGAATTAACAGAAAACATGCACCAATCTGCAGACCTCATCTGCACCAACATTTTAAAAAGTATTAGAGTTGGTGTACTAGCTCAAGAAGCACAAGCAATATTAAAAACCCAGCACATCCATGCACTTTATGGCCATAACTCATGTGCTACTGATGCCATGGAACAATTAGCACACAAAAATGTGAATTGTATGTCCTTCATGCCAACTCTTGCAAGCTGTTCGAAATTCAATGAAACAATGTTGAAAAAAGAAATGCAACCAATAATTGAAATTTGCTCTACAGACAAACTGGACGTACATGGTATGACACTACCCAGCTGGTTTGGAGAAAATATTAAAATTATCTTTAAACTGTGGAGTAATGCTTAAACGTAACCTTGACGTGGTCAGTTGTTGGCTTTCAAACAAACCCATGTGACAACAACATTCAATTTGTCAATATTCTCTTTGACAAACTATCAGAAGTAAAAAGGATAGGGCTCTCAACAGCTCGATTCCTTCTTTTCAAAGACGTATGTATGCAGAGAACCATTTTCTCTAACTCTAGCATATGCAGTCACCATTCACAAATCACAAGGTCTTACCCTAGATAAAGCATTGATAGATATTGGGAACACAGTCTTTAAAGAAGGCATGAGCTACGTAGCACTATCACGCTTACGTCCACTTGGCAGTCTATTTCTAATCAAATTTGATGCAAGTAAAGTAAACGCTGATATTCCTTGCATTTTAGAATACAAAGGACTACGTTCACTATACACCCCATCTAAAAACATATCATGTTCCACAAAAAGCAAAACGTTGTAAAAGAAAACTACTTCAAACAGAAAGGCAACGGGATCTCACTGCAAATCCTCCAAAGAGAGTAAAAGAAGCTAATACTTCATCAATTACTACAACCAAAGAAGAATCTATTACTCAAAGTAACTCAGGTACTTCTGCAAAGAAGCAACACACACTCCGAAAAAATGACTTGGACACAGAATTATCTGGTCCATTCAAATTTTCAAATATAACGGGTGTAAATTGCTACACAAATGTAGCAATCTATTTTCTATTTCAATTGCCACCAATTGTTGACAACATTTACTTACACAGTACAGACCAATTGTGTTTGCAAATGTTAGTCCTTCATAGAAATGCATGCAACAATCCTGGCAACACATATAGTGTTCATGGAATAAGACAAGAATTGGACTACTGTGCTGGAATGGTGAAATTCACTATAAACTCACAAGAAGATCCACAAGAATGTCTAATGTACTTACTACAAGTACTGGAAAACAAAAACATACCTATAAATGAAATCTTCCAGATTTCATACATGTGGAAACATACATGCACTCTGTGCAACAATATGCAACACAAACAAATCCCTAATGAACGTTTTGTGTATGTATCCATACTTAACTGTTAATCTGTTACATTTCAGCAACTTGTACAAAATGCAAACCATGGCAGATTATGTACTACCTGCAATTAAGATAATTGCTCCACCTTACTAATACAAACACATAGTAAATACGCAATACTAATGCTTCTACGTTACAATGCAAATTGTACTAAAAACAACTGCAAGCTGATTGGGTTCACACATGGTCAAGTATCACTGAATGGTAAGAAAACCTTGACAACCATAGGTATAATCTACCATGCAGGCACCACAACCAATGCAGGTCACTCACTACACTGCATATATAAAAAAGAATTGTGGATGGTTTGAATGTAATGATAGTACCATTACTTTAAAGCAAAGATTACCAGCAAATCTTATAAACGCTTATTTAATCTTCTTAAAACCAATATTTTATAACTAATCTGTGCATAAACATTAATAAAACTTCAATTAGAAAACTATAAACAGTTAGAATACACCAACAGGTATCTAACTGCCCCAAGATTCTGCAACAACCAAACAGATAAATCAATACCACTAAATTATAAGAAGAAATAAACAGTTAGAATACGCCAACAGGTATCTAACTGGCCCAAGATTTTGCAACAACCAAACAGATGCATCAATACCACTGAAAAATAACAAGAAATAAACAGTCAAAATATGTCAACATGTATCTAACTGCCCCAAGAATCTGCAACAACAAACAGATAGATTAGCAATTTGAGAATATAAAAAAAACTATAACTAGTTACAATTCAACAACTAGTATCTAACAATCTGCAAAAAGCCAACAGATAGAACATTAGCTAGAAACAACAAGTAAACACTGAAAAGACAGAAATAAATGTACTGTACCAAAACAAAAAATGTTTTTTTTTAATCCAACATGGATTTCTTTTTCCAAAGACCCAATGATTTAAGCAACAAACACAGAAACTGAGCAAATTGCACAGTTTGTAAACTACTAAATATGAGGGTCAAAATGAACCAGAAATGTATATTATTCAATGTTTTAAGTCTTTATAAACTACTGACTCTAACATGAATTTTTCTTTTATCACAGAAATTGACAAAGAATATATCTGCTCCAGTTACCAAACCAAACAGTAAGTATATTATAATAAATACAACTCATAAATACTGCTCCATAACACAACCATTGAAGCAAACATGTAACCATACACCACAAAACAAAATGTTTACTTCCATGGATATGTTATACTGCAGTGCTTGTTACCAAACTCTACAATCTTAATGACATGACATAGCCAAAACTTCACATACAAACTATACAAATCAAACAGTACATAAACTGTAGATTTGCAAATATTTCATAGATATTAAATGCTATGTATGTGATCTATGGGTGTGATATGCTGCGGTGGTGGTGGCCAGGGCCTAGAGTCTTGGGTGCATGGCCAAAGGCTGTAGGCCTATAGATCATACACATAGAATCCAATGGCCATGCACCCAAGACTCTAGGCCCTGGCCACAACCACTGCAGCATATCACACCCATCAAATCAAACATTTTAACTGGTTATATGAGCTGCTGCATTCATTTTTTATGTCCGCGGACAGCCGCGCTTTCCGCGGACATGACGAACACAACAAGATTTGCGTACAGCATGGAAAGGTATAGTGTCCTTAGGGCACCTCCATTTTGGTTAATTGCAAACATTCCGGACACCGAATGTGTTCTAAGAACAGTTTCATCTTCCCTGCGGATAGTACGCACAGGTGTAGTGTCCTTAGGACACCCTCATTTTGCATAATTACGGTCATCCCGGACACCGCGCATGTTCTAAGAACAGTTTCAACTTGCCTGCGGACAGTACGGACAGGTATAGTGTCCTTAGGACACCCCCATTTTTGTTAATTACAGACATCTCAGACAACGCGGCTGTCCGCGGACAAAATGAACACAACTGGGGTGCCTGTCACCTAAATAAATACAGCATTTGACCCATCTCTTACTCCCCCACCTTCCCCAAACACTCTTATACACCAACACACTTGCCAAAGTTGTATTTCTCCCCCATTTGTCACCGTGCTGTCCGTGAATGTCCACAGATCCAAGATGGCGGACGCATTGAAACAATACGACGCACCTCACGGTTCATTGCAGCCAATCAGTGAACACGTCACATGTCCATGGACAGGAAACGAGCCAATTAGCCAATCGGTGTCCGGTCCATGGAGTGAACAGGGAAATGTGTCCGCGGAGCGGACATAGATATCACACATTTTTTGTGACCTACTTTTTGGTCATTTTAAAAACACTACTGAACGGATTTTCACCAAATTTACAAAAGCACGCTTTCGGGACCAAGCCACTGCTCCTGCCGCAAATTTGGTGAAAATCAGTTCAGCGGTTTGGGCTGTAGGTGTGAGCAAAGTTTTTCCCCCATTCAGTCTATGGGAAAAAAGATGTTTGGGACCCCACTATAACTTTGCCCCCCCTGGACCAAACCTCACCAAACTTTGCAGAAAAATTCAGAGTGGGCCATATACCTGCAAGTTTGGAAAGTTTGGTGAGGATTCGTCCGGGTGGAGCAAAGTTATAAGCAGCCCGAAAAGTGCTTTTCCTATGCGATGATCAACTTAACCATAACCATATATATATATATATATATATATATATATATATATTCAGTGAAAAAAATGTGTTAAAGGGCCGTTATGGTTAAGTTGCGCTACTAAAAACCTATGAAATTCAGTGATAAAGGGACGTTATGGTTCCAAGTAAAACCGAAAAACCCTTGAAATTCGCCAGTTATGGTAAGCTAAGCAACCATAACTCGCGCCACCACCGTGCACTGGTAAGACTAACACCCACGACATCAAAGATGACATCACAAATGTCATTGATGACAACACTGATGACATCACATGGGTATTTACGTTTCATGAAATGTGTGTACAAGGGATTCTTATTATAATGTTGCGAAAAAAAGTGTCAAGGATCATTGCAATAAATATCATACCCTAATTAGTGCATTGAACGATGCATTGATATAAATAGCATTCTATTATGGGGTTCTATCTAGTATACTAAGCTACTCATGCAGAAACATAGTATTGTGTGCAGCGTACAAAATGAAGGTATAATATTCGTAATGTTAATATGTTGAATAATGAAATGATATTGTTTTCTTAATAGATTTTTGTGTACTGTGAAATATGTAATAAGTAGCTAATAAAACCCATGTATTACATAATTGCATTACTATAGACAAAACACAAAGAGACAAGAACACATACCAATATGGGTATATACAGGGAAAGTGAAGTTAGCAAAAAAGCACAAGTAGTAGCAGAAACAATTCATAACTTAACTGATTATTTTCATGCAAATAAATGATTGTTCTGTTTCAAAGCTGCTGTTTACCCTATGTATATGTATCACTTGATGTGATTGGACCCTAAGGAATGTAGTGTGAGTACAATGTATACAAATATGACCATATACATGGAAAGTACAACCATAAAAAAAACAATAGAACTATCAGAAAGTGCTGATAAATCTATTGATTATCTTTATGCACAAAAAGGATTGCTGTCTTTCAAGCTTGTGTCTTCCCGTATGTATATGTTTCATATAATGTGACTGGACTCTAAGGGAAATACTGTAAGAACCTACTTGAAGGATACGTCTACAAATAAAATAAAATTTTTAGTTTCTGACCGTTACTGAAGAAAACCATGTGGCCTAGATATGTCAGCAAAAGAAAAAAGAGTGAGCCAGTCATGTGATGTCAGTGATGTCATCAATGACATTTGTGATGTCATCTTTGATGTCGTGGGTGTTAGTCTTAGCAGTGCATGGTGGTGGCGCGAGTTATGGTTGCTTAGCTTACCATAACTGGCGAATTTCAAGGGTTTTTCGGTTTTACTTGGAACCATAACGTCACTTTAACAAAGTTTTTTCACTGAATTTCATAGGTTTTTAGTAGCGCAACTTAACCATAACGTCCCTTTAACAAAGTTTTTTCACTGAATTTCATAGGTTTTTAGTAGCGCAACTTAACCATAACGTCCCTTTAACAAAGTTTTTTCATTGAATTTCATAGGTTTTTATTAGTGCAACTTAACCATAACGTCCCTGTAACACATTTTTTTTTACTGAATTTCATAGGTTTTTATTAGTGCAACGTCACCATAACATCCTTTTCAATAGATGAAGACCACTAGCATCTTAGGTCCTCAAAGTGGGAACCCCGGGTGGTAAAAAAAAGATTTTTCTTACCAAACCGGGATGCCTGCTGTGTCCCGGTGTAGGAAGAAAAATCTTTTACCAAGATGGCCACCATGGAAAGGGAAGGCGGGGTGTATAAAGAGAACACAACAGGGCATGCGCAGGGGGTGGGGGAGAACAGGGGAGACACGGGGCATGAGCAGGGGGTGGGGGGGGAAAGAGAAAACACGGGGCATGAGCGGGGGGTGGGGGAAACGGACGGGAGACACGGGGCATGATCGGTGGGTGGGGGAGGAAAGGAGGGAGACATGGGGCATGAGCTGGGGGTGGGGTGGAACAGGGGATACGTGGGGGTGGGGTGGAACAGGGGAGACACGGGGCATGAGCGGGGGGTGGGGGGAACAGGGAAGAGACACAGGGCATGAGCGGGGGGTGGGGGGACACGAGGGAAACATGGGGCAGGAGCAGGGGGTGGGGGGCAAAAGGAGACACACGGGACATGAGCGGGGGAGGGGGGTACACGAGGGAGACACAGGGCATGAGCGGGGGGTGGGGGGAACACGAGGGCGACACAGGGCATGAGCAAGGGGTGGCGGGATACACGAGGAAGACACGAGGCATGAGCGAGGGGTCGGGAGAACACGAGGAAGACACGGGGCATGAGCGGGGGCGGGGAGAACATGAGGGAAACACAGGGCATGAGCGGGGGTGGGGGAACATGAGAGCGACACAGGGCAGGAGCGGGGGGGTGAGGGGTAACACAAGGCCTGAGCAGGGGGGTGGGGGCAACAGGGGTGACACAGGGCATGAGCGGGGGTGAGGGGAAAAGGAGGGAGAGACGGGGCATGGGCAGGGGGTGGGGTGGAACAGGGGAGACACGGGGCATGAGCGGGGGTGGGGGGAACAGGGGAGACGGAGCATGAGAGGGGTGGGGGGGAAAAGGAGAGACACACGGGGCATGAGGGTACACAAGGAAGACACAGGGCATGAGTGGGGGGTGGGGAGAACACAAGAGAGACACGGGGTATGAACGGGGGTGGGGGGAACACGAGGCATGAGCGGGGGGTGGGGGGAACACAAGGGAGACATGGGGCATGAGCGGTGGGTGGGGGGAACACGAGGGAGACACGGGACATGAGCGGGGGTGGGGGGAACACAAGGGAGACATGGGGCATGAGCGGTGGGTGGGGGGAACACGAGGGAGACACGGGACATGAGCGGGGGTGGGGGGTACAGGAGGGAGACACAGGACATGAGCGGGGGGTGGGGGTAACACGAGGGAGACACGGGGCATGAGCGGGGGTGGTGGACGACACGAGGGAGACACGGGTCATGAGCGGGGGGTGGGGGCAACAGGGGAGACACGGGGCATGAGCGGGGCGTGGGGGGACAGAAGGGAGACATGGGGCATGAGCGGGGGGGTCGTGAGTGAGATACGGGGGATGAGTGGGGGGTGGGGGGGAACAAGGGAGACATGGGGCATGAGTGGGGGTGGGGGGAACACGAGAGAAACACGGGGCATGAGCGGGGTTGGGGGAACAGGAGGGAGACACGGGCATGAGCAGGGGGTGGGGGGTAACACGAGAGACACGGGGCATGAGTGGGGGGTGGGGGTAACACGAGGGAAACATGGGGCATGAGCAGGGGGTGGGGGAAGAAGGCACACACAGGGCATGAGCAGCGGGTAGGGGAACAGGGGAGACATGGGGCATGAGCGGGGGGTGGGGGGAACAGGGGAGACACAGGGCATGAGCGGGGGGGTGAGGGGTAACACAAGGCCTGAGCAGGGGGGTGGGGGCAACAGGGGCGACACAGGGCATGAGCGGGGGTGAGGGGAAAAGGAGGGAGAGACGGGGCATGAGCAGGGGGTGGAGTGGAACAGGGGAGACACGGGGCATGAGCGGGGGGTGGGGGGAACAGGGGAGACGGAGCATGAGAGGGGTGGGGGGAAAAGGAGAGAGACACAGGGCATGAGGGTACACAAGGAAGACACAGGGCATGAGTGGGGGGTGGGGAGAACACAAGAGAGACACGGGGTATGAACAGGGGTGGGGGGAACACGAGGCATGAGCGGGGGTTGGGGGGTAACACAAGGGAAACACGGGGCATGAGCGGGGGGTGGGGGGAACACAAGGGAGACATGGGGCATGAGCGGTGGGTGGGGGGAACACGACAGAGACACGGGACATGAGCTGGGGTGGGGGGTACAGGAGGGAGACACGGGACATGAGCGGGGGATGGGGGTAACACGAGGGAGACACGGGGCATGAGCGGGGGTGGTGGACGACACGAGGGAGACACGGGTCATGAGCGGGGGGTGGGGGCAACAGGGGAGACACGGGGCATGAGAGGGGCGTGGGGGGACAGAAGGGAGACACGGGGCATGAGCAGGGGGGTCGTGAGTGAGACACGGGGGATGAGTGGGGGGTGGGGGGGAACAAGGGAGACATGGGGCATGAGTGGGGGTGGGGGGGGAACACGAGAGAAACACGGGGCATGAGCGGGGGGTGGGGGAACAGGAGGGAGACACGGGGCATGAACAGGGGGTGGGGGGTAACACGAGAGACACGGGGCATGAGTGGGGGTAACACGAGGGAAACATGGGGCATGAGCGGGGGGTGGGGGAAGAAGGCACACACAGGGCATGAGCAGCGGGTGGGGGAACAGGGGAGACATGGGGCATGAGCGGGGGGTGGGGGGAACAGGGGAGACACAGGGCATGAGCGGGGGGTGGGGGAACAGGGGAGACACGGGGCATGAGCGGGGGTGCGGGGAACAGGGCAGACATGGGGCATGAGCGGGGGTTGGGGGGTACAGGAGGGAGACACGGGGCATGAGCGGGGGTGGGGGGTAACACAAGGGAGACACGGGGCATGGCAGGGGGTGGGGGGCAACACGAGGGAGACACGGGGCATGAGCGGGGGGTGGGGGGAACACGAGGGAGACACGGGGCGTGAACGGGGGGTGGGGGGAACAGGGCAGACACAGGGCATGAGTGGGGAGTGCGGGCAACAGGAGGGAGACAAGGGGCATGAGCGGGTGGGCTGGGGGAAACAGGGGAGACACAGGACATGAGTGGGGGGGTAGGGGGGAACAGAGGAGACACGGGGCATGAGCGGGGGGTGGGGGGATCGTGAGGGAGACACGGGATATGAGAGGGGGGTGTGGGGAACACGAGGGAAACACGGGGCATGAGCGGGGGGTGGGGGGTAACACGAGGGAGACACGGGGCATGAGCTGGGGGTGGGGGGAACAGGGGATACACGGGGCATGAGCGGGGGGTGGGGGAACAGGGCACAAACAGGGCATGAGCAGGGGGTGGGGGGAACAGGGGAGACACGGGGCATGAGCGGGGGTGGGGAGAACAGGGGAGACAGGGGGCATGAGCGGGGGGTGGGGGGAACACGAGGGAAACACGGGGCAGGAGCAGGGGGTGGGGGTGGGGGGCAACAGGAGACACACGGGACATGAGCGGGGGAGGGGGTACACGAGGGAGACACAGGGCATGAGCGAGGGCTGGGGGGAACACAAGGGAGACACGGTGCATGAGCGGGGGGTGGGGGAACACGAGGGCGACACAGGGCATGAGCAAGGGGTGGCGGGATACACGAGGAAGACACGAGGCATGAGCGAGGGGTGGGGAGAACACGAGTAAGACATGGGGCATGAGCGGGGGCGGGGAGAACATGAGGGAAACACAGGGCATGAGCGGGGGGTGGGGGAACACGAGGGCGACACAGGGCATGAGCAAGGGGTGGCGGGATACACGAGGAAGACACGAGGCATGAGCGAGGGGTGGGGAGAACACAAGGGAGACATGGGGCATGAGCGGTGGGTGGGGGGAACACGACAGAGACACGGGACATGAGCTGGGGTGGGGGGTACAGGAGGGAGACACGGGACATGAGCGGGGGATGGGGGTAACACGAGGGAGACACGGGGCATGAGCGGGGTGGTGGACGACACGAGGGAGACACGGGTCATGAGCGGGGGGTGGGGGCAACAGGGGAGACACGGGGCATGAGAGGGGCGTGGGGGGACAGAAGGGAGACACGGGGCATGAGCGGGGGGGTCGTGAGTGAGACACGGGGGATGAGTGGGGGGTGGGGGGAACAAGGGAGACATGGGGCATGAGTGGGGGTGGGGGGAACACGAGAGAAACACGGGGCATGAGCGGGGGGGTGGGGGAACAGGAGGGAGACACGGGGCATGAGCAGGGGGTGGGGGGTAACACGAGAGACACGGGGCATGAGTGGGGGGTGGGGGTAACACGAGGGAAACATGGGGCATGAGCGGGGGGGTGGGGGAAGAAGGCACACACAGGGCATGAGCAGCGGGTGGGGGAACAGGGGAGACATGGGGCATGAGCGGGGGGTGGGGGGAACAGGGGAGACACAGGGCATGAGCGGGGGGTGGGGGAACAGGGGAGACACGGGGCATGAGCGGGGGTGCGGGGAACAGGGCAGACATGGGGCATGAGCGGGGGTTGGGGGGTACAGGAGGGAGACACGGGGCATGAGCGGGGGTGGGGGGTAACACAAGGGAGACACGGGGCATGACAGGGGGTGGGGGGCAACACGAAGGAGACATGGGGCATGAGCGGGGGGTGGGGGGAACACAAGGGAGACACGGGGCGTGAGCGGGGGGTGGGGGGAACAGGGCAAGCACAGGGCATGAGTGGGGGGTGGGGGCAACAGGAGGGAGACAAGGGGCATGAGCGGGTGGGCTGGGGGAAACAGGGGAGACACAGGACATGAGTGGGGGGTTAGGGGGGAACAGAGGAGACACGGGGCATGAGCGGGGGGTGGGGGTTCGTGAGGGAGACACGGGATATGAGAGGGGGGTGTGGGGAACACGAGGGAAACACGGGGCATGAGCGGGGGGTGGGGGTAACACGAGGGAGACACGGGGCATGAGCGGGGGGTGGGGGGAACAGGGGATACACGGGGCATGAGCGGGGGGTGGGGCAACAGGGCACACACAGGGCATGAGCAGGGGGTGGGGGGAACAGGGGAGACACGGGGCATGAGCGGGGGGTGGGGAGAACAGGGGAGACAGGGGGCATGAGCGGGGGGAACAGGGCAGACACGGGGCATGAGCGGGGGGGTACAGGAGGGAGACATGGGGCATGAGCGGGGGTGGGAATAACACGAGGGAGACAAGGGGCATGAGTGGGGGGCAACACGAGGGAGACACGGGGGATGAGCGGGGGGTGGGGGCAACACGAGGGGTACACGGGGCATGAGCAGGGGGTAGGGGCAACACGAGGGGGACACCGGGCATGACCGGGGGTGAGGGAACAGGGCAGACACGGGGCATGACCGGGGGTGGGCGGGGACAGGGGAGACACGGGGCATGAGTGGGGGGTGGGGGGAACAGGGGAGACACGGGGCACGAGCAAGGGGTGGGGGGAACAGGGCAGACAAGTGGCATGAGCAGGGGGTGTGGGGTACAGGAGGGAGACACGGGGCATGAGAAGGGAGTGGGGGACAACACGAGGGAGACACAGGGCATGAGCGGGGGTGGGGGGCAACATAAGGGAGACACAGGGCATGAGCGGGGGTAGGGGTGCAACACGAGGGAGACACAGGGCATGAGGTGTGTGGGGACAACACGAGGGAGATACGGGGCATGAGTGGGGGTGGGAGTAACACGAGGGAGAGACGGGGCATGAGCGGGGGGTGGGGGAACAGGGCAGACACGGGGCATGAGCGGGGGTGGGGGGCAACAGGAGGGAGACACGGGGCATGAGCGGGGGTTGGGGGGTAACATGAGGGAGACACGGGGCATGAGCGGGGATGGGGGCAACATGAGGGAGACACGGGGCATGAGCCAGGGGTGGGGGGCAAAACGAGGGAGACACGGGGCATGAGCAGGGGGTGGGGGCAACACGAGGGAGACACGGGGCATAAGCAGGGGTGGGGGCAACACGAGGGAGACACGGGGCATGAGCGGGGGTGAGGGGCAACAGGAGGGAGGCACAGGGCATGAGTGTAGGGCTGGGGGGAGCAGGGGAGACACAGGGCATGAGCAGGGGGTGGGGGAACAGGGGAGACAAGCGGCATGAGTGGGGGGTGGGGGGATCGTGAGGGAGACACAGGGCATGAGAGGGGGTAGGGGGACAGGAGGGAGACACAGGGCATGAGCAGGGGGTGGGGGAACACAAGAGAAACACAGGGCATTAGCAGGGGGTAGGGGGAACAGGAGGGAGACACAGAGCATGAGCGGGGGGTGGGGGGAACAGGAGGGAGACACGGGGCATGAGCGGGGGTGGGGGTAACACAAGGGAGACACGGGGCATGACAGGGGGTGGGGGGCAACACGAGGGAGACACGGGCATGAGCGGGGAGTGGGGGAACAGGGCAGACACGGGGCATGAGTGGGGGGTGGGGGACAACAGGAGGGAGACAAGGGGCATGAGCAGGTGGGCTGGGGGAAACAGGGGAGACACAGGGTATGAGTGGGGGGTAGGGGGAACAGGGGAGACATGGGGCATGAGCGGGGGGTGGGGGATCGTGAGGGAGACACGGAGTATGAGAGGGGGTGGGGTGACAGGAGGGAGACACGGGGCATGAGCAGAGGGGGTGGGGGGAACACGAGAGAAACACGGGGCATGAGCGAGAGGTGGGGGTAACAGGAGGGAGACAAGGGGCATGAGCGGGGGTGGGGGTAACACGAGGGAGACACGGGGCATGAGCGGGGCGTGGGGGGAACACGAGAGAAACACGGGGCATGAGCGGGTGTTGGGGAACAGGAGGGAGACACGGGGCATGAACGGGAGTGGGGGGTAACTCGAGGGAGACACGGGGCATGAGCGGGGGGTGGGGGAACAGGGGAGACATGGGGCATGAGCGGGGGGTGGGGGAACAGGGCACACACAGGGCATGAGCAGGGGGTGGGGGGGAACAGGGGAGACACGGGGCATGAGCGGGGGGTGGGGAGAACAGGGGAGACATGGGGCATGAGCGGGGGGTGGGGGGAACAGGGCAGACACGGGGCATGAGCGGAGGGTGGGGGTACAGGAGGGAGACATGGGGCATGAGCAGGGAGTGGGGGTAACACGAGGGAGACAAGGGGCATGAGTGGGGGCAACACGAGGGAGACACGGGACATGAGCGGGGGGTGGGGGCAACACGAGGGAGACACGGGACATGAGCAGGGGGTGGGGGCAACACAAGGGAGACACCGGGCATGAGCGGGGGTGGGGGTACAGGGCAGACACGGGGCATGAGCGGGGGGTGGGCGGGGACAGGGGAGACACAGGGCCTGGATGGGGGGTGGGGGGTGGGGGGAACAGGGGAGACACGGGGCATGAGCGGGGGCTGGGGGAACAGGACAGACACGGGGCATGAGCGGGGGTGGGGGGCAACAGGAGGCAGACACGGGGCATGAATGGGGGTTGGGGGGTAACACGAGGGAGACACGGGGCATGAGCGGGGATGGGGGCAACATGAGGGAGACACGGGGCATGAGCCAGGGGTGGGGGGCAAAACGAGGGAGACACGGGGCATGAGCAGGGGGTGGGGGCAACACGAGGGAGACACGGGGCATGAGCAGGGGGTGGGGGCAACACGAGGGAGACACGGGGCATGAGCGGGGGTGGGGGGCAACAGGAGGGAGACACAGGGCATGAGCGCGGGGCTGGGGGGAACAGGGGAGACACAGGGCATGAGCAGTGGGTGGGGGGAACAGGGGAGACAGGGCATGAGTGGGGGGTGGGGGGATCGTGAGGGAGACAGGGCATGAGAGGGGGGTGGGGGACAGGAGGGAGACACAGGGCATGAGCGGGGGGTGGGGGAACACGAGAGAAACACAGGGCATTAGCAGGGGGTAGGGGGAACAGGAGGGAGACACGGAGCATGAGCGGGGGGTGGGGGGAACAGGAGGGAGACACGGGGCATGAGCAGGGGGTGGGGGTAACACAAGGGAGACACGGGGCATGACAGGGGGTGGGGGGCAACACGAGGGAGACACGGGCATGAGCGGGGAGTGGGGGAACAGGGCAGACACGGGGCATGAGTGGGGGGTGGGGGGCAACAGGAGGGAGACAAGGGGCATGAGCAGGTGGGCTGGGGGAAACAGGGGAGACACAGGGTATGAGTGGGGAGTAGGGGGTAACAGGGGAGACACGGGGCATGAGCGGGGGTGGGGAGATCGTGAGGGAGACACGGAGTATGAGAGGGGGTGGGGGGACAGGAGGGAGACACGGGGCATGAGCAGAGGGGGTGGGGGGAACACGAGAGAAACACGGGGCATGAGCGAGGGGTGGGGGTAACAGGAGGGAGAAACGGGGCATGAGCGGGGGTGGGGGGTAACACGAGGGAGACACGGGGCATGAGCGGGGCGTGGGGGGAACACGAGAGAAACACAGGGCATGAGCGGGGGTTGGGGAACAGGAGGGAGACACGGGACATGAGCGGGGGGTGGGGGAACAGGGCACACACAGGGCATGAGCAGGGGGTGGGGGGGAACAGGGGAGACACGGGGCATGAGCGGGGGGTGGGGGCAACACGAGGGAGACACGGGGCATGAGCAGGGGGTGGGGGCAACACGAGGGAGACACGGGGCATGAGCGGGGGTGGGGGGCAACAGGAGGGAGACACAGGGCATGAGCGCGGGGCTGGGGGGAACAGGGGAGACACAGGGCATGAGAGGTGGGTGGGGGGAACAGGGGAGACAGGGCATGAGTGGGGGGTGGGGGGATCGTGAGGGAGACAGGGCATGAGAGGGGGGTGGGGGACAGGAGGGAGACACAGGGCATGAGCGGGGGGTGGGGGAACACGAGAGAAACACAGGGCATTAGCAGGGGGTAGGGGGAACAGGAGGGAGACACGGAGCATGAGCGGGGGGTGGGGGGAACAGGAGGGAGACACGGGGCATGAGCAGGGGGTGGGGGTAACACAAGGGAGACACGGGGCATGACAGGGGGTGGGGGGCAACACGAGGGAGACACGGGCATGAGCGGGGAGTGGGGGAACAGGGCAGACACGGGGCATGAGTGGGGGGTGGGGGGCAACAGGAGGGAGACAAGGGGCATGAGCAGGTGGGCTGGGGGAAACAGGGGAGACACAGGGTATGAGTGGGGAGTAGGGGGTAACAGGGGAGACACGGGGCATGAGCGGGGGTGGGGAGATCGTGAGGGAGACACGGAGTATGAGAGGGGGTGGGGGGACAGGAGGGAGACACGGGGCATGAGCAGAGGGGGTGGGGGGAACACGAGAGAAACACGGGGCATGAGCGAGGGGTGGGGGTAACAGGAGGGAGACACGGGGCATGAGCGGGGGTGGGGGGTAACACGAGGGAGACACGGGGCATGAGCGGGGCGTGGGGGGAACACGAGAGAAACACAGGGCATGAGCGGGGGTTGGGAAACAGGAGGGAGACACGGGACATGAGCGGGGGGTGGGGGAACGGGGCACACACAGGGCATGAGCAGGGGGTGGGGGGGAACAGGGGAGACACGGGGCATGAGCGGGGGGTGGGGAGAACAGGGGAGGCATGGGGCATGAGCAGGGGGCGGGGGGAACAGGGCAGACACGGGGCATGAGCGGAGGGTGGGGGTACAGGAGGGAGACATGGGGCATGAGCGGGGGGTGGGGGTAACATGAGGGAGACAAGGGGCATGAGTGGGGGGCAACACGAGGGAGACACGGGGCATGAGCGGGGGGTGGGGGCAACACGAGGGAGACACGGGGCATGAGCAGGGGGTGGGGGCAACACAAGGAAGACACCGGGCATGAGCGGGGGGTGGGGGAACAGGGCAGACACGGGGCATGAGCGAGGGGTGGGCGGGGACAGGGGAGACACAGGGCATGGATGGGGTGGGGGGAACAGGGGAGACACGGGGCATGAGCAGGGGGTGGGGGGTAACACGAGGGGGAAACGGGGAATGAGTGGGGGTGGGGGACAACACGAGGGAGAGACAGGGCATGAGCGGGGGTGGGGGGCAACATGAGGGAGACACAGGGCATGAGCGGGGATAGGGGGCAAAACGAGGGAGACACGGAGCATGAGCGTGGGGTGGGGGTAACACGAGGGAGACACGTGGCATGAGCGGGGGGTGGGAGGAACAGAGGCGACACGGGGCATGAGCGGGGGGTGGGGGGTAACACGAGGGGGAAACGGGGAATGAGCGGGGGTGGGGGGAACAAGGCACACACAGGGCATGAGCAGGGGTGGGGGGGACAGGGGAGACATGGGGCCTGAGCGGGGGGTGGGGGGAACAGGGGAGACACAGGACATGAGCGGTGGGTGGGGGGTACAGGAGGGAGACACAGGGCATGAGCGGGGGGTGGGGGGAACACGAGAGAAACATGGGGCATGAGCAGGGGTTTGGGGGAACAGGAGGGAGACACGGGGCATGAGTGGGGGGTGGGGGGAACAGGCAGACACAGGGCATGAGCGGGGGGTGTGGGGTACAGGAGGGAGACACGGGGCATGAGCGGGGGTGGGGGGTAACACGAGGGAGTCATGGGGCATGAGCAGGGAGCAACACGAGGGAGACACGGGGCATGAGCTGGGGGTGGGAGGAACAGGGGCGACACGGGGCATGAGCGGGGGGTGGGGGGTAACACGAGGGGGACACGGGGAATGAGCGGGGGTGGGGGGAACAAGGCACACACAGGGCATGAGCAGGGGTGGGGGGGACAGGGGAGACATGGGGCCTGAGCAGGGGGTGGGGGGAACAGGGGAGACACGGGACATGAGCGGTGGGTGGGGGGTACAGGAGGGAGACACGGGGTATGAGCGGGGGGTGGGGGGAACAGGGGAGACATGGGGCATGAGCGGGGGTGGGGGGAACACGAGAGAAACATGGGGCATGAGCAGGGGGTGGGGGGAACAGGCGGGAGACACGGGGCATGAGTGGGGGGTGGGGGGAACAAGGCAGACACAGGGCATGAGCGGGGGGTGTGGGGTACAGGAGGGAGACACGGGGCATGAGCGGGGGTGGGGGGTAACACGAGAGAGACATGGGGCATGAGCAGGGAGCAACACGAGGGAGACACGGGGCATGAGCCGGGGGTGGGGGCAACACGAGGGAGACACGGGGCAGGAGCGGGGGATGGGGCAACACGAGGGAGACACCAGGCATGAGCGGGGGGTGGGGGGAGAAGGGCAGACATGGGGCATGAGCAGGGGGTGGGGGGCAACAGGAGGGAGACATGGGGCATGAGCTGGGGGCTGGGGGGAACAGGAGAAACACGGGGCATGAGCTGGGGGTGGGGGGAACAGGGGAGACACATGGCATGAGCGGGGGTAGGGGGGAACAGGGGAGACACGGGCCATGAGCAGGGGGGAGGCGGGGAACAGGGGAGACACGGGGCATGAGCGGGGTTGGGGGGTAACAAGATGGAGACACAAGGCATGAGCGGGGGGTGGGGGGAACAGGGCACACACAGGGCATGAGCAGGGGCTGGGGGGAACAGGGGAGAAACATGGGGCATGAGCGGGGGTTGGGGAACAGGAGGGAGACACGAGGCATGAACGAGAGTGGGGGGTAACTCGAGGGAGACACGGGGAATGAGCGGGGGGTGGGGGGAACAGGGGAGACACGGGCCATGAGCAGGGGGGAGGCGGGGAACAGGGGAGACACGGGGCATGAGCGGGGTTGGGGGGTAACAAGATGGAGACACAAGGCATGAGCGGGGGGTGGGGGGAACAGGGCACACACAGGGCATGAGCAGGGGGTGGGGGGAACAGTGGAGAAACACAGGGCATGAGCGGGGGTGGGAGATCGTGAGGGAGACATGGGACATGAGAGGGGGTGGGGGGACAGGAGGGAGACACGGGGCATGAGCAGGGGGTGAGGGGGAACAAGGGAGACACGGGTCATGAGCGGGGGGTGAGGGGGAACAGGGGAGACACGGGTCATGAGCGGGGGGTGAGGGGGAACAGGGGAGACGTGAGCAGGGGTGGGGGTCCACAGGAGGGAGACACGGGGCATGAGTCGGGGGTGGGAGGAACAGGGGAGACACGGGGCATGAGCGGGGGTGGGGGCAACACGAGGGAGACACGGGGCATGAGCGGGGGGTGGGGGAACAGGGCAGACACGGGGTATGAGCGGGGGGTGGGGGGCAACAGGAGGGAGACACAGGGCATGAGCGGGGGGGCCTGGAGGGAACAGGGGAGACACCTGGCATGAGCAGAGGGTGGGGGGGGAACAGGGGAGACACAGGGCATGAGTGGGGGGTGGGGGATCGTGAGGGAGACATGGGACATAAGAGGGGGTGGGGGACAGGAGAGAGACACGGGGCATGAGCAGGGGGTGAGGGGGAACAAGGGAAACATGGGTCACGAGCGGGGGGGGAACAGAGGAGACATGAGCAGGGGTGGGGGTCCACAGGGGGGAAGCACGGAGCATGAGTCGGGGGTGGGGGGAACAGGGGAGACACGGGGCATGAGCGGGGGGTGGGGGGAACAGGGCAGACACGGGGCATGAGCGGGGGCTGGAGGTGTACAGGAGGGAGACACAGGGCATGAGCGGGGGTGGGGAGTAACACGAGGGAGACACGGGGCATGAGCGGGAGTTGGAGGGCAACACGAGGGAGAGACGGGGCATGAGCGGGGGTGGGGGGAACAGGACAGACACGGGGCATGAGCGGGGGGTAGGGGGCAACAGGAAGGAGACACGGGGCATGTGCGGGGGGTGAGGGTAACACGAGGGAGACACGGGGCATGAGCGGTGGGTGGGGGCAACATGAGGGAGACACGGGGCATGAGCAGGGGGTGGGGGAACACGAGGGAGACATGGGGCATGAGCAGGGCGTGGGGGAACAGGGCAGACACAGGGCATGAGCGGGGGGATTGGGGGTAACAGGGGAGACATGGGGCATGAGCGGGAGGACTGGGGGGAACAGGGGAGACACGGGGAAGAGCGGGGGTGGGGGAGAACAGGGGAGACACGGTGCATGAGTGGGGGGTGGGGGGATGACAGGAGGGAGACACGGGGCATAAGCAGGGGGTAGGGGGAACATGAGAGAAACACGGGGCATGAGCGGGGGCGTGGGGGGAACAGGAGGGAGACGCGGGGGGTGGGGGCAACATGAGGGAGACACGGGGGATGAGCGGGGGGTGGGGGAACACGCAGGAGACACGGGGCATGAGCAGGGGATGGGGGAACAGGGCAGACACGGGGCATGAGCGGGGGTGGGGGGCAACAGGAGGGAAACACAGGGCATGAGCAGGGGGGCTGGGGGGAACAAGGGAGACATGGGGCAAGAGCAGGGTGGCTGGGGGGAACAGGGGAGACCCGGGGCATGAGTGGGGGGTGGGGGGATCGTGAGGGAGACACGGGGCATGAGAGGGGGTGGGGGATGACAAGAGGGAGACACGGGGCATGAGCGAGGCTGGGGGGAACAAGAGAGAAACACGGGGCATGAGCGGGGTGGGGGAACAGGGGAGACACGGGGCATGAGCGGGGTGGGGGTAACACGAGGGAGACACGGGGCATGAGCGGGGGTGGGGGGAACAGGGCCCACACAGGGCATGAGCAGGGGTAGGGGGCAGGGGAGACATGGGGCATGAGCGGGGGTGGGGGGGAACAGGGGAGAAAAGGGGCATGAGCGGGGGTGGGGGGAACAGGGCAGACACGGGGCATGATCGGGGGTGGGGGGCAACAGGAGGGAGACATGGGGCATGAGCGGGGGGCTGGGGGGAACAGTGGAGACACGGGGCATGAGCAGGGGGTGGGGGAACAGGGGAAACACGGGGCATGGGTGGGGGCGGGGGGATTGTGAGGCAGACCCGGGGCATGAGAGGGGGGTGGGGGGGACAGGATGGATACACAGGGCATGAGCGGGGGCTGGGGGGTAACACGAGGGAGACACAGGGCATGAGCAGGGGGATGGGGGAACGGCATTCACAGGGCATGAGCAGGGGGTGGGGGGTACAGGGGAGACATGGGGAACGAGCGTGGGGTGGGGGAACAAGGCAGGCACGGGGCATGAGCAGGCGGTGCGGGGTACAGGAGGGAGACACGGGCATGAGTGGGGGGTGGGGGGTAACACGAGGGAGTCACAGGGCATGAGCGAGGGGTGGGGGGCAACACAGGGGAGACACGGGGCATGAGCGGTGGTGGAGGGCAACATGAGGGAGACACGGGGCATGAGCGGGGGTGGGGGCAACAAAAGGGACACACGGTGCATGAGCAGGGGGTGGGGGCAACACGAGGGAGACACAGGGCATGAGCAGGGGTGGGAGGAGCAGGGCAGACACGGGGCATGAGTGGGGGGTGGGGGGCAAC
Organism: Ambystoma mexicanum; assembly: GCF_040938575.1. Classification (NCBI taxonomy): domain Eukaryota; kingdom Metazoa; phylum Chordata; class Amphibia; order Caudata; family Ambystomatidae; genus Ambystoma; species Ambystoma mexicanum. The sequence goes on from NC_090928.1 coordinate 995,272,399, forward strand.
AGGAGGGAGACACGGGGCATGAGCGGGGGTGCTGGGAGGAACAGGGGAGACATGGGGCATGAGTGGGGGTGAGGGGGAACAGGGGAGACACTGGGCATGAGTGGGGGGTAGGGGATCATGAGGGAGACACGGGGCATGAGAGGGGGGTGGGGGGGACAGGAGGGAGACATGGTGCATGAGCGGAGGGTGGGGGGGAACAAGGGAGACACGGGTTATGAGCGGGGGTGGGGGGAAAAGAGGAGACATGAGCGGGGGGTGGGAGGAACAGGGCAGACACGGGGCATGAGCGGGGGTTGGGGGGTACAGGAGGGAGACACGGGACATGAGCATGGGTGGGGGGTACAGGAGGGAGACATGGGGCATGAGTGGGGGGTGGGGGTACTGGAGGGAGACACGGGGCATGGGCGGGGCATGGGAGATAACACGAGGGAGACACGAGGCATGAGCGGGGGGGGTGGCAGACAACACAAGGGAGACATGGGTCATGAGCAGGGGGTGGGGAGCAACACGAGGGAGACACGGGTCATGAGCGGGGGCTGGGGGCAACAGGGGAGACACGGGGCATGAGCAGGGGGTGGGGGGATCGTGAGGGACACACGGGGCATCAGCGGGGGGTGGGGGGGCAGGATGGAGACACGGGGCATGAGCGGGGGTGGGAGGATCGTGAGGGAGACACGGGGATGAGCGGGGGGTGGGGGAACAAGGGAGACATGGGACATGAGAGGGGGTGGGGGGACAGGAGGGAGACATGGGGCATGAGCGGGGGGTGAGGGGGAACAAGGGAGACACGGGTCATGAGCGGGGGGTGGGGGGAACAGAGGAGACATGAGCAGGGGTAGGGGTACACAGGAGGGAGACACGGGGCATGAGTCGGGGTGGGGGGAACAGGGGAGACACGGGGCATGAGCGGGGGTGGGGGCAACACGAGGGAGACACGGGGCATGAGCGGGGGGTGGGGGGAACAGGGGAGACACGGGGCATGAGCGGGGGTGGGGGCAACACGAGGGAGACACGGGGCATGAGCGGGGGGTGGGGGGAACAGGGGAGACACGGGGCATGAGCGGGGGGTGGGGTGCAACAGGAGGGAGACACGGGGCATGAGCGGGGGGGCCTGGAGGGAACAGGGGAGACACCTGGCATGAGCGGAGGGTAGGGGGGGAACAGGGGAGACACAGGGCATGAGCAGGGGTAGGGGGCAGGGGAGACATGGGGCATGAGCGGGGGTGGGGGGGAACAGGGGAGAAAAGGGGCATGAGCGGGGGTGGGGGGAACAGGGCAGACACGGGGCATGATCGGGGGTGGGGGGCAACAGGAGGGAGACATGGGGCATGAGCGGGGGGCTGGGGGGAACAGTGGAGACACGGGGCATGAGCAGGGGGTGGGGGAACAGGGGAAACACGGGGCATGGGTGGGGGCGGGGGGATTGTGAGGCAGACCCGGGGCATGAGAGGGGGGTGGGGGGGACAGGATGGAGACACAGGGCATGAGCGGGGGCTGGGGGGTAACACGAGGGAGACACAGGGCATGAGCAGGGGGATGGGGGAACGGCATTCACAGGGCATGAGCAGGGGGTGGGGGGTACAGGGGAGACATGGGGAACGAGCGTGGGGTGGGGGAACAAGGCAGGCACGGGGCATGAGCAGGCGGTGCGGGGTACAGGAGGGAGACACGGGCATGAGTGGGGGGTGGGGGGTAACACGAGGGAGTCACAGGGCATGAGCGAGGGGTGGGGGGCAACACAGGGGAGACACGGGGCATGAGCGGTGGTGGAGGGCAACATGAGGGAGACACGGGGCATGAGCGGGGGTGGGGGCAACAAAAGGGACACACGGTGCATGAGCAGGGGGTGGGGGCAACACGAGGGAGACACAGGGCATGAGCAGGGGTGGGAGGAGCAGGGCAGACACGGGGCATGAGTGGGGGGTGGGGGGCAACAGGAGGGAGACACGGGGCATGAGCGGGGGTGCTGGGAGGAACAGGGGAGACATGGGGCATGAGTGGGGGTGAGGGGGAACAGGGGAGACACTGGGCATGAGTGGGGGGTAGGGGATCATGAGGGAGACACGGGGCATGAGAGTGGGGTGGGGGGGACAGGAGGGAGACATGGTGCATGAGCGGAGGGTGGGGGGGAACAAGGGAGACACGGGTTATGAGCGGGGGTGGGGGGAAAAGAGGAGACATGAGCGGGGGGTGGGAGGAACAGGGCAGACACGGGGCATGAGCGGGGGTTGGGGGGTACAGGAGGGAGACACGGGACATGAGCATGGGTGGGGGGTACAGGAGGGAGACATGGGGCATGAGTGGGGGGTGGGGGTACTGGAGGGAGACACGGGGCATGGGCGGGGCGTGGGAGATAACACGAGGGAGACACGAGGCATGAGCGGGGGGGTGGCAGACAACACAAGGGAGACATGGGTCATGAGCAGGGGGTGGGGAGCAACACGAGGGAGACACGGGTCATGAGCGGGGGCTGGGGGCAACAGGGGAGACACGGGGCATGAGCAGGGGGTGGGGGGATCGTGAGGGACACACGGGGCATCAGCGGGGGGTGGGGGGGCAGGATGGAGACACGGGGCATGAGCGGGGGTGGGAGGATCGTGAGGGAGACACGGGGATGAGCGGGGGGTGGGGGAACAAGGGAGACATGGGACATGAGAGGGGGTGGGGGGACAGGAGGGAGACATGGGGCATGAGCGGGGGGTGAGGGGGAACAAGGGAGACACGGGTCATGAGCGGGGGGTGGGGGGAACAGAGGAGACATGAGCAGGGGTAGGGGTACACAGGAGGGAGACACGGGCATGAGTCGGGGTGGGGGGAACAGGGGAGACACGGGGCATGAGCGGGGGTGGGGGCAACACGAGGGAGACACGGGGCATGAGCGGGGGGTGGGGGGAACAGGGGAGACACGGGGCATGAGCGGGGGGTGGGGTGCAACAGGAGGGAGACACGGGGCATGAGCGGGGGGGCCTGGAGGGAACAGGGGAGACACCTGGCATGAGCGGAGGGTAGGGGGGAACAGGGGAGACACAGGGCATGAGTGGGGGGTGGGGGATCGTGAGGGAGACATGGGACATGAGAGGGGGTGGGGGGACAGGAGGGAGACACGGGGCATGAGCAGGGGGTGGGGGGGAACAAGGGAAACATGGGTCATGAGCGGGGGGTGGGGGGAACAGAGGAGACATGAGCAGGGGTGGGGATCCACAGGAGGGAGACACGGGGCATGAGTCGGAGGTGGGGGGAACAGGGGAGACACGGGGCATGAGCGGGGGGTGGGGGGAACAGGGCAGACACGGGGCATGAGCGGGGGCTGGGGGTGTACAGGAGGGAGACACAGGGCATGAGCGGGGGTGGGGAGTAACACGAGGGAGACACGGGGCATGAGCGGGAGTTGGGGGGCAACACAAGGGAGAGTCGGGGCATGAGCGGGGGTGGGGGGAACAGGGCAGACACAGGCATGAGCGGGGGGTAGGGGGCAACAGGAGGGAGACACGGGGCATGTGCAGGGGGTGGGGGTAACACGAGGGAGACACGGGGCATGAGCGGTGGGTGGGGGCAACATGAGGGAGACACGGGGCATGAGCAGGGGGTGGGGGAACACGGGGCATGAGCAGGGCGTGGGGGAACAGGGCAGACACGGGGCATGAGCGGGGGGGTTGGGGGTAACAGGGGAGACACGGGTTATGAGCGGGGGTGGGGGGAAAAGAGGAGACATGAGCGGGGGGTGGGAGGAACAGGGCAGACACGGGGCATGAGCGGGGGTTGGGGGGTACAGGAGGGAGACACGGGACATGAGCATGGGTGGGGGGTACAGGAGGGAGACATGGGGCATGAGTGGGGGGTGGGGGTACTGGAGGGAGACACGGGGCATGGGCGGGGCGTGGGAGATAACACGAGGGAGACACGAGGCATGAGCGGGGGGGGTGGCAGACAACACAAGGGAGACATGGGTCATGAGCAGGGGGTGGGGAGCAACACGAGGGAGACACGGGTCATGAGCGGGGGCTGGGGGCAACAGGGGAGACACGGGGCATGAGCAGGGGGTGGGGGGATCGTGAGGGACACACGGGGCATCAGCGGGGGGTGGGGGGGCAGGATGGAGACACGGGGCATGAGCGGGGGTGGGAGGATCGTGAGGGAGACACGGGGATGAGCGGGGGGTGGGGGAACAAGGGAGACATGGGACATGAGAGGGGGTGGGGGACAGGAGGGAGACATGGGGCATGAGCGGGGGGTGAGGGGGAACAAGGGAGACACGGGTCATGAGCGGGGGGTGGGGGGAACAGAGGAGACATGAGCAGGGGTAGGGGTACACAGGAGGGAGACACGGGGCATGAGTCGGGGTGGGGGGAACAGGGGAGACACGGGGCATGAGCGGGGGTGGGGGCAACACGAGGGAGACACGGGGCATGAGCGGGGGGTGGGGGGAACAGGGGAGACACGGGGCATGAGCGGGGGGTGGGGTGCAACAGGAGGGAGACACGGGGCATGAGCGGGGGGGCCTGGAGGGAACAGGGGAGACACCTGGCATGAGCGGAGGGTAGGGGGGAACAGGGGAGACACAGGGCATGAGTGGGGGGTGGGGGATCGTGAGGGAGACATGGGACATGAGAGGGGGTGGGGGGACAGGAGGGAGACACGGGGCATGAGCAGGGGGTGGGGGGGAACAAGGGAAACATGGGTCATGAGCGGGGGGTGGGGGGAACAGAGGAGACATGAGCAGGGGTGGGGGTCCACAGGAGGGAGACACGGGGCATGAGTCGGAGGTGGGGGGAACAGGGGAGACACGGGGCATGAGCGGGGGGTGGGGGGAACAGGGCAGACACGGGGCATGAGCGGGGGCTGGGGGTGTACAGGAGGGAGACACAGGGCATGAGCGGGGGTGGGGAGTAACACGAGGGAGACACGGGGCATGAGCGGGAGTTGGGGGGCAACACGAGGGAGAGTCGGGGCATGAGCGGGGGTGGGGGGAACAGGGCAGACACAGGCATGAGCGGGGGGTAGGGGGCAACAGGAGGGAGACACGGGGCATGTGCAGGGGGTGGGGGTAACACGAGGGAGACACGGGGCATGAGCGGTGGGTGGGGGCAACATGAGGGAGACACGGGGCATGAGCAGGGGGTGGGGGAACACGAGGGAGACACGGGGCATGAGCAGGGCGTGGGGGAACAGGGCAGACACGGGGCATGAGCGGGGGGTTGGGGGTAACAGGGGAGACATGGGGCATGAGAGGTGGAACTGGGGGGAACAGGGGAGACACGGGGAAGAGCGGGGGTGGGGGAGAACAGGGGAGACACGGTGCATGAGTGGGGGGTGGGGGGATGACAGGAGGGAGACACGGGGCATGAGCAGGGGGTAGGGGGAACATGAGAGAAACACGGGGCATGAGCGGGGGGGTGGGGGGAACAGGAGGGAGACGTGGTGGGTGGGGGCAACATGAGGGAGACACGGGGGATGAGCGGGGGGTGGGGGAACACGAGGGAGACACGGGGCATGAGCAGGGGGTGGGGGAACAGGGCAGACACGGGGCATGAGCGGGGGGTGGGGGGCAACAGGAGGGAAACACAGGGCATGAGCGGGGGGGCTGGGAGAACAAGGGAGACACGGGGCAAGAGCGGTGTGGCTGGGGGGAACAGGGGAGACACGGGGCATGAGCGGGGGGTGGGGGGAAACAGAGGAGACACGGTGCATGAGTGGGGGGTGGGGGGATCGTGAGGGAGACACGGGGCATGAGAGGGGGTGGGGGGATGACAAGAGGGAGACACGGGGCATGAGTGGGGCTGGGGGGAACAAGAGAGAAACACGGGGCATGAGCGGGGTGGGGGGAACAGGGGAGACACGGGGCATGAGCGGGGGGTGGGGGGAACAGGGCCCACACAGGGCATGAGCAGGGGTAGGGGGCAGGGGAGACATGGGGCATGAGCGGGGGGTGGGGGGAACAGGGCAGACACGGGGCATGAGCGGGGGTGGGGGGGCAACAGGAGGGAGACATGGGGCATGAGCGGGGTGCTGGGGGGAACAGTGGAGACACAGGGCATGAGCGGGGGGTGGGGGAACAGGGGAGACACGGGGCATGAGTGCGGGGCGGGGGGATTCTGAGGCAGACCCGGGGCATGAGAGGGGGGGGGGACAGGATGGAGACACAGGGCATGAGCGGGGGCTGGGGGGTAACACGAGGGAGACACGGGGCATGAGCAGGGGGATGGGGGGAACGACATTCACAGGGCATGAGCAGGGGGTGGGGGGAACAGGGGAGACATGGGGAACGAGCGTGGGGTGGGGGAACAAGGCAGACACGGGCCATGAGCAGGCGGTGCGGGGTACAGGAGGGAGACACGGGCATGAGTGGGGGGTGGGGGGCAACACGGGGGAGACACGGGGCATGAGCGGTGGTGGAGGGCAACACGAGGGAGACACGGGGCATGAGCGGGGGTGGGGGCAACAAAAGGGAGACACGGTGCATGAGCAGGGGGTGGGGGCAACACGAGGGAGACACAGGGCATGAGCAGGGGTGGGAGGAGCAGGGCAGACACGGGGCATGAGTGGGGGTGGGGGGCAACAGGAGGGAGACACGGGGCATGAGCGGGGGTGCTGGGAGGAACAGGAGAAACATGGGGCATGAGTGTGGGTGGGGGGGAACTGTAACGCTCACCTGATTCCCGTAGAGGCGCCGGTCTTGACTGGGCGTATACCGTATCTTCAAAGGTGATGTGTAACACACGGCTGGCTCTTTGGGATGGACCTCTGTGCACTGTATGACTGACTCGAAGGGTAAGATGTCTGCAGATAGAAAATATGGGATTAAGGAACTGGGTTATTGAATGTCTCTCTCTTCTTCCCTTTCTCTTCTCCTGTAGAACCCCAAAGGTTAACGCTCTCACCTTAGGTAAGTGAACGCCGTGCTCTCCATCTGCCTCGGGCCAGGGTGCTGTAACCAGTTTCTTCACTGGATAAGGGGAGCAGGCCTCTTGACTTCAGAGGACTGCTGTCCGTCGTTTACTGCACGAACGGTAAGTTTCGAGTAATCCTAATGTCTTTAAAGTCTTTAGTAATAATGTCTCTTGTTTTGCAGGGTTCCGGCGATGGCGGATGACGGGCTGAAGTGAGTTGAAGATGGAGCCCGTGTGATGAATAGAAGCGCCTGGAAGCACGTAAGTAAGCGCTTGTTGCCTGCTTCACGATGCGCTCTAACTGTCTTTTTATTTCGCAGGTACAAGTTCGGAGCGGCTGCAGGGTGCCGGAATACCCACTGGGTTAGATGTGGAAAGGAGTAATGGCACGTGAGTATTAAAGTTCCCCAATGTCTTTAAACGCACCTTGTTTTGTCTTTCAGATGCGGGATGCAGCGCCGAAGGCCTCCGGAGCGTGCGAAGAGTTGGTAAGCTTTTGTCTTTCAGATGCCGGAATGCAGTGTGAAGACCTCCGGAGCGCACGAAGAGTAGGTAAGCCTTTGTCTTTCAGATGCCGGAATGCAGCGCGAGGCGTTGGTGACAGCCGATGGACCAGGTAAGTGAAGAGCTGTCACTGAAGACCGTAATGCTAACCTGTTCTTTCTTGTCTTTATAGGTGTTGCTGAAGACTGGATACAGGATGGTAAGCCTTTTTCCTTAGGCCCAGGATCAGATGCAGAAGACACGATGAGCGTTCTGCTGCAGAGGATGCAGAATAACGCAAAGCAAGATTCATCCATCGGGTGTGGTTTAAATAGCCTCCTGTAGTGCTTAGGTGTCTCCTTCCACAGCCACGCCTAGGTAAGAAAAGAGTTCCTGCTTTCCAGAAGAGTTCCAGTGTTCTGAATCTAGGGAGTGGCTCCTGCCCCACCCAATAGGAAAAGTAGTTCCAAACAGAAGAGGATCAGAGGCTCAACTGGCAGGCAAGTAAGCAGCATGGTCTGCTGAAGGTAAGTCCACCCAAGCATTATGAGCCCGGCGCTTCCATCGCTGGGACTGGGCATATTTATGAGCCTGGTGCCACTGGCGCCAGGACTGGGTCCAAAAGGTCCCAATTGGGACTGGTTGGCACTCGGAACCTGGGTTATGGATCTGCTTCCAAGGGAGTTGGGAAAACCCTGACCTTTTGGAAGCAGAGATCATGACAGTACCCCCCCTCAAGGCCCCTCCCAAACCGGGCTTCTCCGGGGGTTTTGGCTTGTCAGGAAATGTTCGGTGAACTCTTTTGATTAGGCGAGGAGCGTGGACATATTCAGCAGGTTCCCAGGATCTCTCTTGGGGGCCGTAGCCTTTCCAGTCAATTAGGTAAAATAGTTTAGATTTGGAGATCTTGGAGTCCAGAATGCTTTTGACTTCAAACTCGAGTTCTCCATCAACTAGGATAGGTTTTGGAGATTTAGTTAGTCGGGTTTGAGGTTGCACGGGTTTTAATAGAGAGACGTGGAAGACCGGATGTATCTTCATGTGCGGGGGCAAGTCCAACTTGACCGCTACTGGGTTTACTATGGTAGTGATGGAATAGGGACCAAGGTATCTTGGGTTGAATGTGCGTGGCCCTTTTAGAGGTAGATATTTGGTGGATAACCAGACTTGATCCCCTACTTGATATTGAGGGGCTTCCTTCCGATGTTGATCTGCTCCTTTCTTGTATTGTTCTTTAGCCCTTTGAAGGTGAGAAACAGCTTCCTTAAAGGCTTGGGTGATTGTAGAATGCAGGTAGTCTACTGCTGGTGTTTCAAGATCTTGGAGGGGATCCAACTCCGAGGTTCGAGGGTGACTGCCGTACAAAAGAAAAAACGGGGTTTTCCCAGTTCCCGAATGGACAGAGTTATTGTAGGCATATTCGGCTATCCAAAGGATGTCTTTCCAAGTTTTTTCCGTTTGTTGCAGCATGCAGCGTAAATACTGTTCCAGAGTTTGATTGGTCCTCTCGGTTTGTCCGTTGGTCTGAGGGTGGTGACTGGTCGATAGTCTCACATCAATTTGAGGCGACCGACAGCAACTTCGCCAAAAATGAGAAATAAATTGACTACCTCGATCCGAAATTAGAACCGAAGGAAAACCGTGCAGTCGGACGATGTTTTCGAGAAATTCTCGGGCCAGAGTTGCTGCTGTTGGCAAGCCTTTGAGCGGAATGAAATGCACCATCTTGGAGAATAAGTCCACGATTACTAGAATCGTATTGTATCCGGAGCATGGAGGTAGATCGGTGATGAAGTCCATAGAAAGCGTATGCCAAGGGCGAGGTGGGATGTCAATAGGGCGTAAGAGGCCTGCTGGTCTTTCCTTTTGACTCTTGTTTTGGGTGCATACTCCACAGGACATTATAAAGTCTCTGATATCTTTTTTCCAAGACGGCCACCAGAAGTAGCGCTTGATCTTTTCTGAGGTCTTGGCCATACCGGGATGTCCTTCCATTAAAGAATCGTGATAACAAGAGATTACTTTTTTCTGTAAATCTGTGCTGGGTAGGTATAATCGTTCTTGGAAATACAATAAGTTGTCCTTTACTGCAAAGTCCTTTCCCTGCAGATGCCAATTCTGTATGTCTGCTGGAGTTTCATGTTGCCTGGCTTTATCCTTAACTTCCTCTATGGATTCTGTGGCGATTACACCCAGAATTCTTTGTTCGGGAATGATTGGTACAGGTTTAGGGTTGATCAAGTGTTCTTCCACTCCCATCCGAGAAAGGGCATCAGCTTTACCGTTCTTTGTACCAGGTCGATAGGTAATTATGAAGTCAAACTCGGCAAAGAATAATGCCCAACGGAGTTGTCTAGAGGATTGGGCTTTTGCGGTTTTCAAATATTGCAGGTTTCGGTGATCCGTAATCACAGTAACGGTGTGTCGGGCCCCCAGCAGATAATGCCGCCAAGCCTTAAAGGCAGACTTGATAGCCAGAAGTTCCTTGTCAGTAATCGTGTAATTGATTTCAGGAGGCGAGAATTTGCGGGACCAAAATGCCACGGGATGCAACTGATTGGTTACCGGGTCCTTTTGTGATAGAACTGCCCCTATGGCAAGGCTTGAAGCATCAGTTTCCACAATGTTGGGGAGTTCGGGGCGAGGGTGTTTTAAGATTGGTGCAGAGATAAATTTAGTCTTCAAATCCTGGAAAGCTTGTTCCGCCTCGGTAGACCATTCAAAACGTTTGTTTTTCTTTAACAAGGCAGTGATGGGCTGGACTATTCGAGAGAATTCGGGGATAAACCTGCGGTAAAAGTTAGCGAAGCCTAACATGCTTTGCACACCTTTTACGGAGGATGGTGATGGCCATTTGAGAACTGCATCGACCTTCTTTGAATCCATACGCACTCCGCCAGGTGATAATATGAATCCCAAGAATTCAACTTCAGTCACGTTGAAAACACATTTTTCCAACTTAGTGAAAAGTTTGTGTCGACGCAATCTTTCGAGGACCATTTTCACGTGTTTCCGATGTTCAGATTCCGATGAAGAATAAACGAGGATGTCGTCAATGTAAACAACAACACACACATCTATGAGCTCTCTGAGGACATCGTTCATAAAATATTGAAAGGCGGCCGGGGCATTGCAAAGTCCGAAGGGCATGACCTGATATTCAAATAGCCCATACTTGGTGCGGAAGCCCGTCTTCCATTCATCGCCCTCTTTTACTCGTACCAAGTGGTAAGCTCCTCTAAGATCCAGCTTTGTATATATGCATGCTTTTCTGACTTGGTCCAGGAGTTCAGGGATCAAAGGTAACGGATATCTATTCTTAACGGTGATCTGGTTCAGGGAGCGATAATCTATACAAGTTCTAAGGTCTCCTTCCTTTTTTGGAACGAAGAACAAAGCTGAAGAAGCAGGGGACTTGGAAGGACGAATAAACCCATTTGCCAGGTATTGATCCAGGTATTGTCGAAGGTGAAGGTTCTCAGGCTCGGTGAGGGCATAAATTCTACTACAAGGAGGAGTAGATCCAGGTATCAGGTCTATCTGGCAGTCATAAGACCTATGAGGAGGTAGAGAGTTAGCCTGATCCTTCCGGAAAACATCTTGGTATTCTAGGTATTCGGGAGGTAACTGGGGAGTCTCTGAAGAAATTGCTGCCAGTGCAACACCAGGAGGAGGGTGACAAGTAGAGACACATTCTGGAAACTGGACCGTTCTTGCTCGCCAATCGATCAGAGGATTGTGTTTCTCTAACCAAGGTATTCCTAGAATAATCTGAAACTGAGGGGCCTTGAGCACATCGAACACGATCTTCTCATGGTGTCCATCTTGACTTACTAGCGTCACCTCTTGAGTGGTATGCGTTACTGGCCAGGAGGCTATCTCCGTACCATCCACCGTAGTAATGACGTCCTTTACAGCCTTGGGACAAAGAGTTAGATTCATCCTCAAAACCATTTCATGATCCACATAATTGCCGATGGCACCGCTGTCGACGTAAGCTTCAATTGCATGTAATCGATCCGGATTATCAGGGCTAATGAGGACCATAGGTATCACGAAATGCGAGGTCACGGAACTGGTTTTCACGCTCGGCAAGAGGACCTCTATTCTTGTCGGGCGAGGTCGTTTCCCTGCTCAGAGTTTGTAACTTTGGTAACTGCAGCTCCTACTGCCTTTTTGGCAGGTTTCACCGGACAGTCTCGAAGAAAGTGCCCTGAGTTTCCGCAATAGAGGCATAATTGCAACTGTTTTCTCCTTTCCCGCTCCTTTTGTGTTAGAGGACCTTTCAGACCCCCTATTTGCATGGGTTCCCCGGAGTCTACTCCTTTGGAAGGAGTTGGCGGTTTGGAAAATACTCGAGCATCAAACTTGGAACGATCGGCCTTCCTGTTCTGCAGTCTGTGATCTATTTGAACGACTAAGTCTATATAGTCCGAACAATCTTGTGGGGGATTCACTACTTGGGCTAACACATCTTTGAGCTCTCCACGTAGACCACTATAAAACAGCGTAATCCTTTTGTCCTCAGGCCATTGAGTTTCCACTATCAGTCTGTTGAAAGACGCAATATAAGCCAAAAGGTCTTGATTACCTTGTCGCAACGAAAGAAGCTCATTGTCCAAGGCCTGCCCCTGTGAATGTCTTGCGAACAGTTTTTCCATACTGAGCTGAAAAGCTTGAAAATCATGGAGGACCGGATCATCTTGATTTACTAGAGGGATCTCCTTCCACAGCCACGCCTAGGTAAGAAAAGAGTTCCTGCTTTCCAGAAGAGTTCCAGTGTTCTGAATCTAGGGAGTGGCTCCTGCCCCACCCAACAGGAAAAGCAGTTCCAAACAGAAGAGGATCAGAGGCTCAACTGGCAGGCAAGTAAGCAGCATGGTCTGCTGCAGGTAAGTCCACCCAAGCATTATGAGCCCGGCGCTTCCAGCGCTGGGACTGGGCATATTTATGAGCCTGGTGCCACTGGCGCCAGGACTGGGTCCAAAAGGTCCCAATTGGGACTGGTTGGCACTCGGAACCTGGGTTATGGATCTGCTTCCAAGGGAGTTGGGAAAACCCTGACCTTTTGGAAGCAGAGATCATGACAGGAACAGGGGAGACACTGGGCATGAGTGGGGGGTGGGGGATCGTGAGGGAGACACGGGGCATGAGAGGGGGGTGGGGGGGACAGGAGGGAGACACGGGGCATGAGCGGGGGTGGAGGGGAACAAGGGAGACACGGGTTATGAGCGGGGGTGGGGGGAAAAGAGGAGACATGAGCGGCGGGTGGGAGGAACAGGGCAGACACGGGGCATGAGCGGGGGTTGGGGGGTACAGGAGGGAGACACGGGACATGAGCGGGGGTGGGGGTACAGGAGGGAGACATGGGGCATGAGCAGGGGGTGGGGGTACTGGAGGGAGACACGGGGCATGGGCGGGGCGTGGGAGATAACACGAGGGAGACACGAGGCATGAGAGGGGGGTGGCGGACAATACAAGGGAGACATGGGTCATGAGCAGGGGGTGGGGAGCAACACGAGGGAGACACGGGTCATGAGCGGGGGCTGGGGGCAACAGGGGAAACACGGGGCATGAGCAGGGGGTGGGGGGATCGTGAGGGAGACACGGGGCATCAGCGGGGGGTGGGGGGGCAGGAGTGAGACGCGGGGCATGAGCGGGGGTGGGGGGATCGTGAGGGAGACATGGGGATGAGCGGGGGGTGGGGGGAACAAGGGAGACACGGGTCATGAGCGGGGGGTGGGGGAACAGGGGAGACACGGGGGATTAGCGGGGGTGGAGGGGAACAGGGGAGACACGGGGGATGAGCGGGGTGGGGGTAACACGAGGGAGACACGGGGCATGAGCGGGAGGTGGGGGGCAACACGGGGCATGAGCGGGGGTAGGGGGCAACACGAGGGAGACACTGGGCATGAGCGGGGGTGAGGGCAACACGAGGGAGACACAGGGCATGAGCAGGGGTGGGAGGAACAGGGCAGACACGGGGCATGAGTGGGGGTGGGGGGCAACAGGAGGGAGACACGGGCATGAGCGGGGGTGCTGGGAGGAACAGGGGAGACATGGGGCATGAGTGGGGGTTGGGGGAACAGGGGAGACACGGGGCATGAGTGGGGGGTGGGGTATCGTGAGGGAGACACGGGGCATGAGAGGGGGGTGGGGGGACAGGAGAGAGACACGGGGCTTGAGCGGGGGTGGGGGAACAAGTGAGACACAGGTTAGTAGCGGGGATGGGGGGAAAAGAGGAGACATGAGCGGGGGGAACAGGGCAGACACGGGGCATGAGCGGGGGTGGGGGGATAGGGAGGGAGACACGGTGCATGAGCGGGGGGTGGGTGGAACAGAGGAGACATGAGCGGTCGGTGGGGGGGGAACAGGGCAGACACGGGGCATGAGCGGGGGTGGGGGGTACAGGAGGGAGACACGGGTCATGAGCAGGGGTGGGGGGTACAGGAGGGAGACACGGGGCATGAGAGGGAGGTGGGAGATAACACGAGGGAGACACGGGGCATGAGAGGGAGGTGGGAGATAACACGAGGGAGACACGGGGCATGAGCGGGGAGGTGGGGGACAACACGAGGGAGACATGGGTCATGAGCAGGGGGTGGGGGGCAACACGAGGGAGACACGGGGCATGAGCGGGGGGTGGGGGGATTGTGAGGGAGACACGGGGCATCAGCGGGGGGACAGGAGGGAGACACGGGGCATGAGCGGGGGGTGGGGGGATTGTGAGGGAGACACTGGTCATGAGCGGGGGGTGGGGGGAACAGGGGAGACATGAGCGGGGGGTGGGGAGGATCAGGGGAGACACGGGAGATTAGTGGGGGTGGGGGGGATCGAGAGGAAGAAACAAACATAACCTTAGTGTGCAGGCAGCAGATCCCGCTCCTCGGCCCTCCGCAGGCCACCGTGTGCTGATGGTGTGAACGGGGGCTGGAGGAACAGGGGAGACACGGGCATGGCCTAACTAGCAGGCAGCAGAACCCACTCCTCGGCTCTCAGGCAAACCATAAACAAAAATGGCAAGCGTCTTGCAAAATACGACGCACTGCACCGCAGCCAATTGGAAAGCATGTAACATGTCCGCAGACACCACGCAAGCTGCTTGCCCTATCCCTGTCCTGTCCGCGGAGCGAACAGGGAAGTGTATCCGCGAAGCGGACACAGATATCACACATTTTTTCTGACCTACTTTTTGGTTATTTTTTAAAAAACTACTGGACGGATTTTCACCAAATCTGCAAACGCACGCTTTCGGGACCAAGCCCCTGCTCCTGGTCCAAATTTGGTGAAAATCCATCCAGCGGTTTGAGTTGTAGGCGTGAGCAAAGTTTTTTTCCCATTCAGACTATGGGGAAAAAAAAAAAATTGGGACCCCCCTATAACTTTGCCCCCCCCCGGACCAAACCTCACCAAACTTTGCAAAAAAATTCAGAGTGGCCCATATACTTTTTTTTTGCAACGTTTGGTGTGGATTCGTCCAGGGAAGCGAAGTTATAAGCGGCCCAAAAAGTGCTCTTCCTATGGAAACAGCAACTTAACAATAAATACATGGCCACTACCGTGGCCATGTAATATATATTCACTGACAAAAAACATTGCTAAAGGGACGTTATGGTTAAGTTGCTTTGGTAAAAACCTATGCAATTCAATGGAGAAACGTTGTTACAGGGAAGTTATGGTTACAGGTAAAACTGAAAACCCCCAGAAATTCGCCAGTTATGGTAAGCTAAGCAAACATAACTCGCACTACCACTGTGCACTGCAAGGAGTAACACCCATGACATCAAAGATGACATCACAAATACCATAGATGACATCACTGATGACATCACATGCCTGGCTCCTCCTTTTTTGTTCACTGACATATCTAGGCCAGGTGGTTTTCTTCACTTACGGTCAGAAACAGAAAATTCAGAAGGTTCTGTATTGCAGACATTCCCTTTTCATATGTTCTTACAGTACTTTCTTTAGGGTTCAGTCGCATCTTGTGATGCATATACATAAGGGGAGAAGCAGGCCTAAAACACAGCTATCATTTCTGTACATCAAGATAACCAGTTTCTGATGATACTGCTTCTCTTTGGGTTACTTTATATTCCCTCTGTATGCCACAGATTTGTACGCATTGTGGTCGCTTTATGTTTTGTTTGTAGCAGTACAAGTGTGTAGTCATTTTTATATATTTTTGCATTTTTAAAGCACTCACACAGCCATCGAGGCGCTGTTACAGGAATTATTTTTTTTTTAGGTGCGTAATTGTTTTTTTTGTCTTAGTTGCATATTTATAATGCGCTTAAATACCCAGAGGTTTCTAAGCGCAGACCCGGGGATCGAACCTGTGCTGCTTTGTGTTGTCTTCCTTCCAAAGCGAGCACGTTGCCGCTGAGATATCTCCCCGGACAAGTAAGTGATCCATTACTAGCTAGTTATTACATTTTGCACAGTATGCAAACGTCTGATACGGAAGCATTCACCATTTTATTATGCAACATGGCAACATTACAAATATTGTACCTCTATGGAAAAATGTTTATATGTCTACATTCTTTAGTGAAGTACGCAGTTCATAATACGTCTCACAATCACCCCTCACACTTTTTTGCCAACATGATCCTCACAACCCCTTTTTGTCAGTGAATTTCAGTAGGGCACTGTAACCAGAACGTTCCTTTAGCATAGTTTTTTCAGTAAAGGTGATAGGTTTTTAGTAGCGCAACTTAACCATAACGTCCCTTTAACAATGTTTTTGTTAGTGAATTTCATAGGTTTTTAGTAGGGCATTGTAACTGGAATGTTGCTTTAGCATAGTGTTTTCTGTAAAGATGATAGCTGTTTGGTACTGCTACGGAACGATAACGTGCTGTTAACAATGGTGTGTCACTGATTCCTTGGCTGCCCTCATGATGAACATGTGGAAAAGACAAATTCTCTGGTCTATGTATCCGTTTGTGCTTCCCCTTCCTTTTCCTAATAGTGTTGGTGTATCTTAGCAATTACAGATGTACATGGTAAGTGTTGGTGAGTGTTTGAGTGCTTTCTCTTTTTGTGTTAAGATTGCATGGAGAGTCTTTGCTGCACAGTACTGGCCGAGATGATTGCAGGTGAGCAATATGGATGTTTCCTAGGGAGACTGCACCTGGCCGGCATATGTGCAATCACACTGCAAGTATCCGTAGGACTCCATTAGTGGGCGCATGTCTGCATGCAGTTTTAAATAGTTGTGGGAGCGCACGTGGATCCGTTGCACAGCTATATCCATGCGTAGGGCATCCTCTGTGTGCTGGTAACACCGCCCCTGTCGCCAGCCCTACAGATTCATACAGTAGGCTACCACATTTCAAGTACTCCTGCCGACTATGTGGGTGACTCTGCAAACCTACCAATGTATGACTGCAGCACGCCTGACTGTATGTGGCCCACTGTTAAACAAGCAACAGCAACCTGCAGTGTAACATGGACATGTTAAATATTGCATTAATTTGATTGATGTACTGCTTGCCTTTCCATGACCCGTGAAACAAACACACCATCTCTGCACTGAGCACTGTGACGGAAAGTGTCAAGGGGTTGCCTGTAGCTCGTACAGTTGAAGAAAACATGTAACTGTATGTGGGACAGTTTGTAGTGAGACTGCAAAATGGCAAAGCTGGTGTGGCTTGGTCACGCACATACTAGTGCATGCAAAAGGCAAGTAAGCAAACAGCAGAATGTTCAGAGCGCAAACAATGTCCGTGGTGGTTAGAAAGGTACTGTAGCTGCATGGGTCGCTCTGAATAAAGGTCTTCCTGCTCCACGTAATGAAGCTGTGTTTCGCGTTGTTGTAAACATTCTTGTATTCCAGAATGTCTGCATCTCCATGAATGCTACTCCTAAGGCTAATGGCGTAGCATGAAGTGTTTGTACTACATGTGACGGAAACTGAAATAGAAGCACAAGTGACCAGTGGGCAGTCTACCGCCCTTCCAACAATGAAGTAGGGTAATTTAATTTACAGCATTTTCCACATCTGCTGCGGCCAACAACAGGGGCACTCCTGTAGGCCAGCAGAGCTCTAAAACATCCTTGCAGACCATATGCCTTGCCCGGTATGGCTGTAAAGTATTCATATACATCTCCAGCATCAACCATGATGCCGAGAATAGTAGACCAGGCCATCACCAAGGCTCTGTTCCTATTAACATTATTCGGGATGCTCATAGCATAAAATGTGCAGAGGCGAGGTTAAGCTTCCTGTTGTTGTTCCAATTATAGGTCGCAAGGAGCTGGGGATGCCTGGTAGGACGTGTCTGTAGTGTATTGTAGTAGCACAGCACGGAGCATCCTATATCGGAGCCAGTGCAGGCTCAAGGCCCAGCAGGTGGCGACCAGTCTGGAATGGTAGCAGTTCAGGACCATTACATAAAATCATTATCCTGACCAGAGGCCATAGTGTGTCCTGTCTGGGGGTGGAGTTTATGTTTACATCCGATTGACATTAGTGCCCTTATAACTTATCCATGTGGGTACCACTTTGGTATTGATTCCATGCTGAGAACGCAATCTGTGCCATTGTGTTAATGTCGGGTTCAGTATAGGATGAGATTTAGAGATTTAGATTCATGGCCCAGAACATATCAATGTCTCCTTTGGTGTGCTCTATAAAATCTGGGTATGCTAGTGCCCTCATGTTGAGACACCATGGTGTAGCTTTATGGGGGTATCAGGGAGTCTCACTCGAAGCCGCACAGGGGAATTGTCAGAAATGGTAGTGGGTAGTATGGCACAGTCATCCATCATGTAGAGGGTGTTGGCTGGGATAAACCAGTAATCAATCCTGTAATAACTCTGATGGCTGTGGGAGTAGAAGGAGTAGTCCCTTCAAGCCCAGTGTACGTGTCTCCAGACATCCCTCATGCACAAGTCCACCATTAGCATGCAGAGGATGATTTGTTTTTTCAATTTCACGGGGCCGTCCTTGCCGGTGCTCTGGCGGTCTTAGGTGGGATAGATGGCGACATTGAGGTCACCACCAACGAATGCTAGATTCCCCAAGTGCACAGACGGCAAAGGTATGAGTGAAAAAAGCTGGAGTCTCTGTAGTGGGGGCGTATATGTTGAAGTGTGACAGAGTGGTGGTGTATTTGTCCACATATGATGACATATCTACCTTCTTTATCTGAAATAGTGTTCTGTATTTGGAAGGGGACCCGTTTGTGGACCAGTATAAACACTCCCCATTTTCCTTGTTATGGAGATTGGACCCCCGTTCCAGTTTTTTGAGTCTGTCTCATTCAGATGGGTTTCCTGAAGAAATAAAATGTCCTCTTGGAGGTCCTTCATGTGCTTCAGTTCCTATCTTCTTTCAATGGGGTGTCCCATTCCCTGCACATTAATGGTGATCAGTGTGAGGGTAGCCATCTATGTGTGAAGAGGGGGTTTCAGCCACCAATTTCGTAGTCTTAGCCTCGTGGCATCTCTTATCCTCCGAGTACGATCATAGAGCATATTACCCTTGTCTCTTTTCAACAACCCCCAACTTGTAACCAAAACAGGTGGGAGCGAAAATCCCACAAAAATATTGGGATCTAACCTATCTCTCCCAATACAAGTCAGTACAGCTCATGCCTGGATTTGCAATGTGTAGGTGGGTTTGTCTGCACCCATCTCCTGGGGATGCTTGTAGTCTCGTTCAGAAAGGATGTGATCTAGCAGTTTGGGCTAGACTGCCCCTTTAGGGGTGGGGCCAAGCCTGATTTGCGTATGGTGTTTCATCTTCTGCAATGGCTTGGCAGGCGAAGAACAGTGGTCTGGAGGGTTGCCCAGAGAAATGTCAGAGGTTAAGATTCATTCTAAACCTTCCAGCCATCACCTTTTTGTTTTTGCCCTGTGTAGGGGGGCATGGCATTGCAGCCGTCGTCCAAAATGCTCGACCAATATAGGATAATTCCTTGAAGCCTCCCAAAAATTAGAGGTCTAATCAAAGTTAGAACTATGAACATTATCTATGACAATGTTAATGTCAATGTTAATGTCAATGTTAGGGGGGGCTGATGTGGCCGCTGGAGCTTGGAAATATGAATTTACCTGTATATTAATGTCTCCCTTTGTAGCTCAGCACCAGTTAAGGTGGGGCCCGGCCGCAGCGTGTCATTGAGGGCAACTTCAGTTTGGGTATCTTGGTGTTAAGCGTCAGCCTCCAGGCTTAGGAGCCTTGTTTGCCTTCACCCTCATCTCAGTGCACAGCTCCAACTGTTTGACTGGGAATCGGACAATCATTTTGCTGACCCCTTCCCTAAGCGATCTGGGCCCTAGAGGCCCGTTCCAGGTTGTTGCCGCCTGCGTTTGTTCTGAGGGTAGTGTTGGCTCGGTGTTGGTGACGATGGTAGTGCGTGTGCCCCCTATTCAGTGGCATGCATGTAGTCTGCAATTACTTAAGTTCTGCTGTTGTAAAAAGCGGCAAGCAACTTCCAGATCTTCGAACAAGTGCCATTGACGGTCAATCTGTATAGTAAGGTAGTGTCTATACTCCAGCCCTTTGAGTGCATCGAATATGGGGTTGAAGCCTTTCCAGCGACGTGAGACCTCTGCTGAGTAGTAATTGAAGAGTTGGATTGGCACCTCCCCAATTTTCACTTGCCCAATAGTTCTATAGGCCTTCAGGATGGCCATCTTATGTTGGAAGTTCAAAAGCTGTAGTGTGATTACTATTGGGCGTTCTCCAGCCGCCGGTTTGGGGTTCAGTGCCCAGTGGATTCTCTCGATGGTGTAATCTCAGGGATTATCTATATGAAGGACATCCTGCAGGAAGTTGTACATAAAGGTTTCGAGGTCTGGGCCCTCTGCATTTTCAGAAAGGCCCACCATCCTAAGATTATTTAGTCTACACCTGTTTTCCTTGTCTTCCAGTTTGGCTCAGAGTCTCTGTACGTCCCAGATGACCCATCTAGGTCTGACACCATAGTTTTGTGGCTGTCCTTGAGCGAGATGATCATCTTCTCGTTGTCGGTTGTCCTTTCTGCCTGGGCGTTCA
This sequence comes from Ambystoma mexicanum, assembly GCF_040938575.1. NCBI lineage: Eukaryota > Metazoa > Chordata > Amphibia > Caudata > Ambystomatidae > Ambystoma > Ambystoma mexicanum. Next base: position 995,292,778 of record NC_090928.1, read on the forward strand.
GTCTCGTCTGGACGTCCTGTAGATTGCGTTTTATGTCCGGGACTGAGGTGTTGGTTTCTTGTGTCCATTGGCCGATGATCTTCATATCAGCCAGGATAGCCTGCAGTTTTGCTGGAACATCTATTTTGGTCTTATGTCTCGCAGAGTGGCGTGGTATGGCATTGGCTACGTCTATATCTGCCATTGGAATAGTGGATATATCCGGATCTGTAAGTGGCATAGCACTGTGGTCGTCCATTCAAACAGCCATCTCGGTCACATGTGTAGATATCACGGACCCTCCTGAGCCGTGGGCATGCAGGTGGGCCCAGACTAGTAGAGACGGGCCAGCTATTTGGTGGTGGGGTCTTCCACGATTGCGCATCCTGAGCAACGTGTGGCTCCATGTTCCCCAGATCCCGCTGGCACAGCGTGGAGTTACACCATACCCCAGTGGAGCAGGGCACCGGATTCGGACCTCTGCCCAACCCTGGATCTGAATTAGGCATTGGATCTATCTACCTGCCAACGTCTCTAGCTGTGGGTCCATTCCATGGTCCCTCCTGCATGGTTGTATATGGGAATAATGCCAAGGCCAGTCATTTGCTGGGGGGGAGACGGGGTGGGTGTAGCCACTCGTCCCAAATGGCAGTTTCCCCATAGCAGCATGGGGCGCCTGGAGCTGTCCCTCACCCTAACTGTCAGCCATGTATCATCCACAGCAGCAGGGTGGAAGTCGAGGCCTCACATCCGAGTGGGCGGATGCCGCTGTCGACACAGACAGGGGGAATCGCACCAGCAATCGGTGTCAAGACCTGCATCTGCAGTTGGTTTTCTCGCACAGGACACCCTCTCTGTGAAATTGAGCATGCTGTCAGAATCAGGGATTCCCAGTGGCTGGCATTTGGGTGGGATGGTCAGACACCCATTGTATCACTGATTAGCCAGTCTGATGTTCTGCCCTGCATCGGGAGAAAGTTGCAGGTTTATCTCATCTGTGACAGAGTTTTAGCAACCCGTAACCATCTTGCTTGGGCTCTTGAGCACCCCCCATTAATAGTTATTTTAATTCTGTCAAGGAATCCGTAATTAGATTTGTGGGTCCTTGTTGTGGTGCTTCCTTTTTTAATCTTCTTGAGACTTGAATCACTTTTTCATCTGTTTGAAAATATGGTTCCATGTGTTCATATCCCTGCAAGAATATCACAATACAAAAATATCACCATATTTCTGCAGCGATATTGACCCATGGACCCTACAGGGGGCCACCCCTGCATTATTTTGAAATGTGCGGGGGACACCCCCGCAACCACTTCTCCCATAAAATATCCCCCCAAAAAATATCGCCTATGGCGAGACAAATAGCCATATGTACAGCAATATGGGGAAAATATTTGAAATAGGTTTGTTGGTTGTATACACATTTGATAATTTGATAATAGGTAGATAAATTAAATGTGTTTGGTGACTGATATTTGTTCCTTTAAATATAATTGTTACTCTAATTTTACATGAATATATAGAATGTCCTTCCCAAAACCTGATTGTGGTGTATTTTCTTCTGGAGCATTGATTTCAGCATCTTCTTTTTTTATGTCTTCCTCTGTAGGTTAATTGTCCTGCAGCCATTCCATGTACTGTTCCATTTTAGTAGTGGTACAGAGAATCACTTCTTGTGAGTTCAGAGTTAAAATAAGGAATGGAGAAAGATTAACCAGGAGCGAAGGTGGAATGTTTGTGTTTGCTTTGTGATTAGTTGTTCATTGTTTGTCTGGTGGGTGGCTGCCAATAGGATGTCAAGTACCTTAGATGCAGTTGAATTGTATAGAGCCTTTGAGCGAATGTATTTTCTTTTAGTGATGTTTATATAGGCAAATAAAATGGTATATCTGGAGTTGACCTACAGTTCTTAAGGAAAGGGTTGTGAGATGTGAGAACTGGAGCTGGGTGGAGTAACTCAATACCAGTGCATTATTTTGCAGCTTGTTTCTCTTTATACCTTTGTCATGAATGGTTTATGTATATTTTACCTGTATTATGTGTATGCTTTATTATGAATTGTTATGTCATGTAAGAAATGGGTTATGTGGTGTATATGATTAGCTCACTTTTCATTTAGGTTTATCATTGAAAAATGTATGGTCCCAAGCACAGATATATTAGAAATTGGCAAACGTAATGGCCCGTTAATGGAATTCTACTTTTTGTAAGTTATGTATAGTATATGAGCTGTTCAGTTGTATTCCACATTAGTTAAACAGTTAAATGTGAGGTGTAGATGGGGCATTTCATTATACTGCAGGATTGTTGGTAGGAGTGATGGCTGATGACTTTGTAAAGGCGTGGGGCGTAAATGGGGGATCTCTGAATTTCACAATGGGGTTGGAAGGTTCTCCCCAAGAGAACATTGTAGAAAATTGTGTCTAATGTGTGTAGTTTTCAGCAAAAGCAATACCCTAAGAGCATTTGGTTTTTGATGCAATAGAGTATTCTAAAGCAAGTTGTACTGCATATAGTTTTTACTAATATGTTGTACAAACAAAACCTTCTTTATACTGTATTTGGCAATGTGGAACATGAGTGAGTGCCTATGATGGGCATAGAGGCTTTAACAATAAATGCCATCCTAAAGAGTTCTTGTTTAATGTACACTTGCTAATCACAGGCATCAAAGCAGAGCATCCTGAAAAAAGGATGCCTTTCCCTGGCTGTTATTATTGATGGATTGTACTCCTATGCTGGCTGCCCTCAGAGGTGTTAACTTCAGCATATGTGGTGTTTCTGCTTCTGGTACGAGCATTACTGGAAGCAATGATACATTACTGGTTTTCCCACATGCATTTTTGTTGTGTTTTTACATCAGTAATTACTGTTACCACATGTGTGGCGGAAAGATCTAATCATCAGTACAACTCTCTTTACTACATATGGTATCAGTATTTACCGGACTGATTTTCTCCAGACATTTTATCACCATCATCTTTGAATAAGTAAATTATTTCCGCCTTTCCGCCTCACTTCATGAACAGGTGACCTATTTCCTGAGAATAATACCACTGTAGTTGAAAGAGGAGTAGTCTCCTTGCACTACCCAGACCCGTTCTGCCCTGTCTGCACTTACTTAGAGCGTTTGTGCCCTGTTTTCCCCTCTGCTCCTCTCCCCTCTCCCTTCCACTTCCTCCCTCCCTTTCCCTTTGCACTTCTCGTTCTTGCACGATCTGAATGACAAAAGGCCTAATAAGATTGTTTGTCTTGTCCTCCCTCTCTCTTCCCTACCTTGTCTTGTCACGCCTAGAAACACTTGTGTACAGGTGCGTTATAAATGACGTAGCTATCATTTGGGATATATTTCATAATTGTAGGTCATATGATAACTCTCCACCGCCAATCAGACTTGTCCCATCACCCCACTCTCACCGGAACTCCCACTTCGGCCCTCCACCTCAAGCAAGCACTCACTCTTGAACCCCTCAGTCACTCCCTTGTCACTCTCCATGTTTCACTTACCAAGGAGGCATGTCAGTTGTCCCATGTGTGTGGCCATGAATGCATCCAGGGTACTGTTTCACAGTACCATGAAGTCCTGTGTGGACCTAGGGATCCTGGTGAAACAGGGTGTGGAGGTCATGTCTGCATCACATGTAATATGTACATTTAGGCTTTTGCTATTGTTTACAGCTGTGGAAGACATGCTTCCTCCCAATGGGTGACACACATGGCATATCGCACATTCATGCAGTTCAGGAAACTATTGGTGTTTGGGGACTGGGCAATGATGTAAAATCAGCTTTTTAGATCATCTGCTGCCCCTGGGATTTTGGGTAGCCATGTGTGCTGTTGCATGTTGTAGGGGAGCTATTACCACCTTTGTGAGTATGTGTGGAAATGTTGGCTGTATCAGGTCATGAACCATGCCAACAGTTCATTGGGAGCCTGTTTCAAAACAATGGCATGTAGCTACTAGCTTCAGATGGTGTGATATGGCAGTGGGTATGTTTCCTTTGGATTCAAGGTCTCTCTCAAAGAGCTGGAATATGTAGATGATGGTGGGCTGGTAGCTAATACAGACTCCTGATGTTTTACTCTGTTTGGCCCTATGGGGATAGTCTGGCACTGGGTATGTGTGGCCATCATGCTCTCCTCCTTACTTGCAGGGCCATCTGTTGCATGAATGTTATCATGCCTTTAATTGGTAGGGACATCTCCACAAGATACAATAGGAGGGTTCCACCAGGTTCCATGGTACTCTGAGTCTTGTCTGAGGTACAGGTAGACTTGTCATGTCTACAGCGGGTCAAGTGGATGTACCTCTGCTTCCTTTCAGAGCATGTGTCAGTCATGCCCACCTCATTTGGTGTGGAGGTTATTTTGGTGGCTTAATATATTTGGCATTGCAGGTAGATCAAATGGCTGATATTCCAGTATCTGTTGTGTCAGGTTATCTACATCCTGTTTTTTCCAAATCCTGTTTTCTCTGTTATGGCATGTATTGGGTTTCGAAATATCATACCCATTTGTTCCGGATGTGGTGTGGATGTTGAATTATTAGGGTAAGTAAGACATGGGTAATGTGGTGTAGAAGATGTCAAATTAATAGGGGGTGCATAGTGGATTCAGGGAAACCGTATTATTGATGAGGTTTGTTAAGAAAGTTTCCTGGGGCTGCTTAGGGCACAGCCCATTGAAACTTTAGTAGAGTGGTGCTGGACAGTGAAGGGAGGACATACATGCTGATATCTTTTTGTTAATTAGCAGTAGTAGTTATTAGTTTGTATGTGAAAGGCTGGATGCTGGAATGGGTGGAATCAGGTGAGGTAGTTAATTTTGCATGCTTTATGTTGAGGATGGCTAAGAAGTAGTAATTAAATAGGTGCTGGGAGAAGCAAGGGTGCAGTAGGGCGTAGTTATATGAACACTAATATACTTATTTTGCTGTGTGCTTGTAGGATTTAGCTGTTCAGTAGACGCTTGTGAGGGATGAAAACTGGAGCCGGGTGGACCAACTAAATGGCAGTGCATTATCTTGGTGCTATGTTCTCTTAACATGTTATTTCTGAATTGAGAACATAGCAGATGAATTAATGGTTGGTTGGTATATGATGTGTTAAATATTTTGCAACACCTTTGTGAATGAGGAAATGTCATGTTTCTAGTGAACATTTCTTTTAATTAGAATTTGTTTAGGAATTGTATTCTGTAGTTATGTGTAGAGTATGTGCAGTATTATTTAAGAAGTGGTATGGGGATTAGTGTGTTATTGATAAGGTTTGGTAGAGTAGTTTTATGGCACTGCTAGGGTCCTAGCCATTCAAACTTTAGTGATAGTGGGGATGGGTAGTGGAGGGAGGATGTACATGCTATGTTTTGTTGGGAAGTAGAAGTCATTTTAGTTTAAATGGTCCTTTTTGAATTATGTTGGCCAATTTGGAACAGTTTTTTTATGTTTGCTGTCAGCTGAAAAAGGGAACAAATCGCTTTTTGATTAAAATCGTGGCAGTATATTTTTTTCTGAGGGGAGGTGTACTCCACTTCAGTATATATCTTGTGAGGAATAAAAAAGAAAAAATGAAAACCATCTGCACCCAGGAAAATCCCAGGGTGTGAATAACTATTACACTCGGGCTGACGGACAGATAAAGGATTTTATGTTCTGCAGCTTTGAGTGAGTGTCTTGTGTCACTTGGCCCTACAAATCCTGGGTTTGCAGTCCGTTAAACTCCTTCTCCACCGCTCAGCCTGGGTTTGAAAGTTATATTTTATATTTTAATATAAAGAAACAATGCATGAACTTAATCATTTCCATTTTTTTCATACAGCTTGTTTTGTAAGATCCCATCAAGAAAACAACAATGAGCTATTAGAAAGGGTTTTCTGCAGGGAAGTAGACTTAAACAGTATCATTTTTTTAAAGTACTGTTTTTAAATCTGTAGACACAAATCCTGTAGATAAAGCAACAGTTTCTAGGGTTGAGGATAGTTTTAAAAATGTGTAATTCATAGAATCAAGCGCACAAGTGGCGCACACGGCTGGCGCCCAGTGTGCGCGTGCGACAGTCTGCGCCAGCCGTGTGCGCTAAAATCCATTTCCGCGCACAGCGTATTCATGGATTTCAACATAAAAACCAGCCATGGCGCAGAGTGCCGCAGCGACCCTGCAGCAGCGCCAGTTACGCCCCCAACCCCTCCCCGTGCGCCATGCACAGCGCACAAATCCCGTACATGGCACACAGGCCCCCAACCACGAAAACTCCTGTAAAACTCCCTGCGCACCCCTCCGAATACATGTACACCCCAGCGCGGGGAGTTTCACATGCAATTGGCCTGTGCGAGCAAGGTACGTGTATAACTGGGGTTCGCGGGAAGTTTCACACGCGATTGGCCCTGTGCGAGCAGGATATGTGTATTACTGGGATTCGCGGGAAGTTTCACACGCGATTGGCCCTGTGCGAGCGGAGTACGTGTATAACTAGGTTTGTGGGAAGTTTCACACGCTATTGGCCCTGTGCGAGCCGGTTACATGTATTACTGGGGTTCGCAGGAAGTATCACACGCGAAAGGCCCTGTGCAAGCGGGGTACGTGTATTACTGGGGTTCGTGGGGAGTTTCACATGCGATTGGCCCTGTGCGAGCGGGGTACGTGCTTTACTGGGGTTCGTAGGAAGTTTCACACGCGATTGGCCCTGTGCGAGTGGGGTACATGTATTACTGGGGTTCACGGGAAGTTTCACACGCGATTTCGCTGTCAGAGCAGGGTACATGTATCCAGTGGGGTGCGCGGGGAGTCCCACACGTGAATTGGCAGTGTGGGTCCTCCCAGGTGTCTCCTCTACCACCTCCACGGCCCCTGTAGGCAGCCCACACAACAGGGGACTACCCTGCACCCCTGGCCATGTCCCACAGGCAGCCCATCTACCATGCGCATGCCCCCCAGTCAAGCCACATGTCACGTTGCAATATGATCACCAACCCATGTCCCCCAGCACCCCCACCCCCCAGCAGTGGGGGGCACCTGCCAGTAGGCCCCCACTCATGTCCCACTCATGTCCCCCTGCACCCCCACCCCCCAGCAGTGAGGGGCACCTGCCAGCAGGCCCCCACTCATGTCCCCCTGCACCCCAACCCCCCAGCAGTGAGGGGCACCTGCCAGCAGGCCCCCACTCATGTCCCCCTGCACCCACACCCCCCAGCAGTGAGGGGCACCTGCCAGCAGGCCTCCACTCATGTCCCCCGCAACCCCACCCCCCAGCAGTGAGGGGCACCAGCCAGCAGGCCCCCACTCATGTCCCCCTGCATCCCCATCCCCTAGCAGTAAGGGGCACCTGCCAGCAGGCCCCCACTAATTTCCCACTCATGTCTCCCTGCACCCCAACCCCCCAGCAGTGAGGGGCACCTGCCAGCAGGCCCCCACTCATGTCCCACTCATGTCCCCCTGCACCCCCACCCCCCAGCAGTGAGAGGTACCTGCCAGCAGGCCCCCACTCATGTCTCCCGTACCCCCACCCCCCAGCAGTGAGGGGCACCTGCCAGCAGTCCCCCACTCATGTCCCCCTGCATCCCCACCCCCTAGCAGTGAGGGGCACCTGCCAGCAGGCCCCCACTAATGTCACACTTATGTCTCCCTGCACCCCAACCCCCCAGCAGTGAGGGGCACCTGCCATCAGGCCCCCACTCATGTCCCCCTTCATCCCCACCCCCCAGCAGTGAGGGGCACTTGCCAGCAGGCCCCCACTCATGTCCCCCTGCATCCCCACCCCCCAGCAGTGAGGTGCACCTGCCAGCAGGCCCCCACTCATGTCCCACTCATGTCCCCCTGCATCCCCACCCCCCAGCAGTGAGGGGCACCTGCCAGCACACCCCCACTCATGTCCCCCTGCACCCCCACCCCCCAGCAGTGAGGGGCACCTGCCAGCAGGCCCCCGCTCATATCCCACTCATGTCCCCCTGCACCCCCACCCCCCAGCAGTGAGGGGCACCTGCCAGCAGCCCTCCACTCATGTCCCCGTGCATCCCCAGCCCCCAGCAGTGAGGGGCACCTGCCAGCAGGCCCCCACTCATGTCCCCCTGCACCCCCACCCCCCAGCAGTGAGAGGCACCTGCCAGCAGGCCCCCACTCATGTCCCCCTGCATCCCTACCCCCCAGCAGTGAGGGGCACCTGCCAGCAGGCCCTCACTCATGTCCCCCTGCACCCTGACCCCCCCCAGCAGTGAGGGGCACCTGCCAGGAGGCCCCCACTCATGTCCCCCTGCATCCCTACCCCCCAGCAGTGAGGGGCACTGGCCAGCAGGCCCCCACTCATGTCCCACTCATGTCCCCCTGCACCCCCACCCCCCAGCAGTGAGGGGCACCTGCCAGCAGGCCCCCACTCATGTCCCCCCTACATGAAATAAAGATGCACAATCATGGCCCACTTCTACACCAAAATACCACAGCATGCCACCCCATTCCTGAGACGCAATGATGTCCCAATCCACCCCACACTGACATGCCTATCTCAAGACACAAACCAAAAGTCAACTATGTACATCAACACATGTCCGTCACACACACACACACACTGGTTGTCATTGATTGTGTAAACCCACATTTTCACATGCATTAACCCAATGAGTGAATCCCACACATGGAACTAAAATATCAAAATGTATTATGTACAAAAATAAAGCAATGAAATGAAAGCATAACAAAATAGCAAACATGAAATGAAAAGCATGTGCAAAAGATGAGTAAATGAAAAGTATGACCAATCCAAAGAAATCCGAAAGAAAAATAGTCCAAACTCTCCCTCCACCAACGCAAATCCAAAGGAAACGTAAAAAGAAAAATCCATTTATCCATGGTGAAATCAAAAGAAAAAGTTCAAAAAAATCCATTGTCCAACTATGTACAATCCATTGTCCAAAAGAAAAATCCATTAATCCATGTTCAAAATCAAATCCATTGTCCAACTAGGTACACTAGGTCATGTCAAGGGTCCATGAGTCCAACGAAAGAAATTAAACCTACCTAATAAAAAAACTATATACACAAATGTGTGTGGCATAGTCCATTCACCACAAATCAAAGGAAAAGGAAACCTAACTCTAAAAACTATTTACAATGGCAGCGGGCTCACTTCCTGATTTCCCGGGCCAGGGCATCATCGAACTCCTGCTCGATGTCCCGGAGGCGGTCCTGCTCGATGTCCCGGAGGCGGTCCTCTTCCATGGCCCCGAGGGTTCACAGGGATGATGAGATATGGACCTCCAACTCCCTGCGAATCGCCTCGAGGCACTCGCCCCACTTCAGAGCCCTCCGCATGGAGTTCTCCGCCCTGACCATTGTGAGCCATGCCTCTGCCGCCCGCTGCCTCTCCGCATCTATGGCCTGGCCCAACCGCTACCACACGGAAAACACTTCCAATCCTGGGCCCTCCTGCCCTCTGGCCGATGCCTGCCCCTCCGCTGTTGAAGGCCCCGAGCCATCATGGCTCCCACCTTGTTGCTGCTGCTGTGCCTGTGCCCTGGCTCTTGCTGCCTGCACGTCCTCCTCCGGATGGAGTGCAGTTGTTGAGGTGGCCACCCCTGCTGGACGTCCGACTCCTGACTGTGGCAGGGATGTGTCCTCCACCAGCCTGGCCGCAGGGTCAGAGGCAACTCCACAGGGTACCCAGGTGATACATGGGTGGGAAGATGGAATTGAGGACGACTGGCGCATAGGGGGTTCAGGTGAGGAGGGGGTCGGAACAAGGTCCAGCAAACAGAGGAATCCGGCCCTGGTGACCCGTCTCAGTAGGTCAACGCGGTCAACGAGGCATTCGAGATGACGTGCAGTGTCCTCACGAAAACACTGCAGGTCACCTTGCATGCCCCGTTGACGCAACGCCATCCCACTCAGGACAGGCTCAACCCGGTCCCAGATAGCCACGTCCGCATGGAGAGGAAGGCCAGTTGTTGTAAGCGGATCCCCTCCCTGAAAACGGGTCTGGACGTAGGCATCCCTGCTTGTGCAGGATGATGCAGTCACAGGATCGGGGACAGGATTACACACAGGTACCTCCGCGTTGGCCTGTGCTGCCTCCTGTCCCTACCCCTGCACTGCACCACTAGCACCAGTGGAATCCCCACCGCCAGACCCCGTGTCTGTCCCTTCCACCGCCTCCTCCTCCTCCACCAAACCCGGATGACTCCGTGCCATCTTCCTCCGTCGGACCTTGTGGGGTCTCAGCTGCCCCTTCTGCTGCCGAGGAGCCCAACTCCGACCTCCGCCTCTTGGACCTACCCTCGGCAGCTGCGGCTGGGACGTGGCACCGGACTCCTCACTCCCTGATGAGATGACAACCTGGGAGGGGAGCCGGGCCTTGCATCCCCAGCTGGCGGTGCGATCCCTGCCGCCTTGCTCCACAGCACCCTCTCCGCCCTCTTCATCAGTTGACGCAGCATACAGGGAGAGAAAGGACACAGGCATCAGGGCACTGTACAATGGACTGATACACACATGACAGTTGCACATGAGTGGCAGTGTCACACTCAGACATGGCATCACAATCTCCAACACATATGTCATTTCAACTCACACACATGAGCAATTCCACAGCAATATTGCACCAGGGAGCACCATCCATACACATACAACAGCATGAGCAGCCGAAGGTGAGCCTTACATCACATGAAACACGGGGAGTGCACAAGACATGCACACACGCCACCACACTTACATGCATGTGTACATCTCCACCAACTGTCGCAGTGATGAGATCGCCATCCATGTCACATCTGTCATTCAGCCTTCTACTTATCAGTGTCACATGCATCCATGTTGCATCACAGTTGCACACTTGTCAAATACACACACATGCACATGTACACAGTGCAGATACATGCAGCTGGAACCAACATCCATGTGTGACACCACAACCATGCCAACGTACATACACAGTAATTCAAACGCATCTGCATTTGGCCTGCATGCTTACCCACACATACACCATCCATGTGTCTCACACATGAGAAGACTTGCATGTGTCAGTATCACGCCCCTGTACATACACATCCATACATGGCCCTACAAAAACATATGTGCAACCTGCACACTACTGGCACACCACGACACGCACAGCGTCCAATCAGTATGCATGTACACTTACCGCGCGACTCCAGATGGGTCTGCCTCTCAAGGACCTGGAAGTGGAGCACTGGGCATATGCGTTCCAGGACCCTCATTTGGTGGTCGGACAGGTGGCCCCGGTGCCCCTTGGAATCTGCTGCCTTCAAGAGGTGCTGGGCCTTGTCGAGGGTCCTGGACCTGAAGTCCTCCCAGCGCTTCTTGACATGTTTGATGTCGTGGACTGCCACCCCCTCCTCGTGGATGGCAGTCACGATGTCCATCCAGATCCTGGTCCGTCCTTCATAGTCGGCGCAAGAACTTCCAAAGAGGGCATCATACTGCCCCAGGACTTGCTCCACCAGAACACCAACTTCCCTGGCACTGAAGCTGGTGGCCCTCTGCCTCTCTGGCTGGGGGTTGCCAGTGGTGCCAGATGGTGGTATGCCCGACATGGCAACCCCAGAGGCAGGTGTGGGTGGGCAACTGGGTCCTGGGACTGGGCTGTGGAGCGATTGTATCCCAGTCGGGAGTCTTCATTTCCAGCAGGGCTGGTCACAACAACTGCACCCCTGCAGATGGCTGATGTGCAGGCGGCAAATAGCAGGGCACGTGGGCAGCAGGCAGACAGGCAGCAGCAGATGGCAGGTGGGAGCATGCTCGGGGCTCTGGGGGGCAGTAATTCGGCCTTCTGGGCAGGAGCGTGGTCTTCCGTGTTGTTGCGTGGCCAGCTTGATACGGAGTGATTTGGCATGTGAAAAAATTGCACGTCTGCGTGTAATTCGAGGAAAGGCCCTTAGCGCGTAAGTGTTAAGACGGATTTCTGAACTCTGTCCTGGTGGAGCAGAAGTTCAGAAGGCCAACCTAATTACTTGGAACAGGGTAACCTCTGGACAAGCCAGACCAATCAAGGTAGCGATCGCGGCGGTCAAGACTAGGTCTCAAGAGGGGTGAGGGTGACTGAAAGCCCGCAATGAGCACACAAAGCAAGAGCGCTTACAAACTACTCCAAACAGTTGTTATATCAAAAATAGATACACATTTATTTTAAGGCCTTTAAAATAATGACCGTAGCGAGAAAATCACAATATCACAGTATTAAGCCAACACATACCATATCAACACAATTTATATACAAATACGACAGTCTCAAGCATTAGAGGCACGAAATGTGTAGTCCACCTGCAAGGGAAGGAAAACAGGCAGTGCGATAATGCTTTAGACTCAGTTCGCCTTCAGAGGCACCTAACTAGATGGAAGTCCGAGCCCTGCGAAGAGTGGAGCCTTGTGCTCAAAGTACCTGCACACGCTGGTGCCAACGGGCAAAAGGAGAAGCTCTTCGGAGGAAGTCAGGCAGTTCGGGTTAGTGCACAACAGAAGAAGAACAGGTTCCGCGACTCAAGCGCAGCCTCCACAGCAAGCAGAAGCAGAGCGCGAGTACGGACAAAAGGGTGCCGTTTTTACACAGTGGGGAAAAGCAATGGGCTACTGCAGGAGGGCGACCAGATCCTAGCTATACTACTCACCGGTCCCCGATGCAAGCAGACCCAGGCTTCTCCACGTTAGTTTCAGCAGCTGGCAGGTTCAGAAGAGTCGGGAAATGCCTCGTCGTCGTGTAGAGCAAAAAGACGTCCCAATCAAGAAACCTGCACAGTTTTGTCACCACAGCAGGGCAACAGAGCGGCCGTGTGTATCCGAGCCAAATGTACACTCCTCCCTTCAGACTTGGGAACGCCAAGTGTAGGAAGCGTGGGAGAGTGACAAGGACTCGAAATACAACACAACCTGGTGGCGGTTACAGAGCAGGACTCCCTTGTAAGCTGGTCAGTCAACTGGATGGCCCAGAGACGCTTCCGAAGGCTTACTTGGCAGGAGATGATGAAGTCGCCGGGAATAGCTGTTCCTGCTATTCCAAAGGTCGAAGCACCAGTACAGGCCTTCTGGTTCGATCAAAGGAGGAAAGGGTTTCACAGGACGACAGCAGTGCAAAGGAGGATTCCTTCAGCGGGTCACCAGCGATTCCTCGGTCCAGCCTCGTGGTTGCAGGATACTTGGCTCCTGTATTCCTTCGTTCGTGAGAACTCAGGAGATCGACATGGTAGTGGTGTTTCCAGCTCCCTCTTATCCACGGTTCCCTTCGCGCCAAAACGGAGGGGAGCCAATGGGAGATCCGCTCATCAACACACATACCATACGTGGACCAATCACGGACCACGGTGGTCCCAGGCATTCACACCACCCTAGACTCTCTGGCACCCAGGATGTGTATTGGGACCAGACATCCCAGCCCACACCCTGGAGGCACACAAACGACATGTAGAAGCCCGCGAAAGCAAGCACGTTTCCCGGGAAAGTACATGCCCAAATAAGGAAGGCCCCGGGTCGCTCGACCTGGTGAAGGGAGCAAGACGGTCAGTGGACAAGACAAAGGAGCCTCGTGGTCTGGCCATTTTGGGAGCCAGGCCACCATTTTGGGTTCAGTGCGAAAAACGTGCTCAGAACGCCAAAAGGAGCTCAAAATAAACAAAACGATCGCTGCCACCATTCCAGTCCCAGAATGACTTGCACCGATCAAATACCATCCTAAAAGAGTATCTAGGGCCCGTAGAAGGCTAGAGACCCAAGAGAGCTGTAACTTAGCTTACAGTGCCCTCTTGTGTCATGTTGCACTAAAGCCGCAACATGATAAAAGAAACTACGGGAAACAGCGTTCCCCGGTACTGACTGTCTTAAGGGCATGTCAGTTTCCCCGTAAGAAAGGAGCGAAAGCCCAGAGGAGTGCGGCAGAAGGCTGCACTTCTCTGGCAAAGTCAAGAACAAGGTGAAAAACAACAGCAAAAAGTTTAGGGGTTGCCACATGGAAGGAAAATTACCTACAATTACGAAATCTTTCCTAACAGTAAGCACGTCTATGACGTTACGTGAAAAAACTGCACATCCGTGTGTGAATGTGTGTAATCCGAGGAAAGGGCCTATGCTTAAGTGACGTGACGTGTGCAGGTGTTTCCCTCAGCACCGGTTAAAGGTGAGCGGGGCCAGCAGTTAGCTGTACGTGCCTTTCGTGGAGACCGTCGTGTGTTGCTGCTTTGTGTTGTTTCGCGCGCCTTCACAACTTCACAGCGGATCGAGGACGTATCTCTTCTTTTGGCGGGGGTATTGGCTATGTGTGTTTTTCATTATCACGCAAGTCAGACGGTGAGTCCCGCACGCTATTTTTCCCACTGCGGGTGCCCCTGTATATCGCACCCGTTTTCGAGGTCATAGTAGCCTGTGTGTCCCATGCGTACCTGTTTTTCATGTTACTGGGTGCCACCACGTATTGCGGGAGGTTGATTCCACGCACGTAGTCTGCAGGGTTGCGTGCACGGTTTTACTGCAGTTTTGGGGTGTCTGAGCGTTGCGTGACCTGTCACTACATCACCGGGGTCACATACAGCCTTGCAGGTGCAGGAGGGCTGTTAACATCTTGCATCCCACCCCCTTCACCCCAACTGCCCAGGACAATTGTGGTGTACACCTCCCATTGGCACTTCTCCATCTGTGCCGGCACTACTCCATCTGTGCCATGGTTGGGAGGCCACCAAAGGTGAGGGGCGCCTCAGCTGGGCATCCTCCTCATGGTGGGCGTGGTCAGGGACATGGCTGGGGTGACCAGGGAGTAGGGGGACTCCAGGGTGTCGAGGGTGGCCGCAGAGGGGGAAGAGGCAGGGGTGCGCCACTTGAGCACGATGTTGTGCCATGTGTCGGTGCGGTCTTGCCGCCACCCCCTGTGGTTCTGGGAGATGCAGTTTCTGCATCTGGCACTGGCGCCCATGTGACCCGGCAGTCTGTTTCATCGACTGCCACGGGCTCAAGGGTAGTGGTAGCTGCAGGTACAGCTATGGACACCACCACCCAGGCTCAGGGTCTGCCAGCGCAGGCTGTGTTGGCACTTGAAGAGCCCTTGGAAGATTTCCAACAGGCCAGGAGGGAAACCGTAGGTGCACGGAGGGCTGCCCTGACCAAGACACGTGTCCCTGGGGCAGTAATGTCATCTGCTGCCCGACCAGCCAGGTTTTGGCAAGTGCAGGAGGAGATGCAGCCAACACCACCCCGGTTGTGAGTCTGCCAACCAGGACAGTCACGGTCAATGACCCTGCCACAGCGGATGTTGCTGCGCAGGGCCCATTATAGGGCACCCAGCTGCCACTGACGCAAGTCAGGCCTTTGGTCAACCCTCCACCTGCCACTCCCTTGGCTCAATCCACCGGTGCTACTGGCCATAGTGATCAGGGCGGCATTTGCCAGCCAGGGTCTGCGCCACATTCCAAGAGGAGGAAGGTTGCACCTGCAGTACAGGCTGGGATCCCACGCGCAGCCACAACCTCCAGCACATCGAGGAAGAAGCCTTTCTGCATCTAGGAACTGGACTGCCTCGTGGACTACGTGCTGGGACACAGCCATGACATGCTAGTGGGTCCTAATTGTCATACTACGGCTGCCCACCGTGATACCCACTGGGAGCAAGTTGCGGAACATGTGAGTGCATTCGGCCATGAGGTGCGCATGGCGCAAGAGTGCAAAAAGCGTTGGAATGACCTCATACGCAGCGCTAAGGCTAAGCGTGCCTCAAATTACAACTTGACTCTGGTGACTGGCAGTGGGCCTGCACCTGAGGAGAAAGACCGCACTCCGCATGAGTCACTCGTTGCGGAGTTCATACCATCTGAATTGGTCGAAGGAGTGGGAGAGATGCCGGACTTTGATGCCAAGTCCAGTGAATGTTGCTGCATGTTTGTTGTGGACATGGGTGTTTCACTTGTGTGATGTGTTGTGCATGAGTGCCACTACATGTCACGTGTACATGGTTCTGATGTGCAAGTAATGCAATGCTTCCCTGATGCATGTCTGCTCTGCTGGATGGTGGACATGTGGAACCGACGGGGACTGTCCGCATCACCACTATTGCACCCTACTCACATGCTGGTCACCAGGATGCCCCTCAAGTCCATGTTCCAGCTCACTGGCCCTTCAGCATGTAGCGTGGGGAGACCTTCCTCTCAGCCCAGGGACTATGTCATAGCATGACTGACGTGCATGTGTTCTGTGCCTGCATGCGGGTACTCAATGTAGGCATGCTCCCTTGCCCCTCCACCCCCCCCTGCACCCCAATTCCACCTTAACACTGGTATGCTTCAATTTTTCCGTTGAGTACTTTCCTGTTCATGCGTCCTGTGTACATGCTGACTTCCAGCAGCCAATCTCCCAGACATATGCTGTGTGGTACATCCTTTGTACTTGATGGAGGGTGTCTGACTTGGACTGTGCAGAGGTCAGATGCCCAGCAGGGACATGAGTGCCCATTCATGCTCCATGTGTATTCCACTCATGCCCCTATGTGTCCTTGACTGGATGATCATTGTAGTATGAGTCCAGGGGGACCTACATTGCATGGCATTTCATCAGCCTTCCCATTTCCACTGTGGCTCAGTCCTGCGTCACACACATGTTTAGGGTGTGACGGTCTGTGTGGGTCACAGGCCATAGCCTGTTTAATGGCCAATGACTCTGTCCAACTGGTGTAGTGTCTTCTTCACACGTGGGTGTACTCCAAAGGTTTCATCATGTGTCCTGCTTACTGTCCCATCATCATTTGCTGTGTTGTCATTTGGCTCACATGATGCAGTTGATGCTAGGCAACACTGTCTGTCAATACACAGGTCTATGTTCAGCCTTTTGCTACCATGCTAGGCATCCCTGCATTTGCACTTGGGGAGAGGGGTGGTTTACTTGTAGATATGCTATCCATTGAATGCACATTGCACATGATGCTTGAAGTTGACCTTGCACTGCCTTCACATTTTCTGACACACATCATGAAGTTCTTGTACATGTAGATAGTGAGTAACGTACATATTTGCTGCTCTGCATCGACCCACCTCAGTACAAACTGACACCTTTCAACATGCCTAATCACAGAAGCAATTTCAAGTTAACCCAGCATGCATGGCAGTTTCTATTTTGTGTGTGACATGTCTACTTGATGTGTTTGGTGTCTGTTTGTGTGTGTGTGTGTTGTGTGCTTGTAACATGTGTAGTAACCTTTTTTCTCTCTACTTTTCAGATGATGACGCAATGGAGCCAAAGGATGGTGTTGTCATGCCAGGCACAGGGTTGTTATCACTACAGCAACCCGGCACAAGTGGGGGTCGTGGGGTGGTAGGTCACGAAAACCCACATGTGCTACAGTCCATCTTGTCTCTGGCTGGCAATGAGTCCAGCCCTGATGACCACTCTGACATCCATGTCGAGTTGGATGAGCATCAGGTCCATATGTCAGGGGTGAGTGATTCTGATGTGGACACTCCTCTGTCCGTGACACCTGCACTGAGGGGTCAGACAGTCTTGGAACCTCCGCCTGTGGTGGATCGGGACGCAGGGTCACCCTCCACACCAGTCACTGATGTGCCTGGGCCATCACGTCGACGGGGGCATGTAGTCATGCAGCCACAGGCGGTGCCAACACAACGTGGACACCCAGTCCTTGGGTCCCACAGGGGTCAAGCCCAGCAACGCGGTCTCCGCACGCAACCGCAATTTACTGAGTGGGACCAAGACATGACTGCCAATTCAGAACGGCAGGGGGCAGCAATGGAGAACATCGCTGAGAGCATGGAGCGTGTGGCCCAATCCGTGCTCCCCCCTGCTAGGCAGGTGCTTCTCCAGCAGCAGGCGGCACGGTCCACGGCCCGCTCGCTCAGGCTGGGCATGGTGACCTCAGACAGGGCACGCCAGGCTGAAAGGTCGTCTTTGCGTAAAGCAATTGCTGCTCACGCAGAGGCACACATGGAGGCCCTGAGGCAAGGGTATGCTTCCCTCAGATCCACTCTGGGTGTCCTTCTGATGTCCTAGTGTGAGCGGGCACAGGAGAGGTTTGCGATGCTTGAACGTACCATCTCGGCTGAGCTACATGCTTGCCGGGAGGTGCAGCAGCTGTCCAGCCAGGCCTTGCAGGATGAACTCCGTGTTACACGTGCTACCTTGCAAGAGGAAGCACGTGTATCACGGGAGGTTCTGCATGCAGACCTACGTGTGATCGCCGCACAGAACCAGGCTCACCCGTCCGGCAGACTTGCAGCCGACGAGGGGAAAGCTGCGGCTAGGCATGGTCAGGCTCCTGTGCCACATCCTCCTTTCCAGGAAGAGCCAGACTCGGACGACAATCACAGACATAGGTCGGGCTGTGCAGGCGTTGAGCCCATGGAGTTTTTTTTTTCCTCAACATCATCGCATGTTGGGTGTTGATCAGCACCCTGTACCTCCCCCCTACTGGTTGCCCCCCCCCCCCCGGGTCATATGTGGCCATTTTTGATTTTTCATTTAGTTTAGTTAGTTTAGTTTCATTTTGATAGTTAGTTTAAA
Source organism: Ambystoma mexicanum (assembly GCF_040938575.1). NCBI lineage: Eukaryota > Metazoa > Chordata > Amphibia > Caudata > Ambystomatidae > Ambystoma > Ambystoma mexicanum. The sequence continues at coordinate 995,311,238 of NC_090928.1, forward strand.
TAGGTAATTTAGGTTTTTCATAGTTAGTGTAATTAGTTAATATAGTTTGAAATTGTTTGTCTATTGTGCTTTCATGTGACGGGGTGGTGCTTTGTGGCTTTTGAGAGCATCCACTGTCTGTTCCAGCTGGGCCCTTCAAGCTTGTCTTGTGTATGTGTTTGCAGCTTGGGGTCCTTGACTCACATATGCCACTCCTGCTTCCCTTATCCATGGGCTCGCAAGGATGGTTCGGTGTAACAGCCTATTACACAAGGGCTTTGGACTGTCATATCTGTGGCATGTCTGCTGCTGTGAAACTTGTGTTAACACCCCTAGTGGGGATGACAGGGGTGTTATTGACCACTGTTCGTCATTCGCTAGATGGGGGGTTTCATGATTGATGTGTACATTCATTGCTATTCATTGTGTAGTATGTTTATTATCTATACTGTACATGTGCTTGTTGCAATTCATGGCGTAGATGGTGTGTTCAACAGTTTGCCTCTGAAAGACGGACTGATGGTGTGATTTGTGTTGTACGTCTCTGACATAGTCCCGTCATCTAATGCCTGAAGAGACACACACAGATGATTTTAAAGCATTAATCATGTGTTCCATGCCATTTCTGCAGGGGGATGAGCCTCCAGACCACCTTTGCCAGCAGACATGGGCCATTGGGCAACTGGAAGCTGCACACGTTTGGTGGTGCCGACATGCGCATGTGTGCGCAAGCAGAGGCACAGGGATTGCGCTCATACATCCGAAAACAGCTGACGTATTTCAAGGGACTCCAGGCAAGTTGAGCAGGCCAGGGGGGCCACAACGCAGCAGACCTTCCACCTGGCCAGTTGCACATGCATGCTTAGTACAGCACTGACGGTGAGCTTGGACAAATATTGGTGTTGAAGCGCACAATACAGCTGAGATGCATTGGTGGACTAATGGCTAGTTGATGGGAAAGTTGTCTGGGCACCTGCAGAGCTCTCGTGCTGCCGACAGAATCTGGGCAAAATCCTGCATGTGAAATCCCAGTGAATGCAGCCTAATTGGAGGGGGATAGAAGCTGGGGGATTGGTGACTGGGATGTCTCACCCTGAAGTGTGATCGAGGCGGAACGCACCCAGTACAGCGGTCTGAAAATTTTGCGGCCGTGACAGAAAGGAACATCCAAGATGGCCCCTGCAAGGGAGTGAGGAGGACGGCTGCGGATTGCCTTGATCTGGAGGGATGGGACCGGATCCGGCGGTGAAGGAGTGTTTTTCTTTCCGCGGCCAGTGACGTAGCATCGCTCCCACCCCCCCTTCTTCTGCCTTCCCCCCCCCCCGCCGGGAGCGGGCGTGCGACAATAGAGGAGAGGACACGTCTGGCAGCGGTGGGGCGGCGGAGCCCGGCTTTCTCCCCGGGGTGGAGGCAATCGGCTCCTAGGGGGGGGTGGGGCAGCGCCAACTGCCGAGCCGGACGAAGGACTGAGGAGCAGATACCGGGGCGAGCTGAGCGGGAGCTGCAGAGGTGCCCCTGGAGGCGGCCCTGGCGGAGACAGTGTGCTGGGACTAGAATCCTCGGGAGGCGGTGAACTCCCGGCGGGGCCGCCGAGGAGATCCGGGGCGGAGCCCCGCCTGGGTGCAGCCTGGTGACTGTGCGCCTTCCCCTGGAGTGGAGGCGGTTGGCCCGCTGGGGGCTGGAGAGGCGGCGGGGGAAAGGCCCCTGAGACTCACGGTTCGGAAAGCCCAGAGGACTCAGAGATAGTGCGGGGACCGGGAGTGGTGGTCCCGATGGTGGCGTGTTAGGGGGTGTATCTGGATATCTCCCTTCTGGGTGGGTCCCCGCTACCCAGGGGGGTGCCGGAAGGGGTGACCCCTAAAGACTGAGGCGGAGGACTGCTGGAGGTGAGGAGAAGGAGGGGCCTGTAGGGGAGTACAGGCCCATTGAAGGCTCGAAGGGGTCGGCGCTGGGGACAGTGGTGGTGATTAATACAAGAGCAACAAGTGGTGACTGTGGCCTTTGGAGTTGGTGGACCGGGTGAGGGAGAGTGGATAACGGGCCGTTGAGGAAGTAATAGACTTGGCGAAGGGCCCACTGGAATTTGCGGCAGTGGGCGGAGCCGCTGGTGGAGGACCAATCATAATACGGAGGTGCCTCGCTGAAGAGTATAGGTGAGAGAAGCAGCGGTACCTACTGGGGCACCGCTGGATTGCGAAGTGGTGGATTTGGCATCCAGGGGGTCGCATTATACAGGCCTTCTCCACAATGGGTAAAAGCCAGCAACGTATGGAGAAATGTACAGAGGCAAAGGATAAAATGCCTAGACAAGAAGGGCTGGATCGGCATGTGGGGGTGAACCCGCGGGGGAGGGGGTAGTTCTGTGACACTGGACTCACTGATGGAGGCGATACAGGTCTCCAGAGACACCCTGCGAGAGAGTATTAAGGAGGTGGGGGTGGATGTCTCCCTTGTGAGAGCGGACCTCCGCAAAGTGTGCGAGAGGGTAACAGAAGTGGAGCAGCAGGTTAGCACGGTGGAGGATGATGTTAGGAAGTTGCAGAACCAGGTGGCAGGCCTGGTGGGGGCGACCCGGGTACTGGAAATGAGGGTGGAGGATGCGGAGGGTCGTTCTAGGCGCTGTAACATCCGCTTGGTGGGTGTCCCGGAGAGGCATGAGGGGCCTAGTGCAGAGCTTTTTGTGGAGAATCTAATATTGAAAGTGTTAGGGATTATGGGCCTCTCCAATCTCTTTACGGTGGAGAGAGCTCACAGGGTGCCGGGACGGCCTCCTCCTTCGGGTGCCACGCCAAGAGTGATGGTGGCAAAAATCATGAATTTTAGGGATCGGGATGCGATTCTACAGGAAGCTCGTAGGGCGGGCTTCTATAAAATTGGGGGGGGCAAAATTGAGGATTTTTCCAGATTTTACGTTGGAGGTGCAACGTCAGAGGAAGTCATTTGATGCAGTGAGAAGCCGCCTGCGGGAACTTAATTTGAAATACATTATGTTTTTCCCAGCAAAATTGAAGGTGTTGTCGGAGGGAAAGTCGTGGTTTTTCACTTCCCCTAAGGAGGCGTGGGACTGGCTGGACACAAGAGGACAAAAGGTGGGGGTCCACCCGAGGGAGTTGGAGGGGAAGGGAGGCCAGGGGGTGGCGGAGAATGGGCAGGGGTGAGGGGACTGAGATCGGGATGGAGTATGGGAATGAGGGATGGCTGGAGGAGTGCAGGGTGGATGGACGCGAGGGTTTAATGTCGGAGGGGTGGCATGGGGGACAGTAGTAGAGCCCCTACTTTAAAAGACACCACTGGTTACTAGCCCCATGGATGGGGAGGGAGGAGGGTTGAGTAGATCAGAGGGTCTACGGCTACGGGGAAGGGTAGGGGGGAGGATGGGAGTTGGGGGAGATAGGGGCATTCAGGGTAGGGGGGGTGGGGGGAGGTTGGGAGGGACAGGGGGGGAAGGGGAATGCACCAAGTTGGGGGTGGGTGCGAGGGGGGGAGGGATGAAGTGTCCAGAGAGGGGACAGGGCTCGACTCAGCTGGGAAAGAGAGGTAGGAGGAGGATGGGGGTGATGTTGGAGGTCGGGGGTAGGATTGGGGAGAGGCGGGAGGGGGTTACTTGAACAGGGGAATACCGGGGATATGGCTAAGAGAGAAGGGTTGAGAATTGGGACTTGGAATGTTCAGGGATTAGGGAGTTATCAGAAGAGGCGTAGGATGGGGGAGTTTCTAAAACGACAGGGGATACAGGTGGCTTTAATACAGGAGACGCACGCGGGTACAGAGATGCTGGGGAAATTGAGAAAGGCTCGAGGGGTACTTATTGGGTGGCGAGGGGGGTTCCATTGGAAATGGAAGTGATCATGAAGGATGAGGTGGGTAGAACGGTATTAGCACGATGCTTGTGGGAAGGTAGAAGAATCTGTCTGGTCAACTCGTATGCGCCAAATGTGGACGATAAGGAGTATTTCCCCTCGGTATTGCGTATGATGGGGGAGTATAGGTGAGAGATGATAGTATGGGGAGGGGATTTTAATTGTCCGTTGGATGACCGGTTGGATACATCGGGAAGTAGGGGGGTCTCTAAGAGATATATGGCGGGGTCCATTTGGGAGATAATACAGGAACTGGATTTGGTGAAGGTGTGGAGGGAGAAGCACGGGGAGGAGAGGGGTTTTTCCTACTACTCGGGGGTGCATGACTCGTATTCACGTCTGGACTATGTGATAACGGGGAGGGAACATTGCCAGTTCTTTGGAGAGGCGACGTACTTGGGTTGCACTTTATCAGAATACTCCCCTTTGGTGGTAACGCTGTGTGGAGCCAGCAATTGTGGTTGGTCTATGAGGAGGCTTTTCAGAAGGGCTGCCTCCCGGAGTCGATGAGAGAAGCAGTGATCACAGTAATTTTAAAGGAGGGGAAGGACCCGAGAGAATGCGCGGCATTTCGGCTCATTTCCTTATTAAATGTAGATGGGAAAATTCTGGGGAAAATTTGGCGGCTAGATTGGCGATGGTGGCGCCAGACTTGACCTATGTGGGTTTATTGGGGGCAGGAGCACGTCAGGCAATATTTCCCGACTGCATCACGTGATGGATTCCGTGAAGCTGCGACGAAAGGCGATGGCAATAGCCTCGTTTGACGCCATGAAAGCGTTTGATTGTTTGGAGTGGAACTGGTTGTTTCGGTTCCTGCGGGAGTTTGGGTTTGGGGATAAGATGCATCGGTGGTTGGCTCTTCTATACACAAAGCCGGTGGCAATGGTGAGGACCAATAATTGGGTGTCTGAGAGATGGGAGTTCGAAAGGGGGACGAGGCAGGGGTGCGCGGCCTCCCCAATTTTATTTGCCCTAGCCCTAGAACCGCTGGCGGTGTTTTTGCGGCAGGATATGGAGGAAGCTGGAATAGAGGTGGGGGGACAAAGACACGTTGTATCCCTTTATGCGGACGATCTGTTGTTATATGTGACGAATCCCACACTCTACCTCCCAGAGCTGCTAGAGATTTTACGAAATTTCAGAAGGATGTCGGGCTTCTGTGTCAATCCGGGTAAGTCGATCCTCTTCCCACTGGGGGACTTGAGGGGGCGACCGGTGGGAGAGTTGCCAGAGCTGGGGATAAGATGGGACCAGGAATCATTTCAGTATTTGGGGATACGGGTGTTCCATGAGGTTGCGAAAACATTTGTATATAATACGGGGAGGGCGCTATCCAGAATAGGAGATTCCATTCAGATATGGAAAGTATTGCCCCTCTCGCTGATGGGTCGGTGGCGCTTTGTAAAATGGTGATCCTCCCGCGACTGCTTTATTTCTTCACCAATATCCTGTATATGGCCAAGAAAATATTCTTTAAAATGTTGGATGCTAAGATTCGGGAGCTACTATGGGCGGTTGGCAGGAAAAGGGTATCCCTGGGAACTCTACACAGGGCTCGGGAGAGGGGGTCTTGGTCTTCCTCACTACGAGTGTTACTTTGTGGCGGCACAATTATAATCGGTGCTAGAATGGAACCAATTGGGAGGGGAAGCCCTCAAGGCATTGGTGGGGGCTTGGCCACCGACTATTAAGCCGGTGGAGTTACTATGGCGCCCGGTCAGTGCGATAGGGAAGACTGCAGTGTTTGAAGCGGCAAGGGAGACGCGGAGGACGTATATGGGTGGTAGAGGGGTGCAGGCGAGGTATGACGGTGGTCTTCCGTGGGGTGTGGACCAATCGCTTTATCAGGCGATTGGGAGGATGGGAATACAGAGACTTAGAGAGAGGGGTTGTGAAACGGTGGGGGATTTCTTTGAAGGGGGAAGGATGATTACTTGTGAGGAATGGTGCCAGAAGTTTGATTTACCGCAGGGGCTCTTTTTAGCGTATGGGGCAGTGGAGAATGGCGGAATTATGGGAGGGGATTCCTAGAGAGCCAGAGCCCTGTCCGGTGCTTTGAGTGCTTTTAGACCGAACGGGGGGTAGGGCGCGTATTGCACGGGTCTATAGGGCACTCCGGGAGGAGAAAGCAGAGGAGGTATTGAGGGTTAAGGAAAAGTAGGAGATGGATGTGGGGCGCCCAATACCAGATGACGAATGGGCGCAGATCTGGGAACTGGTCCGAAAAACATCCAGAAATGCCTGATTTCAGTTGGTCCAGTTTAATATCTTACATAGGGTATATGTAACCCCGGTGATGCTTAACGCTATGAGTAGGGAGCGCTAAGATGCCTGTCCCAGATATGGATCAGCATAGGTGGGATTTTGGCATATGGTGTGGGAGTGCATGATAATAGCTGAGTACTGGGAGGAGGTTCTTAAAGGAATTAACGAGGGGCTGGGACCGCAACCCGGAAATTTGCTTGTGGGGCAAGCTGCCAGGGGGCAGGAAGCACAGACTGCGGAATAAAAGGGGCCGGTTCTTGCTGGTTTTAGCTAAGCGCTGTATGGCGATAGCGTGGAAATCTCCGCGGGGCCCGACGGTCAGTTAGTGGCGGAAGGATGTGCAGAGGTGCGGAGTGGCAGAGTTAACATTGCTACAAAGGGCAAATTGGGGAGCAGAGCAGACGGATATAACGGTTCATTGGGCCCAACAGTTGGAGGATTTATCGAGAGACAATGATCTGCGACCTCCCTAAAGGACTAGAGGCAGGAAGGACTAATAGAGAGGCCAGAAAGGCAAAAAGAATATGGTGATGGGTGTTGATGGCTGGCCCACCTGGTTGGTGTTCGCTCACGGACATGGGAAAGTTGCGAGCTGAGGACGAGGCGGGATGTAAGAACTGACAGACTGCTATGGACACTAAAAGGGGCGAGGGTTTGGGGGGTGAGGGGGATAGGATATTTGTTGAAATAGTTTAACTGGACATTCGGCAGAGGATTATTGGGAAATTGTTGGGGGGTGGGGGGAAGGGGAGGTTAGGGAGGGGGGTGTTTTGGAGGTTGCATAAATGAAATGCCAATAAAGAGTGTTTTAAAAAAATAAAAAATACTGCTACTATACCAAATCTATTTCCTGCTGTGCCAACTTTAGACTGATCCAGTTTAAAATACTGAATCATTTACACATAAGCACCAGCAAATTGGCTAAATTCAGTCGCTTTAAACAAGCAATCGGCCCAGAATGCAACACCTCTGAAGCAAATTTGATACACATGTACTGGGAATGCCCTCCAATCAGACGCTACTGGGAAAAAGTGGCCACTATCCTTAGCGACATACTGGATGTACACATCCTGGCCAACCCACTAAAGTACCTACTGGATGACATAGGGAAGGTGCCAATTAAAACAAGTAGACTCTTCTCGGTTGCGGGCACGGTGGCCAAACGGAACATACTCAAATGTCGGAAGGCATAGTTTCCCCGCACTCCCCAAGCATGGCTTAAGGATTTGATTTTTGTATACGAATGTGGAGAGAGTTATGTTAAGGGGTATCTTCCACCTATAGACTGAAAGACATTTGGGATCCTCTCTGATGGTATCTAATTGATGTCCAGGGGGAATCAGACAAAGAGATAGGCCTGATCACCCCTTGACTCTGAGCACTCATTACTGTTAGATCATCTTCCATGTTGTGTATTCAAACTGTATGCATAAGGAACTCTGTTCAGTGTCTTTGATGTAATGGAACCGTCAGCTGAAAATAAAGGTATTAAAAAAAAGAACACATGACACCAGGAGAATTGTATTCTATGGACCCTGTAAGTGTATCACAGGTTTTTTCATCACAGACCTTTAGCCATGTTACACTTTATATGTTATAAAAAAAATGGTACACTAGGTCCTGTGGAACATTTCTTTTGGAGGAAAGAGTACCAGGCATGTGGGGGCATCACATATACATATGCTGTTGTGGATTAAAGATGCTCCTCAGTTTGGTAAGGAAAATGAAGGCTGTGTGATGGAGTTCATTGAAAAATATGTTGCTTGTTCTATTCCAACGCAGCACATGCATGCTGATCTATGGAACAAGGTGGAAAGGTTTCAAAAGCATTCATGTGGAAAGTACTGTCAGAGAAATTAGAAAAGTAAAGACAAGTGCTACACTCTACACTCCGTGCAGATTTGGCTTTCCAAGGCTGTAACACCAGTTGGTCGAGTGAATAGTTTAATGTCATCTGTTTGCCACCATGTTACTGGTAAGTCACCTAGAAATACCTATCATTTAAAAAGGAATAAGGAATACAAATTCATTAATGATTACAATCCTGTCATTGCTCAGCTATGGAATGCAAATACTGATGTACAGTGTACTGCTGATGATTCAACAGCTGTTGCTCGTTATGTCACAGCATACATGACAAAAGCAGAAAAGAGCAATGCAGCTGAAGTGTGGGCATATTTATCATTAGATAAAAGTCTCAATCAGAAACCTGTAAACTTAGGTTTGAAGATGTTTTCACATAGAGAGTGTTGTAGCTATGAAGCTGCAGATCGGCTAACTAGTTTGCCTCTGTATGGACGTAGCGTTAATGTAGTTTCGTTAAGTCTTGGACCAGCTAGTACTAGAAAATCGGGTATTGAAGCCCTTGACTGAAATTGAGCAGTTAGCTGAAGCAGCACCTGACAGTACAGAGATTTTGAAAACCAACTTGATGGATGCATATTATTCAAATTGATCTGAAGTGTTGGAGGATCTTTGTCTATATGAAGTAGTACAATGCTACTCATATCGATATATTGATGCAAATAGTGGCAGAGGATGGTTTAAAGTAAATGGATGTAGTGGTTCTCTAGTGAAACATGAAAGGGCAAGTCTCATTTGCCACATGAAACTGTCTTGGCAAACTGCAGAGAAAAAGGATTTTTTTTTGTCTTTTAAAACATTTTGTCCCATGGCATACAGAGAGTGATTTACCTGGAAGCTTTGAAACTTTAGAAAAATCATTCTTTGCTAAAAAATGCTTCATTACAATCCAAAATGTGAGCAGTACTTGGAGTTACTGGAGAGAAAACTACATCAAGAAGAACTTTAGGCAGCTGAATTGGCAAAAGAGACTCCTGACGGCAGTCAAGATTCTGCAGAAGGAAGTCAAAATGTTCTTGGTGAGGCAATTATTCAAACTGATGTTGAGCTTGCTATGGAGGAAGTAGAAATTGTAATGCAACAAAGTAAAGTTGCAGATGTGAATTGTGATGAAATTGTTAGTAAACAAACTAGAGTATCAGAAACTTGTAACAAGTACAGAACAAGAAGTTGGAAAGGTTCTTAGAAAATTAAATACCTTGAATGTAGACAACATATGTATGGTGTCTATCTTGATGCTAGTTTTCATTCACCTGTGAATACAAGAGGTTCAGAAGACTGACTAACATTTTGTTTGGAGGTAAACATGTACTTGTTTTTGGAGACGTGTTACAATTGTGTATTGAAACACTTGTGAAAGGTCAACCAGTTTTCAGAATGATGCAATCTAAGGATGCTCAAAAAGGTATAAGAAGTATTGGTCATTTTAACCTTTGGAAATGTTTTGAATTCCAGAAATGTACCATTAATATGAGGCAATCTGGAGAGTATGCATACATGCTTAATAAGATTTGTATAGGTGTTCTTGAGGAAAATGTAAAAGCAGTCTTAAAGGGAAGACTGATTTCTAACATGTTTCATGCGGATTGCAGTCCTTCTGATGCCATTTTGACTCTTAAGAAAGAAACATTTATTGTGTTGCTTTGATGTGCACAGTTGCAGAGTATAACAAGTTTAACTCTACAATGCTACTGTCAGAGAAACAAGATATTGTAGGGATAAAATTGCGTGATGATTTAGATGGGCATGTCATGCTTTTAGAGTTGGATAAGAGAGCGAAAGGTTGATTAGGTCAACTAGAGATTTCAATTTCTAAAACTGCAGGTCTGGAAGGAGTTTTAAAACTGTGCATCAATGGACAAGTAATGTTAAAGAGGAACTAGAATGTAAACATTGGTCTAGTCAATGGAGCGATGGGAAGAGTGACTGCATTTCTCATTTGTCCTCACAGTACAAATATTGAACATGTTGAAGTTAAGTTTGATTGTCTAGAAGTAACTAACTTGATTTCTCAGAGCTCTGTATGTTTCATGCTTTTTAAGGACACCTTTGTGAAAAGACCCCAGTTTCCATTTTGCTCTACTTATACAATAATTATTCATAAATCACAAGGGTTGACTTTAAAAGCAGCACTTATTGACATTGGTCATACAGTGTAAAGAAGAAATGTGATATGTAGCTTTCTCACGTGTGAAAAATATTGGTTTATTTTTAATCAACTTTGATGAAAGGAAAGGGACAGCTGATATTTCTTGCGTTGAAGAATATAATAGGTTGCGTGTACTGTATGCTCCTCACCTGAACCTTTTACCTGTACCTGTGAAGCACTCATCCAGGAAACGTAAGGAGTCAGTGAAAGCACATTCAAAGGAAACCAGTCCTTGTAAGACAATAAAAACAGAGTTTAACAGAGTTGGAGAGTCATTCAACTATAATGTACTCTCATTGCAGCTTTAGTAATGAAACGGGAGTTGAATTCTATTGTAATGCAGCTATGTGTATGTTGTTTCAAATGACTCAGTTGATGCAAGAAATAGCTTCTACAGCAGAAAAGCAGCTATGGTTTGAACTTTCATTTCTTAAAATATCTGTAGATGAAAATCCACACACTTTACAATTGGCAAAGTCAATCCAAAATGTAGTAGCTGTTGCAAGTGGAAATCAAAATTTTTCTCAAAATGCACAGGAATATAGTCAAGAATTTTTAATGACCGTCTTTGAGTTACTAGTGAAGAAAACTGTTAATGTAGATAGGTATGTAGGAATTAGTTACGAGTGGAATCCTATGTGTCCAAAATGTAAGAAAGGTTATCATACTCCAGATCCCTGTGAAAGATTTGTGTACCTGCATGTGCCTGATCTTCGAACTAAAGAATTCCATGACATGCAATGCAGTGACTGTGGTTGTAATTTACAAACAACACTGCAAAATCTAGTTTTAAATAAGTATGTATTGATTATGTTTCAAAGATACAGTGTAGATGGTAGGAAAATTGACACGTCAATAATGAATTTTGTAAATAGTCGAATACATTTTAAAAAAAACAATCATTTTTCATGAAGGGGCATCCATTGAATCTGGACATTTCACGACATGAGTGTGTATAGACGTACAATGGCTTGTTTGTAATGACTCTATAGTAACACACCAAACTAGATTGCCAAACGTTTTAAAGAATGCTTATTTGATGATGTAAGAAGCAAAGTTTTAAAATATATGTATAACATTCTTTGTGAATATAATCATACAAAATAAAAGTTTGAAATGGAAAAATAGGCTAATAAGTGTTTTATGTAAAGTAGATTGTTACTAGGATGTTTTTTAAAATAGTACTAAATAAATGTAGAGGTAATATTGAGAAAATTATATAATTTAAAAGAGAAAATAGCATTCATCTTCTACTTCTGCTTTATTGTGTAAAACACTGTATATTTTAATATGTACAAGTGTTCCCTATAAGTGTGAGGTTTCATTAATGGTTCCATGTACATTATTTTAAGTGTGAGGGAGTGTAGAAGCTCATGACTGTTTACATGTGAAACACATAAACAGTACGTTGTATATACAAAGACATACAATGCAATTAAAATACAAAATCAAAATAACTTACTGAAAAAGGTTAGTTTGTTAGATGTATACATATGTTTTAGGTGTAATATGGAGTTTTTAGAAAAGTCAGACAATATATTCAGAAATTAAACCGTGCATGTTCTTTCATTCTGTAGGTTTAAGGTAATTGTGATTAGCTTCTAAGGTGTGCAGGTGGATAGAAAGAGAACGCACACCGAATTATGAAAGAAGTTATGAAGTGGCAATTTAGATATCATTTTTATATTTTAAAATAAATGTTGATATAGTAAAAAAAGGTATTCCACATTGAGTAGCGGTATCAGTGCTAACAAAAGTTTATATAATAATGTGAAGTTTTAGTTGTTTAACTTAATGCAACAAAATGCTGGACATTTAGCTAAAGTCATCTTAACTTTGTGCCCCCTGTTGCGCAGACTATGACCACAATGATGACATCACAGATCACATCACTAATTACATTACAACAGTAACTGGCATTAAGTATGGCCTGTATCTATGGACAGTGGTTGCAACCGTCATCCATATGCACTAACAGGCTACCAAACATAGATTTTGGTTTTTGCCAGTGGATACAGCCTTCAACCAGATTAGGCACTAGCCATGTACTTTCGCACAATACTGGCCACTGGCCACAATCTTTGTATGTTCCTATATATTTTAACCTATAAAGAGGCCACTGGCCATGGCCTTTCCACTTGAGCAGTGTGTGCATCTTTTGGCCATGTCCACTGTATATTTTAAAATAATAAAATGCAATAAGCGATGACCTTCGGCCATGCCCACTGTATATTATGCAACACTAGCCTGCCACTAGCTAAGGTTTTTGAGTGACCATGCCCACTGTACATTAATAACACTAACCAGCCACTAGCCATGGTCTTCAACACAATACTAGCCAGTGTCCACGACCTTTGGCTGTGCCAACTGTGTATTCTTACATATTAATGGCCACTGACTACAGCTTTCAACGTTGCCCACTGTATATTGTAAAACAGTGATGGGCTACTAGGCATGGCTTTTAACCATGCACATTGGTATTTTTGAGCATTAACTGACCACTAGCTATTGCCTTTGGTGCTGGCCAGTGAGCCCAATCTTTGTCATGGCCAAGTCCACGGCCTAAATTGTTATTAAGGTAATCAAAGTTTTCATGTGCTAACTTATAAATGATGTTATGTCTAATTATATTATTGATGTAATCAGTTATATACAATGCAATTAGTGTTGTCACCAGTGTTGGCATCAGTGATGTGATTTGTAATGTCAACATTGTTCCCATACAACATGTAATTAGTGACGTCATCAGTGATGTCATCTGTGATGTCATCATTGTGGTCATAGACTGCGCAACAGGGGGCACGAAGAAATATATATATATATATATATTACATGGACGCGGTAGCGTCCATGTAGTTATGGTTAAGTTGGTGTTTCCATAGGAAGAGCATTTTTTGGGTGGCTTATAACTTCGCTCCCTCTGGACGAATCTTCACCAAACTTTGCAAAAATATATGGCCCACTCTGAATTTTTTTGCAAAGTTTGGAGAGGTTTGTTCCAGGGGGGGCAAAGTTGTAGGGGGGTCCCAAAACTTTTGTTTTTTCCCATAGACATGATGGGAAAAAACGTTGCGCACGCCTACAGCCCAAACCGCTGGATGGATTTACACCAAATTTGCGACAGGAGCGGGGGCTGTATTGTTCGTTGTTAAGCTGAAGAACACTCGCGGTGTCCTGAAATGTTCGTACATAAAGAAAATGGGGGTGTTCTGAGGACGTTGTCTGTATTGTTCGCTGGCAAGTTGAATGTGTTCTAAGAACACTTCCAGTATCCTGAAATGTTCGAAAATAAACAAAATGGGGGTGTTCTGAGGACGTTCTCTGTATTGTGTGCCTGCTTAGCTGTATCCAATGGGGGAATGGCACAGAGAATGAAGTGGAAATGGTAGAAGGGCTGTCTAAGAGTTATGCGGTCTGTGGACAGGGCGTGCTACATCCGGGGTTTTCCAGCAAATCCAGCATGGAAAGAAGACTGTAGGGATCAGCCAATCAGATGTTGAGATTGTGGATTTGTGTTCAAAGAGACTGTGTGTAGTGAAGATGGCAGAAATGGAGAAAGTCAGGGTGTTGGTGCTTAGAGATATTTTTGCGCATGCTTTACAACAGTATGCTCAATGCAAGCATGTTGCAAAGAATTTTGATGTTAAAGGAGTGGAGTTGGTGTGGAGCACTGTGCCTGATTGCAATGTACAGGGAATTATACAAGTTTGTGAAGATATGGGCAGGATCAACAGTCCCCATGTGGTAGTTTTGCACTACGGTGCTTTCCATTTGGGCTATGTCAGTGCCCCTACTTTGTTGGCAGATTTGGAACACTTGGTTCAAACAGTAATGAACATCCTTTCAAATGCCAAAGTAATTTTTTCTGGATTAGTACCTAGGGCAATGTGGGACAATAGTTCAGTTTTTTTCCTCAGCAAAACAATGATAGGTGTGTAATCAACTGAGGCATGTGTGCCTTCATGCTTAGAGCTGGTATGTTCTTCTGTAATAATGAGAATATTGATTCCAGTAATGCGGTTTATTTTAAAGAAGATGGCATTTCCTTATCTTTTATGGGAAATGCCATTCTGTTTTGGAATGTAAGGGTTGCTTTGGAGAAGGTTATGTCAAGATTTTAGGAGTAAAGTAAGAAAAAAAATAATACAAAATAACAGGTGTCTGTCAAGCATCTGCAAAAAAAACAAAAAATGGCTCTTTTCAGAGCCAACCTCAAAGGGGAAATGGGGCATAATATTTTCCATTTACATTCACCACGCTCAGATTTTCGATATGTCTGCGGATGTGGCGGTAGTCCGCGGACATCGAAATCACTAGCTAGGGGTTCAGTATGTTCTATGTTACATGTACATAAAGTCAGGTAGATTATGGTTAAGTTGTGCTACTAAAAAAATATGAAATTCAGTAAAAAACAGTGTTAAAGGGACGTTATGTTAAGTTGTGCTACTAAAAACCTATCAAATTCAGTAAAAAAAACTTTGTTAAAGGGACGTTATGGTTCAAAGTAAAACCGAAAAACCCCTGAAATTCGGCTGTTATGGTAAGATAAGCAACCATAACTCGCGCCACCGTGCACTGCTAACACTAACACCCAGGACATCAAAGATGGCATCACAAATGTCATTGATGACATCACTGATGACATCACATGGCTGGCTCTCCCTTTTTTTCCTTTACTGACATATCTAAGCCACATAGTTTTCTTCAGTAAAAGTCAGGAAGTAAAAATTGAAAAGGTACTATATTTGTAGAGTTAGGGTCAAGTCATATCATATGAAACATATATATATAGCGGAAGACACAGGCTTGAAAGTGAGCAATCCTTTCTGTGCATGAAGATAATCATTAGAGTTATCAGCATTTTCTCATAGTTTTATTTTTATTACTATACCTTCCCTGTATATGCTCATATTTGTATACATTGTACTCACACTCCTTTCCTTAGGGTTCACTGACATCATTTCATACACATACATACAGTAAGTCGCAGCTTTGAAACAGAGCAATCATTTCTCTGCATAAAGATAATCAGTTAGGTTATGATCTCTTTCTGCTACTACTTCTGCTTTTTTGCTTACTTCTCTGTCCCTGTATATACTCATATTTGTATGTGTTGTTGTCTCTGTGTTTTGTCTGTATTAAGTGTAATTATGTATTAAGTGGGTTTTATTAGCTACTTATTACATGTTTCACAGTACACAAAACTCTAATAAGAAAGCAGTTAGCATTTCATTATTCTACATGGCAAGATTATGAATATTGCGCCTTCATCATGTATACTGTACACACTGCCTAGGTTTCTGCATGAGTTGCTTAGTATACTGGATAGAACTTCATAATAGAATGCTATTTATATCAATGCATTGCTTAATGCACTAATTAGCTCATATTTATTCAAATGATCCTTGAATCCCTCCTACAGAGTTTTCATGAAAAGTAAATGCACATGTGATGTCATCAGTGATGTCATCAATGACATTTGTGATGTCATCTTTGATGTCCTGGGTGTTCGTGTTAGCAGTGCACGGTGGCGCGAGTTATGGTTGCTTATCTTACCATAACTGCCGAATTTCAGGGGTTTTTCGGTTTTACTTTGAACCATAACATCCCTTTAACAACGTTTTTTTACTGAATTTGATAGGTTTTTAGTAGCGCAACTTAACCATAACGTCCCTTTTAACAAAGTTTTTTCACTGAATATACATATATATATATATATATATATCTCCAAAGTTCGGCAGCGAAAAAAAAACACCATGGTAATGCGCATCACTCCCGTGAGGGATCCTCGAAGTGAAAGGGACACAATTCCAAAGGTTTAATAAAATAATGTTAACTTTATTTGAAAAATCCATAACTTTCATAATAATGTTCATCCACCCAACATAGTTTGTGCCAGCAGAATATAAGCAGTCTGACGTGTTTCGCCACAGTTGCGTGGCTCCTTCACAATATGTCTGCCTTCTACCATTTAACCTTAAAACACCAATTTAGTAAAAAGTGAGAAGGGGACTTACACACTGCCCAGTTGTTTCAGCCATTTTGCCTATGGCTGTCAAATGATCTATGCTGCAAAGTGGAAATCGAAGACGTGCAGAAAACGGAAACACAATAAGGACATTCGAAACCAAGTGTATACTTGCAATTGCGGCTTACCGATGCCAATATCACATTTCTTCATTCCTTTTATTCTCACTTAGTCCGGTTCCCACATTGCCATACCTTCGTAACAGATTTTTGTAAAAAGAGCTTTTAAAACAACATGAACCATAATGGCACCATGCAGAATACCGTAACAGCATCCAATCATTGTATCGAAAATAATGCATGGTTTGCATTTTGCTACAATATTTAATATGTGTTCCAATCAGTTCTCACATCTAGATTTCCTTGAATTTTCAGTATATCCAGACCACGTAGTTCGATCCCCTTTCATGATTGTTCAGGTAGATTTAGATGGTTTATAAATGCATCTATATTTCCTGGTTCTAGCTTGTGTAAAGTGCACAGTGCATTTACAGTGCCTGGTTAGGAATCCCTCTGTATACATAGGCTCATTACCTTAGTGTAGTTGGAGGTCATTCATACACATAGAAAACAAGATTATTTACATGTACAAGTTGTACATTGCAGAGTGCACTGTGATCTATAATGGGCAATACCTAAAATGGATTTGCTGAACATACTGCAATTGTCAGGGATAACTGTGCCAAGATATCTTTGGGGCCAAACCTTTTGAGGTGCATCATGCATTCGCTTTCCAACATTGCTAGTCCCTAGCACCCAAGGGGCTTACCAGTTGTTACCATATTCATTTTCGCATACATTATTGACGTTATGTTGTTTCAAAGTGTATGCAAACATGTATATCCTACCCACACATAGTGCCTCCCATTTCTAAGTCCCTCAATTTTGCATACCTAACATGTTTCAATAAACTTGGTAATACCTGCAAGGGTTATCTTCGCAACTAGTATGTCAAGAATACATAGTGCTTTCCAACTCCAACAGTTGCAGGATTACAATGCCAATCATTCGAAATGTTGACCAGTAATTACCTTGTCAGCATTTCAAAATCAGTTAATTCCAAACGAAATATACAATGATTTATATCATGTACATATGACATGCATCCCATATCGATGCAATTAAAGTGCAGAGTGCCCTTGAGCAGTATGGTGCCACTCCTTTCCTTTCCCATTATTAGCCAACCTATAAATGAACGTGGCGGTGCCCTTCACTGCTCTGAACCATTATTAGGGCTTTGAACAATCTATTACATCTGTACATCCTCTACGTGAGATGACTAGTATATATAACAATTTGTGTCATACAAATATGACAAGCATCACACATTAAAACAGTTAAAGTGCGGAGTGCATTTGAGCAGTACAATTACAACCCCATTCATGTGCCTGTATAGACAACACTTCAAATTGAAATGATGAAGCCCCTCCTGCCGGTTATTCATATGATAATTGTGAAAATCCATTATTGATCTATAACGCTTGTTTCACAATGAAAACTCTCTGATTTGTTATGACAGCGCTCCTAGACTCGGCTTTAGGCAGGGTGATGATTAAAATAGTGCAATGACCCTGTCCTTTCCCATGCAGTTAAGGACAGAGAAAGACAAAACAAATTAAATACACAAAAATTAGAAAAGAGAAAGGGATATGGAAAACACCCCCGCTCAAAGACCATAATGTTAAATGTTAAAGATATTTGTACCGCGCACCGTCACCAACAGAGTTGGTCCCCAAGCGCTCTGACGGAACTGCAAACGAGAAGGCAGGGTGGGTTAGTAGGGTGGGGAGGGAGAAGAATAGTGAGAGGAGTGGTGTTCTGTTGGCAGCTTCATCTCGGTATACACCGTGCGCTAAGCTTCGGTGCAAGTATCGGAGCAATGTCAGTCCTCGTGTGCTGATGCAGCGTTTTATGTGTTGTTGCAGTGTTGTGAAGTGAATGCAACTTTCGGTGTGAGAGGGGGTTATGTGAGTTAAGTATGCAGAAAGTTTGAGCTTTTTGGTTAGTGGGTTATAGGTTTTGCAGCTAATCCTTACAGTATGGTCAAGTGGCACAGCGAGTAGAGCGCTCGCTTTGACACCCATGCAGAGCTTGCTAACGCAGGTTCGAATCCTGGCAGGGCCAAACTCAGCCTTTCATCCTTCCAAGGTCGATAAGATAAATGAGCACCACACACCGTGGGTAATAATAAGCAGCCCTCAGATACCTGAGGGTTCGTAGCGCTATATAAATGCCAAATTATTATTTATTATTATTATGGCTGAATGCCTAGATTTCGGGGATCCTGCATGATGCGACAACAGCTAGATTTGAGAGTCCTGTATAGTGGAAGAGAGGCCAACGCCTAAACAGAACGTTTGGGTTTAGTACCATACACAGCTCAATTTGAGAAACAATTGAATAGTTCAGTACAATTCTAAAGCACAGCTAGATTTGAGGGTCCTGTATTGTGGGAGATGGGCCTACGCCTGACAGAAAGTTTGGTTTTAGCGCGGCGCTCTCCCTGTTGTATTCTAATGAACTATTTATAGTGTTGTGTTCTGGTGACCTATGCATAGTGAGGTCGGAGTGTCTATTCTCCTCCTTCGGAGTCAGAGCAGGAGTTGTTGTCTCCTCTTCCCTACTATCTATGTGAATATGTCTGCTGGAACTTCAGGTGTGGTACAGGCCGGGTTGTTGTGGATGAGTCATCTAAGTACTTCCGTCTTGGTCTGTCTATGTGTTCAATCTTTACTGTCCTCCTATTGTGGCTATCTCTCATGTCTTATGGTATATCGTGGAGTGTGTTCCATGGATTCTGTTCATGTTTGGTGGGAGTCAGGATCCGTGTCTTTATTCATTGTTGTTTTAGCAATGTGGGCGTTCTTGTTGGTGGTCTTCTAGTTATGCAGTGAAGAACCAGGATTTGAGCAGTTTCCTAAATTATGTGTGGTTCCTCTAATGAGGAGCGTCCAGCGGAAACATCAGTAATTTGACAACTATCAGACTATGCCGGGTTCTTATAACCGTGAAAAACAAAGGCAATACAGTGAAATAGTGCCTACTTCAAAAACATGTAAAATTAGAATACAAAGCATAGATGGTCAAAGTTGATCACTGAGACAGTCTATTATTTCCTATTTACAGAAAAGTCCAGGTACTTATCTCTGCCAGAATGTTTATGAGAATATAGAAGCCATGGTTAGAAGGTGGTTAATTCCTTCTGAGAAGGGGAGTTTGTATAGTCATTCTACTCCCAAGAATGTGTAGAGTTATTTGTCCAGGTTATGGCCACCTGTGTTCATGCTCTCAAAGTCTATGATAAATCTAGTCTCTTCCTGTCGTAACTGGCGCTCACTATCCTCTCCTCTTGTTCCTACATCTAATTTGTGTATACCAAAGAAAGTCAATTCTTTTGGATCTCCTCCATGAAATTCTGAGAAGTGTTTGGCCATGGGATAGGCACTGTCCTTATTCCTAATTGCTTTTACATGTTGCAAGATGCAGATTTTTAATTTGCATTCCGTGCTTCCCACATGCCATTTTAAGCAGGGACATGACAGGACATAGTATATGTATTCTGATTCACTTGTGATTTTCCCCTTGATGTTAACGGAGTACCTCAGGACTGGATGGTTGTATGTGTTGCAATTCCGGGTATATTTGTAGATTTTAGATTGAGTGCATTTAAAGAGAACTTCTCCACTTTTGGTCAACCAGTGTTTTCTTTCATACACATTTTCTGGTTTCATAATTCTGTTTACCAGATTGTCCTTGATGGAATTGCTTTTCCAGAAAGTAATATCTGGGTGTTAAAGGGATGTTATGGTTACAAGTAAAACCGAAAACCCTCAGAGATTCGCCAGTTATGGTAAGCTAAGCAACTATAACTCGCACCACCACACTGCACTGCTAAGACATCACAAATGCCATTGATGACATTACTGAGGACGTCACATATTTGGGCCACTTGTTTTAGATCACTGACATATCTAGGCCAGGTGGTTTTGTTCACTGACAGTCAGAATTTTAAAATTCAAAAGGTGCTACATATCTAGAGATGAACCTTTTCATATGTTCTTAAAGTACGTTCCTTAGGGTTTGGTCTCAGCTCATGGTGCACATACATGGAGAAATAAGTAGGCCTCAAACACATAATTCATGTGTTTACATGAAGATTTAATGTTACTAACAATTTCTGATGATGCTGTTTCTTTCTTCCTTACTTTAGTTTCCCTGTATGTGCCTCTGATTTGTATGCATTGTGGGTCTTCATATGTATTGTTTGTACTAGCACACGTGTGTAGTAACTCTTGTATTGTTAGCTAGTTAACATTGCTCAAAACGCTGATAAGGTAGCATTCATTATTTTAGTATCCAAAATTACAAGATTACAAGATAATATATTGCACTTCCTATTGGTCGGTGATCGAAGGATCATTCTGGAAAAGAGTATTGAAACTATTGCAAAGTACATCCATGTGCATTCTAATGTTTGAATTAGGTCTAATATCGTTGTGTACTCTATACATGTGGAAAATGTGTACTTTCTACAGAAAATGTATTATTCTGTCCAAAGCAAATTCAATATTGCATATTCTTGCGAAATATAAACAAACAACAACTCATAAAAACATGACAATATGGTGGATGTTCACAAGTTTATGGCTGTGGCGGATGTGTCGGAACATCTGCTCCTGCATAGTCTAAATAAAGCAAAGACAAAAATATGCGAATGGGATTGAATAAACACCAGAACTGAATGCTTGAAGCGCAAGCACTTAAAAGATTATACCTCAGTAATCAAAAAGTTACGGAATCTTACTTAATAAAATTCCCGGCCTCGAAGTATAGAGATCTATTTATTAGATTTAGGCTAAATCTATGGTATCTATGGTATACAAAAGACGAACTTGCACAACAGAAAAAACTTCCCTCAGATGGTAATATTTGTTGATTTTGCTCAATTTCCGCCCAGCTTGAAACTCTAAAACACTTGATGAGTGCTTGCCCTGCTTTAATTGAAACTATGAAAAAATACTTCAAGCACTTTAATATTGAAATGTACCAGAAGAAATGTTATGGAATGCACTATATAATGCTAAAAAAAACTTCTATAAGGTTAGCAGTGGTGAACTTTTCATTATTTCTGAATTTGACCCAATACTTGAAGGACTTGATATTCACTAATGCATTCAAAATTGTTGACTAAAGTAACTGTGAAGCAGCTTTCTTTGTGTAATTCATGAAAATAACAAGATGGATCAATATGGTGCATGAAACATCGGTTTATGTGATGAATCTATTACAAATGATGATATTTATAGATGATATATATACAACCTATGAATTCCAGTATCTCAAAAGTATCTACGAATGCTTGAAATCTTATGATTCTCTTTTACTTCTTTTTTTAAAGAACCTATTTATATAATTTTCATGTAACTATGTATTTTTATCTAATTGTAATTGTGATATTTTTGTATTAAATTAATTAATCAACCTTTCAATACCACTAAATCAATAAAAAAGAAATAGGTTAAATGTGTTAGGAGTATATGAATACTTGCCAACGTGATGCATTATAATCTGTAGGTGTTTATGTAGTCTGAGTTTTTGTTTGCATTATGGGACTTGCAGTTCCACTTTTACCATTATAAATGGTGGAGTACAAGTCACAGAATGTAGAGAAGAAAGGACTGCATAAGCAGCTGAAGATTGGAATGAGTTCTGTCAGTAAGTATCCATGTACTATTAATATATTAAACTGGCATACACTGAGCGCTAATTATAAATGGTGTACAAATCAATTTTTCATGACACTGCTGCTGGAAATTCAGATATGCATTGTTTTCCCTTTCTTTAAAATGCTTCTAAAAAATATTTAGAAAAGCACAGCTTTACATATGTGCATTTGGGATACATGTCACAGTTTCAAATTGTGAAGTTTAGTTGTGTGTATATTCCTTTTCATTCTGGGACTTGTAGTTTCAATTTCATAAGGGGCAAAGTCAATTGGAACTGACAGAATGCAAAGGAAAAAACAAAGACTTAAAAAGCACCTATACATTGGAAAGGGTGATGTTGGGATGTATACATGTGCTGCCAAGATATTAAACTGCGAGATACCAAGTGGCATTTCAATATGGTGTACAGGGCTATTTTATTTAGTGTTCCCTTATTTTATGGAAAAGTGACACAGTGCTGCTGTACATGCACATATGCATATTTTAACTTTCATCAAGATGCTTGTAAAAAGAAACATTTTGAAATGCATAAGATTGTAATGGTTTGCTGCTTCATGTGAGCAGGTGATGAATGCTGCACTGCATGGCATTTGCTAAAGTGGTTAAAAAAGACAATATGCTAATTGCAAAGCTTATTACAGGGTAAGTAGCAGGAAGTGTGTGTGTGTGCGTGTGTGTATATATATATATACACACACTAAAAAAACGTTGTTAAGGGGACGTTCTGGTTAAGTTGCTCTACTAAAAACATGTGACATTCCCTAAAATGTTTTTTATAAACGTGACATTATGGTTCAAATTAAAACCGAAAACCCCCTGGTTCTAGCTTGTGTAAAGTGCACAGTGCATTTACAGCGCCCGGTTAGGACTCCCTCTGTATACATAGGCTCATTACCTTAGTGTGTTGGAGGTCATTCATACACATAGAAAACAAGATTATTTACATGTACAAGTTGTACATTGCAGAGTGCACTGTGATCTCTAATGGGCAATACCTAAAATGGATTTGCTGAACATACTGCAATTGTCAGGGATAACTGTGCCAAGATATCTTTGCGGCCAAACCTTTTGAGGTGCATCATGCATTCGCTTTCCAACATTGCTAGTCCCTAGCACCCAAGGGGCTTACCAGTTGTTATCATATTCATTTTTCAAAGTGTATGCAAACATGTATATCCTACCCACACATAGTGCCTCCCATTTCTAAGTAATCTAAGGTGCAAAGTGCAGTTCGACAGCGACTGTGGAGTCCCTCAATTTTGCATACCTAACATGTTTCAATAAACTTGGTAATACCTGCAAGGGTTATCTTCACAACTAGTATGTCAAGAATACATAGTGCTTTCCAACTCCAACAGTTGCAGGATTACAATGTCAATCATTCGAAATGTTGACCAGTAATTACCTTGTCAGCATTTCAAAATCAGTTCATTCCAAACGAAATATACAATGATTTATATCATGTACATATGACATGCATCCCATATCGATGCAATTAAAGTGCAGAGTGCCCTTGAGCAGTATGATGCCACTCCTTTCATTTCCCAGTATTAGCCAACCTATAAATGAACGTGGTGGTGCCCCTTCACTGCTCTGAACCAATATTAGGGATTTGAACAATCTATTACATCTGTACATCCTCTACGTGAGATGACTAGTATATATAACAATTTGTGTCATACAAATATGACAAACATCACATATTAAAACAGTTAAAGTGCGGAGTGCATTTCAGCAGTACAATTACAACCCCATTCATGTGCCTGTATAGTGTATGGGAGGATTGGTCCAAGAGACCCCCCCTCCCCTGCATCCTCTCCCCCTGTGAAGTCCATGGTTCGTCAGGGGTTCCCCCTGCCACCAGGGCCCAGGTGGTGGGTGGACCACTGGCTGAAGATATCGACCAAACATGCTGTATTAAGCTAGGCCCTGGAAACCATCTTGTGAAATCAAAATGGCTGAAATCAAAATGGCATGAGCCCTGTGCGCCGCAGCGTGGCCCCCACCCTTGGAGACTCTCACTTGTCCCTGCCGCCGCAGCTCCCTGGCAGATCCGCTTAGAGCCCGTTCCCACGAGCAGACGGACATGAGCTAGTGTTAGATGCAAACACTCTAACATTTCACCTTCCGCAGTGTATCACTGTTCCCAGTATGACCCGGCCAGCAGGGCCGGGGTGGATAAGAACTGTAAAATGATCCCCTGACAAAAGCAGAGCCCCCAAATACTAATGAGCAAACTACCTGTGATGAAACTTTTCTCTCCATGACCTTTCTGACTAAAAACCTGTAACCTCCATGAAGATGGCAGAATTTGTGCTTATATGACATTCGGGGTGAAGTACCCACATCCCCGTAGCTATGCGCAATTGGTAAAAGTGTCCCGGGGTTTTCATGTTATATGTTTCGCCGAGAAGACTGCACCCCAAGGTCCCATGCCATAACTGAACTAATGCTGCTAGAGTGCAAAGGAAGACAAATACAGCCCTATTGGAAGCTCATGTAAGTGGTGCACGAAAATGCGCAATATGCATGTCCAAGCTCACTATGTGTCACTGCCATCAGTCTTATTAGCGGGTTGTTCCTGCACGCTCCACCAACCTTACTACTACCTCGCTTACCGCACATGTATAGAAATGTAACAAAATGTTGTGGTTGTTAAATACTTAGCGTATAGGTAACGCGTTTGAAATGGCCATGTGAAAGACACTAACAATGTCAAAAACATAAGCTTTGAAAAGACTCAATGAGTATTCTATATTATATGAATGTTTATGCCTCTTCCACTTAAATCTGTAACACACGAGGAAAATACCTTTGTGAGCATATGCAAGGCCATTCCCCCCTTCCTCCCCAATGAAGCCTGCCAGACGAAAAAAGCAGAGGCCTGTGCTGCTCTGCTCCACCTCCCCCAATTCGGCTGAAGCCACTTGAAACATTCACATTCCCCCCCCCCGCAGCACCCACGGCCACGGCCTGCCACCTGAATTATTTACAACTCAGCAGTAAACCCCGGCCTTAAAACACAGATCCAAAGGCGCCCTTTCTTAGGCTCCACGACCCACCAGCTCACCTTAGGTTAATGGCTCCTGTAAAATTAGGACACCCAATATTATAGCAACACTACAGGAACACATTCATAATCACTTCTAACGAGAAATGATAACTCGGGCAGCCCGTCCCTTGCCCTGAGACCCAACCTCGTGACCTATGATACCCGGTCAACAGGACGATGGTAACCATATATTGATGTATCACCGAAAGACCCCACTCTAGGTGCATTCCTCCTGTGTTGCATTAACCTGTAGAATAACCTATTGGAAGATTTATCGGGGAAGATAATATTGCAATGTTGAATGACTGCGGTGTGCGTGGCCTTATGGCAGAAAGCCAGGGAAGACGTTCATCACTGACACTGGTCACGGCTGGCACAACAACACCGTCCGGAAGAACCCAGCTGACCTGCCCGGCCCAGCCCAACCCACGAGGGCAACCAGTGACGTCCACCGACCACGGCAAACCACATCGCAGCAGCACCTATAGTTAGTCGTCGCCACCCAATCCCCACAAACTTGTGCCCCCTATAGCATGTAGGTTCTTAGGACGTTTTCTGCAAATATATACGCCTATCTTTGCTATTGTCAGACAGAGCGCTCTCGGAGTCCTTTGCATGCCCTATTCTGATTGATAAACTCCCATTTAAGCTCACCCGCACCTTGTCCTAGCCTTATTCCCATCTTGGGAGAGTCCATTATTGTCTCTCATTGTGGGGAATATCGTGCTATCTGGGGGACGCTCGCCTTCAATAGACAACACTTCAAATTGAAATGATGAAGCCCCTCCTGCCTGTTATTCATATGATAATTGTGAAAATCCATTATTGATCTATAACGCTTGTTTCACAATGAAAACTCTCCGATTTGTTATGACAGCACTCCTAGACTCAGCTTTAGGCAGGGTGATAATTAAAATAGTGCAAAGACCCAGTCCTTTCCCATGCAGTTAAGGACAATGAAAGACAGGACAAATTAAATACACAAAAATTAGAAAAGAGAAAGGGATATGGAAAACACCCCCGCTCAAAGACCATAATGTTAAATGTTAAAGATATTTGTACCGCGCACCGTCACCAACAGAGTTGGTCCCCAGGCGCTCTGACGGAACTGCAAACGAGAAGGCAGGATGGGTTAGTAGGGTGAGGAGGGAGAAGAATAGTGAGAGGAGTGGTGTTCTGTTGGCAGCTTCATCTCGGTATACACCGTGCGCTAAGCTTCGGTGCAAGTATCGGAGCAATGTCAGTCCTCGTGTGCTGATGCAGCATTTTATGTGTTGTTGCAGTGTTGTGAAGTGCATACAAGTTTCGGTGCGAGAGGGGGTTATGTGAGTTTTAGTGAGTTAAGTATGCAGAAAGTTTGAGCTTTTTGGTTAGTGGGTTGTAGGTTTTGCAGCTAATCCTTACAGTATGGCTGAATGCCTAGATTTCGGGGATCCTGCATGATGCGACAACAGCTAGATTTGAGAGTCCTGTATAGTGGGAGAGAGGCCTATGCCTAAACAGAACGTTTGGGTTTAGTACCATACGCAGCTCAATTTGGGAAACAATTGAATAATTCAGTACAATCCTAAAGCACAGCTAGATTTGAGGGTCCTGTATTGTGGGAGATGGGCCTACGCCTGACAAAAAGTTTGGTTTTAGTGCGGCGCTCTCCCTGTTGTATTCTAATGAACTATTTATAGTGTTGTGTTCTGGTGACCTATGTATAGTGAGGTCGGAGTGTCTATTCTCCTCCTTCGGAGTCGGAGCAGGAGTTGTTGTCTCCTCTTCCCTACTATCTATGTGAATATGTCTGCTGGAACCTCAGGTGTGGTACAGGCCGGGTTGTTGTGGATGAGTCATCTAAGTACTTCCGTCTTGGTCTGTCTATGTGTTCAGTCTTTAGTGTCCTCCTATTGTGGCTATCTCTCATGTCTTATGGTATGTCGTGGAGTGTGTTCCATGGATTCTGTTCATGTTTGGTGGGAGTCAGGATCAGGGACGTCATTTCAACAAAATGCCAGGGGTAGCGGAAGTGACATCACATGACCCTTGACCCCTGATGACATCATAGGAAGTGATGTCATTTGACATCACCCCGAAGTGATATCGCGGGAAGCGATGGAACACGACCTTTCACCCATTGACAAAACAGGAAGTGACATCACATAGCATTGTACACTATGAAAAATATGGTTACGATATCACTATAATGTGATGTACATTTCATAAAAGAATCGATCGCCATATGTAGCGTTAAGATCAGTGTGTATAGGCCCATGTTAACAAATTACTGTGAATGCAAGCAGACGTCCATGACCAAATGATAATGATGTGTTACTATATAGCACTTGCGCTTAAGCGCTTTATATAGAAAAAATATACACCCGATATCATCCAACCTGTGTCGGTACTCATTTATTGACCTCAGAAGGAAGAAAGGCTGAGTTGAGGTGTTTAAGAAGAGACTAAATCAGTAACTCACCCCCTGAAGTGTGCCTGAAATAAACCTTTAATGAGTCTAGCAATTATTGTACAGAATTCCAGAAAGACACATTATTTGGTTTCCTATTCTTTCTTATTTAGGGTCAGTGCTGAAAGTGTTAGACTTGTGGCACTCCTGTTCTTATTTTTCTTATTTTTTTTAAAGGGCCTGAACACGAAAGCCAGTCACTCCAGGAGCTTGCATTACAAAAAACGAAAAAAAAAATGATTTTTCTTTTACATTTTTTTTACAGAGGTCGCAAGGGAGACCACAGAGGTCGCAAGGGAAACCTCAGAGGTCGCAGTTGCGACCTCTGGCGACCCCCAAACGACGTCCCTGGTCAGGATCGGTGTCTTTATTCATCATTGTTTTAGCAATGTGGGCGTTCTTGTTGGTGGTCTTCTAGTTATGCAGTGAAGAACCAGGTTTTTAACAGTTTCCTGAATAGTAGGTGATTATATGTGGTTCCTCTAATGAGGAGCGTCCAGTGGAAACATCAGTAATTTGACAACTATCAGACTATGCCTGGTTCTTATATCCGTGAAAAACAAAGGCAATACAGTGAAATAGTGCCTACTTCAAAAACATGTAAAATTAGAATGCAAAGCATACATGGTCAAAGTTGATCACTGAGACAGTCTATTATTTCCTATTTACAGAAAAGTCCAGGTACTTATCTCTGCCAGAATGTTTATGAGAATATAGAAGCCATGGTTAGAAGGTGGTTAATTCCTTCTGAGAAGGGGAGTTTGTATAGTCATTCTACTCCCAAGAATGTGTAGAGTTCTTTGTCCAGGTTATGGCCACCTGTGTTCATGCTCTCAAAGTCTATGATAAATCTAGTCTCTTCCTGTCGTAACTGGCGCTCACTATCCTCTCCTCTTGGTCCTACATCTACTTTGTGTATACTAAAGAAAGTCAATTCTTTTGGATCTCCTCCATGAAATTCTGAGAAGTGTTTGGCCATGGGATAGGCACTGTCCTTATTCCTAATTGCTTTTACGTGTTGGAAGATGCAGATTTTTCATTTGCATTTCGTGCTTTCCACATACCATTTTAAGCAGGGACATGACAGGACATAGTATACGTATTCTGATTCGCTTGTGATTTTCCCCTTGATGTTAACGGAGTACCTTAGGACTGGATGGTTGTATGTGTTGCAATTCCGGGTATATTCATAGATTTCAGATGGAGTGCATTTAAAGAGAACTTCTCCACTTTTGGTCAACCAGTTTTTTCTTTCACACACATTTTCTGGTCTCATAATTCTGTTTACCAGATTGTCCTTGATGGAATTGCTTTTCCAGAAAGTAATATCTGGCTGTTAAAGGGATGTTATTGTTACAAGTAAAACCGAAAACCCTCAGAGATTCGTCAGTTATGGTAAGCTAAGCAACTATAACTCGCACCAACACGCTGCACTGCTAAGACATCACAAATGCCATTGATGACATTACTGAGGACATCACATATTTGGGCCACTTGTTTTAGATCACTGACATATCTAGGCCAGGTGGTTTTGTTCACTGACAGTCAGAATTTTAAAATGCAAAAGGTGCTATATATGTAGAGATGAACCTTTTCATATGTTCTTAAAGTACTTTCCTTAGAGTTTGGTCTCAGCTCATGGCGCACATACATGGGGAAAAAAGTAGGCCTCAAACACATAATTCATTTGTTTACATGACGATTTAATGTTACTAACAATTTCTGATGATGCTGTTTCTTTCTTCCTTACTTTAGTTTCCCTGTATGTGCCTCTGATTTGTATGCATTGTGGGTCTTCATATGTATTCTTTGTACTAGCACAAGTGTGTAGTAAGTCTTGTATTGTTAGCTAGTTAACATTGCTCAAAACGCTGATAAGGTAGCATTCATTATTTTAGCATCCAACATTACAAGATTATATATTGCACTTCCTATTGGTCGGTGATCGAAGGATCATTCTGGAAAAGAGTATTGAAACTATTGCAAAGTACATCCATGTGCATTCTAATGTTTGAATTAGGTCTAATATCGTTGTGTACTCTATACATGTCAAAAATGTGTACTTTCTACAGAAAATGTATTATTCTGTCCAAAGCAAATTCAATATTGGATATTCTAGCGAAATATAAACAAACAACAACTCATAAAAACATGACAATATGGTGGATATTCACAAGTTTATGGCTGTGGCGGATGTGTCGAACATCTGCTCCTGCATAGTCTAAATAAAGCAAAGACAAAAATATGGGAATGGGATTGAATAAACAACAGAACTGAATGCTTAAAGCGAAAGCACTTAAAAGATTATACCTCAGTAATCAAAAAGTCACGGAATCTTACTTAATAAAATTCCCGGCCTCTAAGTATAGAGATCTATTTATTAGATTTAGGCTAAATCTATGGTATCTATGGTATACAAAAGACGTACTTGCACAACAGAAAAAACTTCCCTCAGATGGTAATATTTGTTGATTTTGCTCAATTTCCGCCCAGCTTGAAACTCTAAAACACTTGATGAGTGCTTGCCCTGCTTTAATTGAAACTATGAAAAAATACTGCAAGCACTTTAATATCGAAATGTACCAGCAGAAATGTTATGGAATGCACTATATAATGCTCAAAAAACTTCTATAAGGTTAGCAGTGGTGAACTTTTCATTATTTCTGAATTTGACCCAATACTTGAAGGACTTGGTATTCACTAATGCATTCAAAATTGTTGACTAAAGTAACTGTGACGCAGCTTTCTTTGTGTAATTCATGAAGCAGGAAGTGCGTGTGTGCATGTATATATAGATATATATATATATATATATATACACACACACTAAAAAAAACTTTGTTAAGGGGACGTTATGGTTAAGTTGCTCTACTAAAAACCTGTGAGATTCCCTAAAATGTTTTTTTATAAACGTGACATTATGGTTCAAATTAAAACCGAAAACCCCCTGAAATTCACCATTTATGGTACGCTAAGCAACCATAACTGCCCGCACCACTGTGCACTGCTAACACTAACACCCAGGACATCAAAGATGACATCACAAATGTTATTGATGACATAACATATATATATATATATTTATTTTTAACAGACCAGGAAAAAAAGAAAGGCCAACAAACGACACAGAGGAAGACAGGCTGAAAAGGATAGAACTGAAAATGGACACACTAAATGACAATTTTAACAGTTTAAGGCAATTTGTGGAGGAATTTGTGAGAGGAAAAATACATTATCACTGTCCCACCTGTACCTGCCCCCCTTCTCCATTTCCTAGTGAACCATCCCCAAACCTTCAAGAAGAAAATAGACGTTTTGATGAAACGTCCATCCCTTCTTCCCCTCACAAATCATCTCCTCAAAATCAGCCCGTGTTGAACCCTAATTCCCCTATATTCGTGTCAGTATCTGCTTCCCCCTGTATTTATGTTGATTGAAGTGTGTGTGTTTTTAGAAAGTTTTTGTATATTTGTTGTAGTCGAAGGGTTTGAGGAATTTTTTTTCTTTTAAAAGACTTAAAATGTTCGCGAACAGCGCGCCTGTTCGAGCTAGCCGTAATCAATAGAATATGGATGCTCTAATAGCAATACACCTACCCGTACCAATGCCAACCAAGATGGAACTGATCTTAGAACGCACTGTCTGTGGAAGTTGTGCGTAAATTAACAGAATGGGGCGTCCAAAAGACATTATACCTCTCCGTACCGCTCACAAACGAGATAAAACATGTTCCTAGGACACGCCAGGTGTCCGGGATGTGTGTAAATGAGCAAAATGTCTGGGATGTCTGTAAATGAGCAAAATGGGAGTGTCCTAAGGACACTATACCTGTCCGTATCGTCTGCAGACAAGATGGAACCGTCCGTAGAACAGGCGCGTGGCCGGCATGTTCGTAGTCAAACAAAATGGAGCTGTCCTAAGGACACTGGACCTGTCCGTACAGTCATCAGATCATGTACGCACATGCGCAGTACACCCATAAGTACTGCGAACATCGCGCCTGCCCCTAACTGTCCATCTCACTTGTGTCGCACTTTTAATTAGTTTCAGGACCCGAACACTGTCCGTAGAACACTGGCGTGCATGAGCACGTTTGTTAGTCTGCATTTGCTGTCCAGCGGGCACGCATTTCCCTCGTGGATGTGTTCAGGGTGTCATGTGACCGCACCCACGCTGAGCGTGTGGACTAATTTGCGCAGTTTGTCTGCTTCCGCAACATTGCAAACAAACTTATACATACATGGGAAATTATTTTACAGTATAAAATGACCATTTCACATGTCCCATACAATAGTTCTACCTGAGAACATGTCGTTTAGAATTTTTGCAGCGCTTTTGAGTGATCAATATGGGCACGAGGTGCACCCCTCCACACCTATAAATGGCCACACCCCAGAGCTCATCTACAATGTGCTTCACGCTATAGTAGTTTGAGTTGTGCTGCCTTTACCGCTGTAGCGATCATTAGGCAACTAATCCTTATGGAATCCATGTCTACTGTTGCTTCATTAGCCTCAGTACCAACCCCCAAACCCTCCACCGCCACCACCTCCCCAAGAGCCTGCAGAGGGATATATGGGTGAGGATGTAGAGATCGAGGAAGAAGAGAATGAGGTGGAGTAACTCTGCACTTCAAACACTCGCCGGGAGTCGTGGGTGTGGCAGTTGTTTTCTGTTTTTGGGAAAGTACCGAAAGCATGTGCGAACCTTGTCAGGTGTAACCAGTGCCAGTTGGTGCTGAGTCGCGTGAGACCTGGTGCGTACAGCTTTGGTACGACAACCATGAAGCAACACCTAAATTCGTTCCACAGTGCGGACATTCGCAAGGTGGTGCCATGCGAAGAACGTAGTAGAGTTCCTCCACAGCATCCTCCGTGTCCGATCCTCTCACCACAAGAGACACTCCTGTGGGGGAGCACATCACTCCAGCTGCCTCACAAGCCATTCGCGATGCTGTTGACCCCTACCTTTCGAGGGTCACAATATTGTGTGTGTACTGTGATGCAGTACTCTGCAGGGGGGAGAGTCTTGGAAGTGCTTTTGAGGCTACGGTCAATGAGCACCGGAAGAAATGCTCCCTACCTAAGTAAAGTCCACCCTCTATCTTTCTCTCTCCACCTGCCCATTCATATCCCCGTGATTGGTGTCCCTTCCTTACCCTCCTTTGCCCTCCTCTCCTAGTGTGTCGTTGTCATGATGCCTGCCCCCGGAAGACCAGACCAGGCCCAGCAGCCCCGGAAGCAGGCATCATGCCACTTGGAGCATGCCCAAAAGCCCCAGTTAAGGGCTGTTTGGGTACAGTCCTGGCGCCTATGGCGCCAAGCTCATAAAGATAAAGTCAGTTCTGGCGCCATGGGCGCCAGGCTCATTATTGATAACTTACCTGAAGCAGACCATGATGCATACTCACCTGAAGCAGACCATGCTGCATGAAGACTCAAGCCAAATGAGGCTTAGGAGGAACTTTTTTGTTACTTGGGTGGGGCTGTGGAAGAATACTTACCTGGATCTTCTTCCAAGGCTATTTAAACCATGCCCGGACAGCCACACGTGTTTCGCGTTATTCTGCTTGCTGCAGCGTAACGCTCACCGTGTTTTCAGCAGCTCCAGCCTTCAGCCACGCCCGCTTCAGTCCTGGGACTCCTGAAACAAGAAGAAAAGAAGGATAAAGGTTAGAACAGGAGTTTTAACTTTAATCCTTACCTGAATCCTGATCCATTTCGCCACGGACCTGAAAGACAGAAGTCTTTGAAGCATTGCTTTGCATTCCTACGGCACCGCACTGAACTCACCTGCTTGGCAGTACTTCAGCATTCCATCATGCTCTCTCCATCTCGCGGCCGCCCTCCGACACCTAAGGAGACAAAGACAGCAAGGTGAGCAAGGGGACTCTCTAAGGCTATACAAGCTACCCCCAAGGACTTACCTGATTTACCGCGGGGGGTACTCACCTCATCTCGGGTCGGCGCAGTCAACTCTGCTTCATCGCCGTACCCCAGCCCCTAAGGGGAAAACCACAATAGACTTACCTGATTCTTACCAATTGCCATTTGGAAATCTTCGAGTGGATTAATCGGCAACCTGCAAGGAATCGGACAGAGTGAAGATCAGACATTTGAACTCTTATGAACAATTGGACTTTAGAGTCAATACTGGAACTCACCAATTCCTCTACGCCAGTGAAGTAACTGGTCATCAACGCGCACCTGCGGTCGACGCAGGATGGAGAGCTCATCCTTCCAAACAATCAGGTGAGACTAAGGAGGGGACATCAAGAGTGATCTGGGGGAAGACAACGGGAGTGAGGAAGGTGGGTTGACACTCAATTCCACGGGTGGTTAATTCCCCTTCTCCTTTGTAGAAGAATATTCCTGCGAGCCAGACAAACTAGGCAGAGCGGGCCAGTCCAGTCAGTCATCTCAGCGCTACACGTCACACTGGTGGAAACAACAGCGCCCCAGTTCCTATTGACGCCCCCGTGGGAACCAGGTGAGCGTAACTGTCGTGTCCTCAAAAGCAGTAAACTGGAAAATAACAAAAATTTGAAAAAAGGCTCTTTTCAGAGCC
This sequence comes from Ambystoma mexicanum, assembly GCF_040938575.1. Lineage (NCBI taxonomy): Eukaryota > Metazoa > Chordata > Amphibia > Caudata > Ambystomatidae > Ambystoma > Ambystoma mexicanum. The sequence goes on from NC_090928.1 coordinate 995,345,181, forward strand.
GCCTTTCTCAGTTTAACAATATAACTATCAAGTGACTGTTGTAGGCCCCCGCGCATTTTTGGTAAAGTCCGCGGACAGTCGTAGGACACACAAAAAAGCAGGGTGCAAGCATAGCAAAACCAATGGACTTTTCGCTGGGAGTAAGTGGTGGCTCTGAAAAAAGCCTTTCGGTGGTGTTGTGTGTGCTTCAAAAAATGTAGGTTGGAAAAAACGGATTGCCAAATAGGTGACTATGATTCCAAATAAAGTTGCAATGCATTTTGTACATTGCAAAGAAAAATCTGATTGCCAGCATATGTGAGATGGACTCCATCGCTGCGAAAAATGAGAGAGCTGTGAAACAAAATGTTTTCATTGTGGAATGAGGACATGCCAACATCTCTTAGAAAGGCACAAACAGCCTTATTCACATTGCGCCTCGCTTTCTCCATTTGTGGACCAAATGCAGAAGAACGCAGCCATATTTGTCTTTGTGCAATACGGGAAAAAACTATTTGGTAATTTGGAAACATGTCCATGACCTTCGCAAGTCCTTCCTTCATTGCAAATTGCAAAGAAATTCCAGAGACATGGCTTAAACTGTTTTCTCCACAATGAATTAAGTATATCAGGATGACGCTCTGTCTGTAAATTTGCACCACAGGTACCACGTCCAGCCACCTCATTCCACGCACGCCATGCCAGTGCACTTCCACATGAGGAAATCCAAGATCTGCACGTAGACCGCAACTTTCTGCATGCACCTTCAACCAATGTATCCATGAGTCTCCCAAAATCCAGATAATCTTTTCAAGCATACAGTCACGGCTGTCAGGTCTCCTGTCAGGGAAAATACATTCTCACTAAATTTCTCCATACAGACCACACCCACTGAACTTTACTGACCAATCCCTACCTTCACACATTCTCATTTGCATGCGTCTCCACCCCAGAATCCCCGTTGGTAATACACGCCGCCTGCAAACTACCGCCATGTTCGCTGACACGCACAAGATCAGAGCGTTACGACTGTACATTTAAATATTATTCCCCTGTTCCCTTTTAAGGTGGGCTCTGAAAAGAGCCGTTTTTTTTTCTTTTGGGCAGATGCCTTACAGACACCTGTTATTATATATATATATATATATATATATATATATATATATATATATATATATATATATTGTTCTTACTTTACTCCTACAACCATTACAGAACCTTCTCCAACGCAAGCCTCACATTCCAAAAGAACATGGCATATCCCAAAGAAGATAACACAACACCATCTTCTTCAAAATAAGCCGCATTACTAGGAACAATGTTCTCGTGACTGCAGAAAAACATACCAGCGCGTAACATGAAAGCAAGCATGCCGCGATTGATGTTACACCTCCCAATACTTTGATCAGGACAGAAAATAGAACTGTTGTCCCAATTTGCTCTGGGGAGTAACCCAGAAAAAAATAATTTTGCAGTTGGAAAGATGTTCATGACTGCTTGAACCAACTGTTCCAAATCTTCCAACAAAGTATGTGAACTCAAGTAGCCCAAATGGCAAGCACCGTAGTGCAAAAGAACCACATTAGGAGTGGTCATCGTACGCATCTCAGTGCAAACTTGGAGAATTGCCACAACATTGCGATCAGTATCAGCGCTCCACACCACCCCCACTCCTCTCACATCGAAATGGTGTGCCACATGCCTGCTTTCGGCATAGTGCTGTAAACTATGGACAAAAATATCTGCAATAAAACTGTTCCTCCCCTCAGAGAAGTGCAACACTTCTTTTGGAGAAAAGAATACCAAGCGAGAGAAGCACCACATATTCACATGCTTTTATGGATCATAGGTGCACCTAAATTTGGTCACGACACTGATGCCACTGTTTTGCAGTTCATCCAAAAATATGTCACTTGTGAAATCCCTTCACAACGGACATATAGTGACCTGCATGGGCAGATTTTACAATTTCAAAGACACAAATGTGGCAAATATTTTCATTGCAAATACAAAAACAAAGGGAAGTACTACACCAAACACCGGTTTGGTTTCCCTAGACCAGTTACAGAAACGGGTGAAGTGAACAACTTCATGTCTTCAGTTCGACATAGTGTTAAAGGTAAATCACCTAAGAACACGTATTACATAAAAAGAACAGAAGAATCAAAATATATCAATGATTACAATGCAATCATTGCCCCCTTATGGAATGCAAACATAGATGTGCAGTACATTGCAGACAATTCCACTGCTGTTTCACGATATGTTACAGCCTACTTAACAAAAGCAGAAAAAACAGAGCTTCAAGACCTCTGGGATGACCACCTATCATCAGACAAAACACTATCTCAGAAATTGTACAGCCTAGGTATAAAAATGCTTTCTAATAGAGAATGTGGCACCTATGAAGCGGCAGATCGTTTAACCGGTACTGCTTTGTACGGAAAATCAGACAACATAGTATGGCTAAGTCTTGGTCCTGCTAAATCAAAAAAAAGAGTTCTGAAATCATATGAGGACATAGAAACAATTGCCAGAAATGATCCCAACAGCCAAGACATTTTAAAAAACAAATTACTGGACACATACTATCCGAACAGGAGTAGCACTTTGGAAAGCATGTGTCTATACCACATAGCTCAAAACTTTGCATACAAAATAATATAAAACCTGATGAAAGCAAAGGCAGATATAGAGTCACAGATTGTGAAGACAGCTTAGTGAAACTTACCAAACAAAGCTTAATTAATCATGTTAAATTGTCATTAAAAACTCCTCAACAGAAAGAACTATATTAAATGTCTCTACTACAACTTTTTTAAACCATGGAGGAAAGAGGAAGAGATACTAGATAACTATGAATGCTAAGAAAATGCTTTCAAAGCAAATGAAAGCGCTATCACCGATGTGAACTTTACGCAGTACAAAACAATGTTGCACAATGAACAGCAACACGAAGAAGAACTTGAGGCCCAACTAGATAAGGACTCTTCCGACAGTAGTCAACCTTCTGTAAAAGGAAGCCAAGAATCACTAGGACAGCCACTAATAGCAAATGAGCCAGAATTAGCTATGACAGAAGTGGAAAACACCATGTGTCACTAGCAAGAAAATATAGAAGACTTAACTGTACAACAAGGAAAACTGAACAAAGATCAGCACACCATTTTTGAAGACGTAACAAAACAAATTGCACATGGTGTACAACATGAAAATAAAGAATGTACCTGCCAAAATTACAAACCAATACTGCTGTACGTCAGTGGTGAAGCTGGGTGAGAAAAATCATTCTTGATCAAAAGCATCAGCAGGTTCCTTCAGCAATTGACAAACAACAAACTGTCAGCTGTTGTAACTGCACCCACAGGTTTAGCTGCCTACAACATAGGTGGTGTCACTCTACACTGATTACTTCTTCTTCCAGTAGAACACCAAAACAACTTAGAATATTACAAACTTTCTGCAGAAGCTGCAACGGAACTACACAGAGTATTAAAGCAAATGAAAATGCTACTAATAGATGAAGTGAGCATGGTCTCCAACCTAATGTTGGCTTTGATTCACATCAGATTGCAAGAAGTACTTAAACTACGAAGAACTCTTTGCAGGGAAACACGTTATCGTTTTCGGAGATCATCTACAATTGACACCAGTGAAAGGTGAACCTATTTTTATAACCTTAGGACACAAACTCTGCCGTAAAACTGTTGGCAGCATAGGAAATGTAAACCTTTGGCAACATTTCCAATACAGAGAATTAACAGAAAATATGCAGCAATCTGCAGATCTCACTTATGCCAACATCCTAAAAAGTATTAGAGTTGGTGTACTATCTCAAGAAGCACAAGCAATATTGAAAAAACCAGCACATGCATGCACTTTATGGCGATAATGCATGTGCTACTGATGTTATGGAACAATTAGCGCACAAAAATGTCACTTGTATGGCCTTAATGCCAACTCTTGCAAGCTGTTTCAAATTCAAAGAAAAAATGTTAAATAAAGAAATGCAACCAATAATGGAAATTTGCACCACAGACAACTAGACATACATGGTATGACACTACCCATGTGGGAGCAAGCCAGAAAAAGACTAAATCGCTTAGAAAATCCAATCTCCAACACATCTGGGTAGGAAAAAATATTAAAATTATCCTTAAATTGTAGAGTAATGCTTAAACGTAACCTTGACGTGGAGCAAGGGCTAGTTAATGGGGCACTGGTACAGTTGTTGGCTTTCAATCATACCCACGTGACAACAACATTCAACATTCAATATTCAATATTCGCTTTGACAAACTTTCAGAAGTAAAAAGGATAGAGTGCTCAACTGCTCGATTCCTTCTGTTCAAAGACATGTATTTACGTAGAGAACAATTTTCTCTAACTCTTTCATATGCAGTCACCATTCATAAATCCCAAGGTCTTACCCTAGACAAAGCATTGATAGATATAGGAAACACAGCCTTTAAAGAAGGCATGAGCTACATAGCACTATCACGCTTATGTTCACTTGACGGTCTATTTCTAATCAACGTTGATGCAAGTAGAGTGAACGCTGACATTCCTTGCATTTTAGAATACAATAGACTACGTTCACTGTACACACCCTATCTGACACAATATCCTGTTCCAGAAAAAGTAAAACGAGGTAAAAGAAAACAAATTCAAACAGAAATGCAACAGAAGCTGACAGCAAATCCTTCAAAGAAAACAAAAGAAGGTAAAGGTTCATCAATTACCACAAGCAAAGAAGAACCTATTAGGGAAAGTAAACCAGGTACTTCTTCTAAGAAGGAAGAGATACAGAACTAGCTGGTCCATTCAAATTTTCAAATGAAACTGGTGTAAATTGCTATGAAAATGTAGCAATGAATATTCTATTTCAATTGCCACCAATTGTTAACAATATTTACTTACACAGTACAGACCAAATGTTAGTCATTCATAGAAACGCAACAAACAATCCTGACAACACGTACAGTGTTCAAGGAATAAAACAAGAATTGGACTACTGTGCTGGAATGGTGAGATTCACTATAAACTCACAAGAAGATCCACAATAATTTCTGATGTACTTACTACAAGTACTGGAAAACAAAAGCATACCTATAAATGAAATCTTACAGATTTCGTACATGTGGAAACATACATGCACTCTCTGTAGCAATGTGATACAGGAACAAATCCCAAATGAGCGATTTGTTTATGTATGCATACCTAATTGTGAATCCATTCCATTTCAGCAACTTGTACAGAATGCAAACCATGGCAGATTATGTACTATGTGCAATTCAGACAATTGCTCCACCTTACTGATACAAACACATAGTAAGTACATAATACGTATGCTGCTACGTTATAATGCAGATGGTACCAAAAGCAACATCAAGCTGACTGGATTCACACACGGACAAGTGTCACTTGGAAAGAAAACCTTTACAACATTAGGTATAATCTACCATGCAGGAGCTACAACCAATGCAGGGCACTACACTGCATACATTAAAAAGAAATGTGGATGGGTGGAATGTAATGATAGCACCATTACTCTAAAGCAGAGCTTGCCAGCTAATCTTACAAATGCGTATTTAATCTTCCTAAAGCCAAAATGTAATAACTAATGTGTACTTCAACATTACCACAAAATGAAGTGAAAGACTACAAACAGTTAGAATACGCCAACAGGTATCTAACTGCCCAAGAGTGTATAACAACGACACAGATAAATGAATACCACAGAACCGTAACAACAAATGCACAGTTAGAATACGCCAACAGGTATCTAACTATTGTTACAAATCGGCAACAAACATAACATTAATCAGAAAGAACAAGGAAACACTCAAAGAAAGCAAAGAAATAGTTTGTAGCATAGCAAATAAAGTTTCTTTTTTATCCAACAAGGATTTCTCCCCCCAGACCCAAGGATTTGAAAAACAAACACAGAAACTGAGCAAAATGCACAGTACACTGGTCTGTAAAGTAAATATGAGGGTTTAAAAAAAAGCTAAACTGTCTATTATACAATGTAATAAGTCTTCATAAAATGCAAACACTAACATGCTTTTTTCTTTTATCACAGAAATTAAAAAGGCTAGTTCCGCAAAGTACTACAGTCATGTAAGACATAAATGGATTCTGAACAATTTAAACAGTGCGTATAATTACAGTTATTTCATACATATGCGAATCTACACGGCTAATCTATGGCAGTAATATGGTGCAGTGGCTGTAGGCTGGGCCTAGCATATTTGATGTATAACCTACCACCTACACTCTACGGCCAAGCAACCTAACTATAGGTCCTACCCACAACCATCGCTGCATATCAAAACCATGGTGCTTTTAATTTGACTACTTCTAAGTTTAGTTTTGGGTGCATGGTCTGCAGCCATGCAGCCAAGACACTAGAACATGCACACAACCACCGCACCACACCACGCCCATGTTCACTTATAACCTCATTGCTTATGACTTCAGTGTTGGGTGCATGGCCTTTGGCCATGCACCTAAGACTCTGGGTCCTGGCCAGAACCACAAAAGCATATCGCAACCATTGTGGCTTCTAATTTCACTACGTATAAAGTTGGTTTTGGGAGCATGGCAGCAGGATATGCTCCCAAAATGCTACGCCCTCCCCACAACCACCCTAATGATGTTTCATAGTACGAGTGTACCTATACCTGTGATATGCTGCAGTAGTTGTGGCCACAGGCTACAGACTTGGGTGTAAGGCCATAGATTTTTCAATGTATGGGTATGCAGTATATAAAATCCATAGTGGCTTACAACTGCAGTGCTTATAACTTTGTTCTTGGGTGCATGGCCTTCCGCCATGCACCAAAGACTCTACGTCCTGGCCACAACTACCACACCATATCATACCCATTGTGACTTGTAACAACACTACCTATACATGTGCTTTTGGGTGCATGGCTTTTGGCCATGCACCCATGACTGCAGGCCCTCCCCACAGCCACCTGAGTGATGTTCAATACTATGGGTGTATCTATAGCTGTGATATGCTGCAGTGGGTGTTGGCAGGGCCTAAAGTCTTAGGTGTATGTCCATACATATTTCAATGTATGGGTGTGGAGTGACTTTTAGCTCCAGTGCTTATAACTTTGTTCTTGGCTGCATGGCCTTTGGCCATGCAGCCAAGACTCTACACACTCCCCACAACCATCTAATCGCTAATGAATACTACAGTTGTACCCATTGCTGTGACATGCTGCGGTGGTTGTGGCCATGGCCTAGAGTCTTGCAAGTATGGCATAAGGCCTATGGCCATGCAACCAAGACTCTAGGCCCTGGCCACAACCGCCACAGCATTTCAAACACTTGGTTGCTTATAAATCAGTAGCAGACCTATAGAATGAAATATTGTAACTGTAGCATGTACTGAATTTGTAGCCAAGACTCTAGGCCCTGCCCACACCTACCAGATACATAGTCGATTGTATAGGTGTGATGTATGAATGTGATTTGCTGCAGTGGTTGTGGGCAGTGTGTACATACCTGGGTGTAAGGAATACAAAAGTCTACATCTTGTCCACAACAACCGCACTATATAAAACCCATGTTGGCTTAGAAGTTAAGAGGTTATAACTTTGTTGTTGGGTGCATGGCCTTTGGCCATGTACCCAAGAGTGCAGGGTCTCCCCACAACCACCTGAGTGATGTGCGATAGTACTGGTGTATCGATAGGTGTGGTATGCTGCAGTGGATGTGGCGAGAATATAGACTCGTAGCTGTATGTCCATAGACATTGCAATGTATGGGTGTGCAGTAGCTTATTACTCTCGTGCTTACAACTTTGTTCTAGGGTGCATGGCCTTTGGCCATGCACCCAAGTCTCTACAGACTCTCCACAACCATCTGACCCATAAGCAATACTACAGGTGTATCCATTGCTGTGACATGCTGCAGTGATTGTGGCCAGGGCCTAGGGTCTTGGAAGTATGGCCTACGGCCTACGGCCATGCACCCAAGACTCTAGGCCCTGGCCACAACCACTGCAGCATATTACACCCATGGTTGCTTATTCATGAGTAACACACCCATACAATTAAACATTATAACTGTAGCATGTACTCAATTTGTACCCAGGACTCTAGGCCCTGCCCTCACCTACCAGATACATAATCGAATGTATGGGTGTCATGTATGAATGTGATACCCTACACTGCTTGTGGGCAGGGTGTACACTCTTCGGTGTATGGCTTACAGCCTGCAGCCATGCACCCAAAACTCTATGTCCTGCCCACAACCACCGCGCTATGTAAAATCCATGTTGGCTTATAACTTTAGAGTTGACAAGTTTGTTCTAGGGTGCATGGCCCTCCCCACAACCACCTGAGTGATGTGTGGTAGTATGGGTGTATCAATAGATGTGATAAACTTCAGTGGTTCTGCCCAGAGGCTAGACTCCTAGCTGTATGTCCATAGACATTACAATGTATGGGTGGGCAGTGGCTTATACCTCCAGTGCTTATAACTTTGGCCTACGGCCATGCATCCAAGACTCTAGGCCCTGGCCACAACCACTGCAGCATGTCACACCAATGGCAGCGTACTAATCAATAGCACACCCATAGGAAAAAGTAATGTAATAATGACATGTACTCAATTTTAATGTTCGCTAACTCCACGCGTGTCCTTAGAACAGTTTCAAGGTGCCTGTGCACAGCACGGACTGAAATACTACCCTTATTAAACCCCTCATTTTCTGTACTGTACGCACAAACATTCCGAACAAGGCGGGCATAGAGAATACATCATTAACACCTACCGGCTGAACAAAAACCGTTTTTCACCCATCTCTTACTGTGTGAACCTCCCCAAGCACTATGACACAGCAAAATAGTTTTCGAAATAGCATGTTGCCGCTGGTCGCCGTTGCGCTGTCTGCGGATCCAAGATGTTGGGTGCATCCAAACAATCTGACGCAGAACACGTCTCACTGCAGCCAATCGCCAGAGACGTTGCGTGTCCGTGGTCATGACGCCAGCCCTTTAGCCAATCGGTATCTTGTCCACGGAGCGAACAGGGAAGTGTGACCGCGGAGCGGACATAGATATCACTAATTTTTTTAGACCTACTTTTTTGTCATTTTAAATAAAAGTACTGCACGGATTGTCACCAAATTTGCAAAAGCACGCCTTCGGGACCAAGCCCCTGCCGCAAATTTGGTGAAAATCCGTCCAGCGGTTTGTCCTGTAGCCGTGCGCACAGTTTTTCCCCCATTCAGTCTATGCGGAAAAAAGACGTTTTGGGACACCCCTTATAAGTTCTCCCCCCCCAGACGAATCCTCACCACTTTGCAAAAGAATTCATAGTGCCCCATATACTTTTTTTGCAAAGTTTGGTGGGGATTCGTCCAGGGGGAGCAGAGTTATAGGCTGCCCAAAAAGTGCTCTTCCTATGGAAACAACAACTTAACCATAACATCAGTGATGTCATCAATGACATTTGTGATGTCATCTTTGATGTCCTGGGTGTTAGTGTTAGCAGTGCACGGTGGCGCGAGTTATGGTTGCTTATGTTACCATAACTGCCGAATTTCAGGGGGTTTTCGGTTTTACTTTGAACCATAACGTCCCTTTAACAAAGTTTTTTCACTGAATTTCATAGGTTTTTAGTAGCGCAACCTAACCATAACGTCCCTTTAACAAAGTTTTGTCACTGAATTTCATAGGTTTTTAGTAGCACAACTTAACCATAATATCCCTGACTCCATATACATGTAACATAGAACATACTAACCCCCTCGTAGTGATTTTCATGTCCGCGGACATATCGAAAATCTGAGCGTGGTGAATGTAAATTTAAATAGTGTGCCCCATTTCCCCTTTGAAGTTGGCTCTGAAAAGAGCCGGGTTTTTTTGTTTTTTTTACAGATGCTTGACAGACACCTGTTATTTTGTATTTTTTTTCTTGTTTTTTTTTCTTACTTTACTCCTAAAATCTTCACATAACCTTCTCCAAAGCAACCCTTACATTCCAAAATAGAAAGGCATTTCCCGTAAAAGATAAAGAAATGCCATCTTCTTCAAAATTAACAGCATTACTTGCATCAATATTCTCATTATTACAGAAGAACATACCAGCTCTAAGCATGAAGGCACACATACCTCGGTTGATGACACACCTAGCAATGTTTTGCTGAGGACAAAAAACGGAACTATTGTCCCATATTGCCCTAGGTAGTAATCCAGAAAAAATTACTTTCGCATTTGGAAGGATCTTCATTACGGCTTGAACCAAGCGTTCCAAATCAGCAAACAAAGTAGGGGCACTGACGTTGCCCAAATGGAAAGCACCATAGTGCAAAACTACCACATGTGGACTGTTCACCGTGGCCATATCCTCACAAACTTGTACAATTCCCTGTACATTGCAATCAGGCACACTGCTCCACACCACCTCCACTCCTTTCACATCAAAGTTCTTTGCAACATGCCTGCATTGAGCGTACTGTTGTAAACCATACACAAACATATCTCCAAGCACCAACACCCTGACTTTCTCTACTTCTGCCATCTTCACCACACACAGTCTCTTTCAACACAAATCCACAACCTCGACATCTGATTGGCTGATCCGTACAGTCTTCTTTCCATGTTGGATTTCCTGGAAAAACCCGGATGTAGCACGCCCTGTCCATGAACAGCACCGGTGTCCGCGGACGGCGTCCACTTTACTCTCTGTGCCATTCCCTCATTGCATACAGCTAAGCAATCACACAATACGAATAACGTCCTCAGAACACCCCCGTTTTGTGAATTTTCGAACATTTCAGGACAATTATCATTTCATTATTCAACATATTAACATTACAAATATTATACTTTCATCTTGTACTCTGCACACAATGCTATGTTTCTCCATTAGTAGCTCAGTATACTAGATAGAATTCCATAATACAATGCTATTTATATCAATGCATCGTTCAAAGCACTAATAACGGTATGATATTTATTGCAATATCCTTGACACTTTTTTCGCAACGTTATAATAAAAATCCCTAGTACACAAATTCCATGAAAAGTACATATATGTGATGTCATCAGTGATTTCATCAATGACATTTGTGATGTCATCTTTGATGTCCTGGGTGTTAGTCTTAGCAGTGCACGGTGGTGGCGCGAGTTATTTTTCATAGCTTACTATAACTTGCAATTTTCAGGGGTCTTTCGGCTGTACTTAGAACCATAACGTCCCTTAAACTTATTTTAATATCACGCAAACAATATACAAACATGGCGTGCAAAAACCAACTTCTGACAGATGGCTTTACACAGAATGTTGCAAAGTAAGAATTTATGCTCGTTCACAGTGAAGGTCAGCTGCTTCCATTTTTTTCTTGGGCCCCAGAGAGGCTCACGAAGCGGACTATAAGGTTGTATTGTGTTTTGACCTTGACAGACAGAGATTGTGATGAAAGACTTCTCTTGAAGGAGTGTTGCTAAAACGTAAGAGAAGATAAGGATGAAATTTCTGAAACGAAACCACTTTTATATATTATATCACTATGCGAAAGATCGTTCGCACACACGGAGTCGTATTTTGGGACTGCACTACTCGTAGACAATGGAAATTGCAATTGTACTATAAGTAAGCCTTTAGATTATTTTATACCAAATATAATTACAATAGCGTAGCATTAAAGACCGCTCAAGTTGAACTTGTTCGTTGAAAGTGGCATGTTTTCTACCGCGCACTATCACCGCCGAATTGATCCCCTGTCGTTTAGAGGGCTCTGAAAAAGGCAGACGACACAGGGTGGGTTAATAGAAATAATTTAACCGGTCTGTAGGCGGTCAAGCACTCTACTCGCTGTGCCACTTCACTGTAGCCTGTCAAGTGGCACAGCGAGTACAACGCTCGCTTTGACATCTGTGCACAGCTTGCTAACGCAAGTTCGAATCCCGGCAAGGCCAAACTCAGCCTTTCATCCTTCCGTGGTCGATAAATGAGCACCACACACCGTGGTTAATAATAAGCACCGCTTAGATACCTCACGGTTCTTAGCGCTATATGAATGGGAAAATATTATTATTTTATTATTAACATATTCCGTTGCACTATCTTTGATAGCAAATAGTTTCACGCCCTAATAAATAAAATGATGATTTTTAATGAAGATCGGCTGGTGAGACTAATTTATGTTTTTTAAAACAGGTATGTGGCCCCATTTTGCCTATGTCACAATTTACAGACTCCAGTGGATGGGGTCTTCAACTGCCAGGTGCAGGTCCAAATATGCAACTTCATGACCCTCACCATTTTATGGGACAATCGCCAAGGACCAATATACCCTTACGCAGTACTAGCGGCTACAAACAACATACCAACCAATAGGGTGGTCTAATGGCTCGTTGTTGGAGCAACCTTCCGATTATCAGAGCGACCATTTACTGCTTTTATCATAAACCAACAGCCTATCTACCGCAAAGGAACAACGCATGGCTCAAAATAAACTTTTGCTGATCGACAGCAGAGACAATAGCAAATCGCTGAATATTCACTAAACATTTCATGTGAAATAAATGTACTTTACCAAATGTACAATCCTGCTGTTTACTTTTAAACCACAGTTTCATATTCCGAATTGTGGCGCACTGAGTTGTAAGCTGATCTAACACTCTATGTACCGCAAAGGAACATTGCGTGCCTCAACATGAACTTTTGCGGATCGACAACAAAGACAAATGCAAATTGCTGAATATTCTCCAAACATTTGATGTCAAATAAATGTACTTTACAAAATGCACAATCTTGCTGTTTGTTTTTAAATCAATGTTTCATATTCCGAATTGTGGTGCGCTGTGTTGTGACATAATATGTGTTGTCTTCCGGGTTCTGTGTAAAGTCACCTAGGACTGCAGAGGGCTGGGCGCGTTTGATGACGCACCCTGTAACGTCACAGAGAGAGGCGGGGAATATGAATGCTTTGATAACATCAGGCTTAGGGGCGGGAGATATGATTTAGTGTCGCAAAAGCAAGTCAGCCAGGTCAATAGCGCCAGTCATAGCATCATCACATAATGTCGGCGCACACCAGCTGGATTTATCGTTTCTTTAGTGGACAAAAAGTCGGTTGACGCCCATAGGAAATTGTACTATTAGCGGACAAAAGGAGTGGTCTTAAAACACTTTCACCCTGACAACGAACAATACAAACAACGTTCTCAGAACACCCCCATTTTGTGTAATTGCAACCATTTGGGGACACCGCGAGTGTTCTTAGAACACATTCAACTAGACAGATTACAATACAGACAGCGTCCTGAGGACTCCCCCAGTTTGTGTATTTACGAACAATTAAGTACACCGCGAGTGTTCATAGCTCATTTTTACCTTCCTTGCAAACAAAAATGACACATACTCCGTCCTCTAAACACCCCACCATTTAGTTTATTTACAAAATGTCAGAAAAGCCGTGTTCTCCGCGGACAAATTGAACGCAACAAAAACGTCTAGCACATAAAAAAACAAAACATTGAACCTATCTCATACTCCCCCACCCTCCCCAAACACTCTTACACACCAACACACGGCACTAAATACAATATTTTATCCACGTTTCACTGCGCTGTACGCGGTCGACAGCGAATACAAGATGGCGGGCGCCACAGAAAATCTGACGCGCTCCACGCCCCTCGCCGTCCAATCAGCGAACACGTCGCATGTCCGCGGACATGTCGCAAGGCCATGGGCCAATCGGGGTGCTGTCCGCGGAGCCAACAGGGAAGTCCGTCCGCGAAGCAAACACAGATATCACTAACTTTTTTGCCTCACGTTTTGGTCATTTTATAAAAAGCTACTGGACGGATTTACACCAAATTTGCAAAAGCACGCTTTTGGGACCAAGCCCCCGCTCCTGCCGCAAATTTGGTGTAAATCCGTCCAGCGGTTTGGCCTGTGGCCGTGCGCAAAGTTTTTTCCCATTATGTCTATAGGAAAAAACACACGTTTTGGGACCCCCCCTATAACTTTTCCCCCCCTGGACGAATCCTCACAAAACTTTGCAGAGTGGGCCATATACTATTTTTGCAAAGTTTGGTGAGGATTCGTCCAGATGGAGCGAAGTTATAAGCCACCCAAAAAATGCTCTTCCTATGGAAACACCAATTTAACCATAACTACCTGGACGCTAGCGCGTCCATGTAATACATACATATATTTGTGAAAGAGTTCAATACATTTTGATTCAAAATATAAGCATACCTGTACTATATTTTCTCACATGCAGATCTTGCTGTATCTGGAAATACAAATCTTGGCCATTTGCACAGCAGTTTTTGATGCAGATGTCTTTTATTAACAGGAGACATGTACTGTGAGAGTTCAAGTGTACATGTGAAGTGTTGAAGAGAGATGACAGGGTTAGGTGTAGAGGTGTTGGATGCGATTGGTGGATGGACATGTGACTATTTGAAAGTAGCCAATGAGGGAGTGTTAATAACATGGAAGTGGAAAGGGTAGAAGGTCTGCCCTCTGCAAGCGGTTTTGCAGACACCGCAGCAGTCCGTGGACAGCATGTGCCACATCCTGGTCTTTTGTGGATGCCTGGCATGGAAAGCAGACTCTGGGGAGTAGCCCATCAGATTTGCTGGGTGTGGTGCACAGGAAGAGAGGGAAGTAGGGGTTTTGTTTGCAGGAGTTGTGAGAGCAGTGATAAAAGCTATAGTGATGTGTTTGAGAAGGCAGAGTGTGTGGGTTGTGGGGGAGTCTTCAATTCAGTCCTTGATGGTATATGCTGATAATCGGGGCATGCTTGGAAATATTGGATTGGCAGAAGTGGACGTTCCTTCGACATGCAGTTTGTGGCTCAAACTGGGCAAGCTTGCTTTCATTTTGTGAGACTATGGCTCACTTCAAATATCCAGATATTGCGATTGTCCGTTGTGGAGGGGACAGTTTGGGGTTTCTGAATCCAGTGTCTTTGCAAGTTGTGCTGAAGGATTTTTTTAAAAGCCTAATGCAACTGTTTCCTGCTGCTCAGATTATTTTTTCAGAAATAAATCAGAGACACACATGGAGATGTCCAACAAACTTCTTCAGTCCTCAAATTGAACAATCAAGACAGATTATCAAGTAAGGTGTATCTGCTTTTTGTATGCTTCAGGAATATCATCTTTTGAGAATGATAATATACATTTTCAGCATGTGAATTTCTTTTGTCCAGATGGAATTCACTTCTCAGGTGTCGGAAATGCAATGTTCCTTCATAATGTAAGGAATGCATTGAAGAGGTTTCTGCAAAGAAGAAAAAAAACATAAAAGCAAAACAAAACCAAAAAAGGTGTTTGTTTACAAACACCCCCGGCGCCCTTAGAAAAGGTTCTTTTCAGAGCCATCACTAAAGATTAAATAACTTACATTATTTTTAATTTCCCTCCCCACCCGGTTCAATTGGACAACATGTCTGTGAATACCACGGTAGTCCGAGGATGGCACATGCCACATCTGGGTCTTTTGGTGCTGCCTGGCATGGACAGGGCACTACATAGGCCGCAGACTGGAGGTGTCCACGGACATTGGGGGGGTGAGAGATCAGCCAATCAAGTTTCCTGAGTGTGGTGTACAGGATGGAGAGGGTAGTAGGAGTTGAGAGGATTGAAAATGGCCATGGCAATGTCTTTCAGCAGGCAGAGAGTTTGGATTTTGGCAGACTCTTGGGTCCACTGGGTGAAGGTGTATGCTGAGCACTATGGAACAGCCAAATATCTTGGATTTCCTGAATTAGAAGTGTTCTGGTAAAGAAGTGCGTGGGAGGAAGTGGGTAGGCTTACTTCCATTTTGTGCAAATATGGTTAAATTGAAGTATATGGACATTATTATCATTCATTGTGGAGGGAACAGTTTTGGGAACGTGACTGGAATCTCATTGCAGTTTGCAATGAAGGAGACATTGGGAAAGTTGAAGGAAATGTTCCAATTCCCAAATAATGTTTTCTCAAATTGCCCAGAGACAGGTTGAGATGAGTTCGAGTTCATTGGTCTGCAAAGGGAAAAAGCAAGGTGCAACGTCAATAAAGCTGTGTGTGCTTTTGTTTGCAATGTTGGCATGAAATAGTTGCATAATGAGAACATTAAATTTGATAGGGCCAACATTTTCCGGCGAGATGGAGTCCATTTAACTGATGTGGGTAATCAGATTTTCATGGAAACCATTCCAAATGCTTCAAAGCAGTTGCTGTAAAAGTGAGAATAACAAAAATCAGTGAAATGTTTTCTTTCTTCAGTTTGTAAAAGCAAACATTTTCAAAAATATATAATAGCCACAACAAATACAATGTTTTTAGACTGAGTGAAGAACTAGCGGTTGTAAGTAGACAGGACCTGCTGCGTTAGCCACCTTCCACTGGTGCCCCCTAGAAAGCACCAGGACACATTGAACTGAAGGATAGAGATTGAAGGTAGATTCAATGCGCAAGTCCTGAATATTGTAGTCCGAAAGAAATATTCTTTTACATTGGTTCTTGTATTGTAGTAAATAAAAAATATTCTTTCACGTCGGTTCTCATAGTGTAGTAAATGTAATCTTTATATTGATTGCAGATTTTTTGTCAAAAGAAAAACAGCCGACACGTGTTTCGACCTTCCCGGTCGTTATCAAGCCTGTGCAGTAACATAAATAATAATTAAAGAAAAAGTTGTGGACATTTGACATAAGAAAGACAAATACCATCATTAAGGCAAAGCAAAAACAGATTCATCATATTTTAACCAAACAAGCAATGGATCATAAGTGGAAATTGAATTTCATAGCAAGATTCAGTAGTCGGTTTGTAGATGTGAGTAGAAGGGGAGTAGTAAAAATGAAGGGACAAAATCCGACAAAAGTAATGTTAGATACTAAAGTCTGTTGCACATACGTAAAAAGATGAGATACAAGATTCAAGATGTGCATGTGGGAACATGTAAAATAGAGCGAAACATACCGTGGGTCCAGGTAAGTGGAAAAATAGATTTAAAGGGTGGTGTCTGAAAGTGCATAGGAGGCCACCTGGGGAGAAAGAGGAAAACCAATGGGGTATGTTAGACAAATAGGTAATTGGATACTGGTACTGAATGACAGGAACAACAAGTCGTTTAGAAAATGACTTACCCTGAGGTTCAGATTAGAATGTTCAAAAAGTTTTAACAGGACATGCAAGTCAAACAGCAGGAGTAGCAATTCTATGGAGAATAAAGAACAAAAGCAAAATTGTAAAAACTGATGGCTATCCATAGGTAGCCTAATCTTATTCAGGGAGGTAAATGCAGGAAAAAAGAGAGTACCTGTAAGGCAGTTATTGCTTGATACGAGTTAAAGGGGCCCAATCCCCATTTCAATCATGTGCTTGCACCAAATGTGTATTCAGTGATGGAAAGCAGTTGCTAAATGCAACGCTGACCACATTCCTTCGTTACGCTCGTGTCACTTGCGTGACATTTTGTGGATGATGTCACGCACACTGTGCAGGGCGCAAGCAAAAACGATTTGGTAAACAAAGGTGTACATTGCAAGAAAAGAGATCGGAAAATGAAGAAGCGCTTGTGATAAATAATATTTGCCTGTGCTGTTAGTAATGTAAAGCCCGACGAGGAGACAAGGGCGACTGAACTCTGCTGTTTTCGCTGTCAGCTGGTTACCCTTCTTACCTCTTTTGAACCTTCAAATTGAATGCTGCCAGCCCCGCTCCAACTCGGGTAAGTCTGCAGTCCAGCCCAACCCCTGCAGCAGTTTGAAGAGAGTGCGGGCCTCATTCCAGCTGATTCACAGCGAAGCCAGTCACGTGATACATGCCGGCTACAGGCCACGCCCCCAGGAAGTGACTTTAAAAACATCTCCCAGCCACCCTTGCGGCGTTAAGCCCAACGAGGAGACAAGGGCGACTGAACTCTGCTGTTTTCGCTGTTTACAGCTGGTTACCTGGTATCTGAATAATATATTGATCTGAGAGGAGCTGCACTACTCTTCAGTCTTGCTTCTGTCTCTGTTGGGCTGCGTGCTCATAACCTGCATTTCTGCGCTGCAGGGAGTGAAGGTGCTGTGCCCTAGTCTGCTCCTAGTCCGCCGCCCCGCCTGCCTTCCCTCTTCAACTGCGTGTAATGACTCTCCTAACCGAAGGCCCACAGACACGCAAGAAAACCTCGCAACATCGACGCCTCAATCCATGGTCAACGATGAAAGCACCCTCTGGAGTCAAGGTAAGCAAAGCTGCTGGTCGTGCACTCCTTGCTACATCGCCTTCACATGCTCAGGCTCCGGTGGCGCCTTCAATGACTACTGCAACTTCGTCACTGCCTGGCAGCCCGAGCTTAGTCTCGGACCCCCCTAGCTTACCGCTTGCTGCACGCCATGCGACTCGAGCGGTCTCCACTCAGGCTTCATCTTTAACTGCCAACAATGAACAACCTCTCTGTGAGCCTGTCTTGACGGCTAACGCTTTTGTTCGTGGAGGAGCCAACATAAGCAGCGAGTCTGCCATCTTCTTGGCCGCCCCCCTTGACGACTGTGCGATAGGTTTACCAATCTACACAGGCGCTCATACGGCTACCTCCACAAACCACTCATGCATCTCTTCCAGTGCTTCAACAGCTCCAAAGTCCCCTGCTCGTAACCTCCATGCAAATCCTCTCGAATCAGCCCCAATCGCCTCCTCATTCCCTTGGCCAGCTCTGGCAACTGCTTCTCTGGTCAATTCAGTGACCTCGACGGAAAAAGGGCTTTTGCCCTTTTTATTCAGTGACGAGGAACTCTTAAGGATCCCGATTTCCGATGGACCAAATCAGTCGTTTGCCCCTAACTTATGCAAGCATCAGCCTACGACAACACAGCTTCTTCTTTCAAATGCTGTCCCAACCTGTCGAACTTTTGACAGCAATATTCTACGTCAAATGAAATTCACACCTGGTCTTTCTTCACAAACCGTACCTTTACCCTTGGGTACCGTTACTCATGTTCCTTCACAACAACTTCCAGCGTTTTCAGAAACGCTTTCTTTACTTTCAAATCCTCCTTCAAATAATAATCTAACATCAAGCGAGAAAAATCCCACGAGGGTCTCCGAGGCTGCCTTGAGTCCAGTGGTTTCAATTTCTTTCCCTAGTTCACTAAATAAATCCATCTTGAAGACGAAACAGGGCGCTAGCCTCTCTGGACTGGCTGTGGATACCACTGAATTTGGCAATGACAGTGCATTGGCATGTCAAGCGCCTGAGGCTTCTGGACTCTCCATGTGGAACTCCACCGATATGGCCACTGCCGATCCTCTGCTCTCACTTATTTCAACTCCACCTCTCCAATCTCACCTAGACCGGAGCGCTATTGCCCGGGCTAGTCAATTGCAATGCATTGCAGAGTCAAAAGCCAAAGGCAATCCTCAAACTCCATCTACGAGTGCTAAGTCCATGCTGAATGAAAGCACTCTGCAGGTCTTATCTACTCAACCTCGAGAAGACACCCATTCTTCAAATCTTACTAGAAACCTTGCTCCTTCAAATCCACAGTTCAATCTGGAGAGCTCATCATGCTCCTCGATGTCCCATGATTTCACTTCGCCTCCTCTCAGTATCTCTGTTGACGCCCTCTCTCAGATTCACAATAATGTTAAGGCTGCCTCTGCTGTTGCACTTGCTCCATTTACCAAACTACTTGAATCTTTGATAGGGACAATAAATGACCAAGGGGCTGCAATCTCAAACCTGACTACAAAAATCGACAAAACTGAGCACTTCACTGGCTTCTTGCAAGTCCAGATGGAGAAGGAAGCTGAAAAATCCCTGAGGTGGCAAGAAAGGCTGAGCGATTTGGCTGCTCGCCACCATTGCCAAAATGATACTCTAATCGAAAGTCTCGTTGAATCAGTGAAATGGTTGCGTAAAAATCTTCCTCAATGGACCGACCAGACATGCGAGAAACCACACTCAAAACCCTTTCCTCACATGGTCTGGCACCCCCTGAACTGTTCGTTAAAGAGGATGTCTTATTCCCGCCTACGGCGAGCACCGCATCTGCAGACTCCGAATGTACTCAAAGCAAATTGAATGTCGAGACCCCTTTGACACAAGACAACAGTTCACAGCCAAACAACCCTCTTACACAAAACAACGCAGTGGCCCATGATCTTGGGCCAGCCAACACCTTCAACATCTTTAAAGGTCCTGCCAAAACTATAACTAGCTTACAAATCAACCTGCAAAGCTCATCTGCTAAACCCGCAAAAGATCCAAAGAAAAAAACGGTGTCAGAAAAAAGCTCAGCAAAATGTGAAAAAATTCATAAGAAACATCACAACTCCAAAGAAAACAAGTTTATTTGATCGGAAATCACATTCTACTCAGCAAGTTCCCACAGCTCCAATTTGTTCCGCACAAGTCTCAGGTATTACCTCACAACCTTCTAAGAACACAGCTAAACGTCGGCGAGTGGCCTCCAGTGACATCTCTATTTCAAGTGCTACCTCAGATTCATCTATTGACCTATGCAACTTATCGACCTATTCGGTCGACAGTGACGGCACAACTGATGGTTGCACCGATGCAAATGAGGCTGCTATGCTCGAGAAATCTGAGGAGAGAAGTTCCTCTGCAATTGCTGCTGCACGGAAGCCACAATCTGGAGCACATGGAAAACAACCTCAAACCATTACGAAGAGGGTCAAACTGCCATTGTTATGCACAAGACTAAACCCTAAACAAACTATGAACCAGCGGAATTCTAGCTCGCACATAGCTTCTGGTCCAGGTGGGACCTCTAAACTAGAAAAAACATCTTGTCTGTGGAAACTTCGGCTTCAAAATATTCATTCGGATGGAAATGAGGTCAATTTAAATCGAGCAAATATATTAAAACTATTTGCTTGCATCCCACAATTACGATCCATCTCTTCTGATGACATTAACATTGTCGAATACATAACATGCCACACTTAGATGGAATTCTCAAGCATAGTTTGCGCCAAATCTAGGCAGAAATTTGATTGTTGGCATGTGCCACACTTAGACAGAATTCTCAAGCTTAGCCCGCGTTGCATCTTGATAGAAATGCGATTGTTAGCAAATACCACACCTAGATGGAATCTCAGAAATGTGATTGTTAGCATATGTGATTCTTAGCATGCACCACACTTAGAATTATGAACCTAGCTTGCGCGGCATCTAGATAGAAATGTGACTGTTAGCATGTACCGGACCTAGATGGAATCCCACAATTGCAAGGACAGCAATGCCAACTAAGCAACCAACTAACAATTCCACCCCTCTGCATACACCTCTCAAACTATAACCAAACACAACCACAAGCCTTAAACGCAGCAATCCGCACAAACTTCACAACAATGCAACAACAAAACAAACCACACATAGACTTGCACAACAGCACACGATGACTACGGACCATAAAACACCCCAAGCCCAGCCGACGGACCCACCGGGCTGAGGCTGCCAACAGCACATCACTGCTCTCTTGCACTTTTCCAGCTTATTCCCACTAACCCAAACCCTCTCCTCCCCTTTTTCAGAGCCGCCAGAGCGCCAGGGGACCACTTCGGTGGTGATAGTGCGCGGTACAAATGTCCTTTAAAATTAACATTAACATCAAGTATTACTGCACATCTCTTCTGCTGCAGTAAGAAATCTGTTGCTACAGGCGAATAAACATCTCTTGCTCTATGGCTTTGATCTCACCGTCGAACCAACTACTATAAGATCACCCAAAAACGTTAAAAAAAATGACGAAAGAGATGAGTTGCGCAGGGTCGATCAGCGACTCGCACTGCGACAATCCTTAGCCCCCTCGCAAGCAAACTATCATGACATGACACATAAGGTATCTGAAGGTCGATATACCAGTCCGAAAAGAGTACCCAAGGGGCATTGTAAGTAACAATAATATAAAACCCCTCAACAAGAGCTAACACTACTCTCATGGAATACCCGAGGATTTACCCATCTCTTCAATACCTTCTCTGAACCCTTGGATGACGTATTTGTCACCTGCTTGCAGGAAACATGGCTTTGGGATTCTCCAACCTGTGATGGTTTTACCACTCATTTTCAATCCCACCAGAAAAAATAGCAAGGATCGTCCCTATGCCGGATTGATAACTTTATTGAAAATTCAGAATTGGTGGACACCAGTGGCCTCTGTCAACCCAAATCCGTTTGTCCAAAGCACTCTGGTTCCACTATCTTTGTCTAACAATATGTCTAACCTATTAATAATAAACGGATATTGGAATCCTGCGATGATTTCGCCAACATCCTTCATCCAAACTGTGTCAACTCTAATCGACGATACTTACCTTGCCTATAACAACGTCTCTGTGATTGTATGCGGGGACCTCAATTGTAGCTGGTTCAAATACAATCCTATCACGAAGATAAACACTCGGCTTCCAGATAATGAAGTCGTTCTAAGAGGTCAAACCTGGTCGCACGCTCTCTCCTTACGCCATTGTCAAATGCTGAATGGAGCCATCAACGGTGACCAACCATCAAAACCAACTTGGCACGGCCTGGCAAGGAATAACACTCTTCATTACATCTGGGCCTCGTTGAATTTCTTTGATAAAGTAACATCTCTCAACATGAAACCGATGACACATAGTGGTCACAATCTGCTACGGCTAGTATGGAAAGAAGACAGCTGCAGTGCGCCAGACAAACATCCCTTTCAACTGTCAACGAATGCCGCCGACAACAGGCTTGTCACAAATGGTCGCTTAATTACATCTTTAAGCCACAGTCTAAAAGCGCTGCAAATGGTTAAATATAAGCCCTTATTAGCGGGCTTCACTATGAAAATCTCAAATTCAAGAACTCTTGGATCCATTCCGAAAAATTTATATTCTACAACAATAGCGTTAGCAAAAAAAACCTTAAGGAAAGATCTTCGGTTGATCAAGAAAGAGTCTTGCAATTCATGCAACAAAATAAGGAAAGTCAAAGAACGGCACCAGATTTATCGGAATTGGATTAAGATCTCATTCAATAACAATTGACCAAAGTCGAGCAGAAACTATGCTAAAGCATCTCGTGACCAAGAACAGTCGTGAAATTTGGTCAATTTTGAACCATGGTTGCTCTAAATCTACAACCTCAATCTCTAACGAAATTACAAGCGCCAAATGGTGTGAGTACTTTACGTTAATCTATGAAAAGCCAGCAATTGAGGAATTTTCACCGCCCAAATCTACAATCACTGCTTGGAAGATAACACCATCATGCACAGAGCTTGAACTTTCGATCTCCAAGCTCAAGAATTCGAGAGCTGCTGGCCCTGACCAAATCTCCAACCTTATGCTTAAAAAGCATAAAGCTCATTGGGCGAAATTCATAAACGGGCTTTTCTGGCAGATTGCCCACAGCATGCAATTACCCTCTTCATGGTCAAAAGCTATCGTGGTGCCAATATAGAAGAAGGGCAGTAGAGCCGACCCAGCAAACTATCGTCCTATTGCCCTTCTTGATACAATTGGCAAAATATTTGGCTCCTACCTGCGCCAAAGTTTGGTGCAATGGGCCCTCTTGGTTGGCAAGCATGATGTCGTCAAACTGGCTTCACGAGTCAAGTCGGAGTCGATGTAAATCTTACAATTCTGACCATCCTAAAATTGTCAACGATGGAGGCAAAGAAAAAAATCTTTTTTGCCTTTGTCGATCTGCGGCAAGCTTTTGATGCTATTAATCGCAGTAAACTATGGGCTAAATTGCGATCCTGGAAATGCCTTCAGCAGCTCTTAGACCCCATTATCGCCTTACATACTAAGACCTCTATTCAAATAAGAGTAAATTCTCAAGGCGACCTTACTCTACCAATAAGAACATACAAAGGGGTCAAGCAGGGCGGTCCCCTGGCGGCTGATCTCTTCAAACTATTTCTTGCAGATCTACCTGAGTGGTTGGACTCCACCCACTGCTTTCCACCAAAGCTTAATGGAACTCAACTGACTTGCTTGGTTTACGCTGACGACATTGTGTTAATAGATCAAACACAAATTGGGCTCCAACATCTCATAATCTGCCTGAACGAGTACCTAAGTGCAAATGATCTGTTCCTAAACACCGAAAAAACTAAGATCATGTGTATAGGACAAAACAAAACACAAATGTTTCAGATGGTTTATTGAAAAAAATGCCTAAACGTCATCAAATCTATTCGCTACCTGGGCGTAAAGATAAATGATTCCATCTGTGAAGCCGCCTGGATTAGCGATCTAATGGACAGAACTAAAAATCTAAGTCTACAAGGAGCCAAAATTTACAAGGACTACAGGAAATTTTCTATCACTCCTGTAGTCATGTTCTACCTCCAGAAGGTAATCCCAACTCTTACGTTTGGTGGTGAATCAGCATGGAACATAAACCACAATCTATGGCATAGACTGCAAGGGAAGTTTTGGAGGCGTGTTTTGGCTCTACCAAACTACATCTCAATTTCGGCTCTGAGATATGAATTAGCCCTAAACTCAATCTACATGACAGTCTGGAAATCATTATCTACACTACGCAAAATGCTGCTTGGCGACAAAATTCCTGCATATAAAATCTTTAGGAATGAAAATGATGATGCAGTTTCATCCCTTCTAATAACATGGAAGACCAAACATTATGCGTCCCCAACATGCCAAAAAGAGGCTAGCCGCGTGGGATTGGATTTTAACATACAATAACAGGCTAGCCCTCAAATCCACCCTGCCCTCTTCTAAAGGTTTGGTAAAACTGCATCTCCAACCAAAATACCTTACGAACTGTCCATCACACCATCACAGGAAGCAGTTCTTGAGATTTCGTCTGAATGCCTTAAACACAAATTAAATGCTATGGTTACGTAAAAACAAAGAAACCGCAATCAACACTTGTCGGTTCTGCAAATCATCGGAAGTTGAGTCCTCAAAACATCTAGTAACTGCGTGTCCAGTGTTGACTGACCAACGCAAACTGCATCTGAATTAATTTAAACCTCAAATGTATGACCCTGATGAATGGTGGGATCATGTTACAGCAGACCAAAACATCAAGCTTTCCTGCAGCCTGATTAATTTTCTCGATCCAATTTTACAACATGCCTCAACTTGAGCTACAAATTTTGTCCAAAGGAAATTGACGATTTGGTTTCTTTTGAGCTTATCGAACTTTGACTGTTTTTTGGGAATTGGGAGGTGGATTGGATTTAGTTTAATGTAACAAAAGTTTGATATTGTATATTGAACTGAAGCATTACAATAAAATAATTATTTTTTTTAAAAAATGCATTTGTGCCTTATGCTGGTATATGCATGTGCATATGGCATGTGTAATGTCAGGTAGCATGAGTACTCAGCTATAATAAATAAAATATTTGGTAGTTGTAAATTAGAGCGCAGGTCGTGTTCCCACAGCACATCAAGAAGCCTGAGTGTATTATAGGCTAAATTCAAAGTCAAGTACTTATTCGGGAGATAAGGTAGCAGAGGAGGACATTAGTCAGAAAAATATCCTATTGAATATTAGGAGACATGAAAAGGCACAGAACAATAGTATATAGTAATAGCGACTATTACAAATCTCATTAAGTGATACAAAGCCACAAGATAGAAATGAGCAATGGGAGGAATTAGTTCTCCAATGATACATGTGCTATCATATGTATAAACACCATGTAACAAAATTATTATTGGTTAAATTGTTTTTAAATCATAAGTATACTATTCTTTAAGACTTCGTACGTTCATTCAATTGCCAGGATATCAGAGATAATCTAGCACAATCTTGTTTATAAAAATACATGCATTTCATGGTCTGTATTTAGGCCAATGGTGGTACATTGAAAGTGGCAAATAAGCTTACATTCGAGTTGTTTCAATTTCATACATACAAGTTACCACCATGTTTGTTATTCATGCCGTTTGCCAAACCCAAAAAGCGTATGTCTGATTTATTGGCCAATTGATGTTCTGTTTTGCAATGCCAGGGGTAAATTGACATCTGTTTTACTAAGACTGGACAGATGTTCTCTGATGCGAACTCTCAGCTGTCTAATCGAGCTCCCTATGTATAATTTACTACAAACACATAATAGCATAAACCACAAATTTAGTTTTGCAATTAATAAAATCTTTAATTGCAATTTTAGTCCCAATTTTGTCAACTAATTCCTGACAATTATGATAAGCATGTTGGCACTGGTTTCAGGTCCCACATTTGAAAAATCAACAGGTTGTTTCAGCCATGTAAGGTGTACCTTGGCCTCGGAAGGATCAAAAAAGAAGGACTAAGTTTGTTTTGAAGTGTATTAGCTTTGGTAAAGGTGAATTTAGGCTTCTGTGAGATATAAGGTATCAGGTCTGGATCAAATGTAAGAGACGCCAATTTTTAGAGGCCAATTTGAACAAGGTTGATGAATCCCTTGAGAACTGCGTAATGATTGAAATGGGCCTAAGTAGAGTATCTGTTATTGATTTAGAGGCCAATAAGCCAGCTTGTTTGGTGGATAGATATTTTGTAGATGCTTTGAGCACTGTAGAAGCCGGATACCCTCTTTATCTAAACCGGTTAATTAGCTTTGTGCGTTCATCTGCAAAGTCTATATCATCCGAACAATTCCTTCTTGCTCTGTAAAATTCACCACCTGGAATGTTAAGTATGGTGGCTCTTTGATGACAGCTCCTGACATGCAGTATGGCATTTACTGCTGTAGGTTTTCTGAAAATTCTAGTTTGAAATGTGTTATTTTCAACAAAAATCTCCAAATCTAAAAAGGTAACAGTAGTAGAACTGGAATGTCCAGAAAGAGTGATGCCAAATGTGTTGTTATTGGCATAAGTAACAAAATCATCAAAGGAAGTGCTAGAGCCTTGCCAGATTATCTAAATAGCATCAATATATATTTTCCAACACACCAGTTTATCTTGAAAATCTGGTTTGTCAAGTATGTGAGTTTTTTCAAAATGCGACATGAAAAGATTCGCCAAATATGGGGCACATTTAGCACCCATAGCAACACCTGTTGATTGTAAATAATAGACATTGTGGAAAAGGCATACATTATTGGAAAGGGCAAATTTAGGAAAAGACTTCATCATTTGAATATGGTGATGATAAGAGACAGATGAATTCCGAAAGATATAGTCAATGGC
Organism: Ambystoma mexicanum; assembly: GCF_040938575.1. Classification (NCBI taxonomy): domain Eukaryota; kingdom Metazoa; phylum Chordata; class Amphibia; order Caudata; family Ambystomatidae; genus Ambystoma; species Ambystoma mexicanum. The sequence continues at coordinate 995,372,279 of NC_090928.1, forward strand.
CTGAATAGCTACATCATGATTAATATTAGAATACAGAGCTGTGACATCTAGGGTTGCCAAACAAAAGTTAGGTTGCCATACTATAGTTTGTAAAAATTGTAGAACTTGTGTACTATCTCTTAGATAGGTACTCATTTTGATGACAAAAGGTTGAAATACCTCATTGAGATATGTGAAATAGCTTCGGTAACCCATCCAATGCCACTAATGATGGGCCTGACTTCCAATTACTCTGTGAAGTGTTTGTGTATTTTTGGTAAAAAATACAGAGTAGGCATCATAGGGTCAGTGATGATCAAACATTATTTTTCATCATCAGCCAGCTACTCTGAAGTGTGCCATTCATTTATAAGACTTTGCAAATCCAGTACAATTTGTTTCAGTGGATTTTTGGTGAGTTTAACATAGCAATCTGGTGTTTCTAAATGTTTATTTCCCATCTTGATATAATCATCAGTATTGAGTATGACAATATTGCCACCCTTATCTGCTTCTTTGATCGTAATAGATGGATTTTCCTCCAATTGTTTTAAGACTTTCAATTCTTGCAGATCTAAGTTTCTGCATTGGATTGATTTTACAGGTTTATCCAACACTTTATGTATGTCTTTGATCATAGCAACATAAAAAGTGTCTATAATGTTGTCAGTACTCAAAGTAGGTGTAAATTTGGATTTAGGTTTGAGATCAGTTATTTCTAGATGTCTATTCTATATATCAATATCTATCATCACTTGTGCTCTTTCAGGAACCTTATCTGTTGTGAGGGATAGTAATGTCTCAATATGATCCATATCCGTCATGGTGTGCACTGCGCACCAGCGCAGGTACTGGTGTTTTGGAAACATGCGTTTTCACTTGAGTCCCAAAAAAAAAATGTTGTTTCAATTTCCTAACGAATTTGAAAAGGTCTATTTGGAATTGCACAAAGTCTGTACAATTAGTTGGAGCAAAGGAAAGCCCTTTATTCAGAACTCTAATTTGGTCGTTGGTCAAATTGCGATGTGATAGATTAACCACTAAGTTAGGCGCATTCATCTGTTCAATTGTTTGCTTGCGTTGGCCCTTGTCAGAATCCCTGTCCGACTGGACTCTATGTTGAGATTTGCCTCCTCTGCTGCCCCTGGCATGGTGTTTGCATATTTGACACAGGTGGATCTCAAAATCTTACTTGTTTGATATGGGAGTTGGTTGGCTGCCCTTTTTGTAGCGTTGTATCTGCTCTAAAAAACCTTTGCCACTAACGGGAATTGAATCTGATTTTGAGGCTTCATCATTTGGGGATTGAGTGTCTCCATCTGAGTCAGGGTCCGAACTAGTTGGACTTGTATTGGTTGTACTTCCTCGAGACCTGGAAGGAGGAGTATCATATTTAGTTTGAAATGTGTAAACCCTATCTTGCCTATAGTCTTGATCATCTCTAAAATATGTGAGAAATTTACTGAGTTTAATTTCATCCTGATAGTCTGAGCATTTCATTAATTTTGTCAAAATGTTTTGTTTTGGTAGCTTCAGGATTAGGCATAGCCTTGATTTCTTCTTTGACAATATCAATTTGCGATAAGACTCTAGTGTGTTCTCTTTGTGCATGCATAATTAGTAGCTCCAACATAGTTTGTGAACTTTGCGTATGATTAGCTTCGCATTTTTCAGCTAAATCAGCATCTTCATCATTGGGAAAATTTGGAAAAATGAGAATACACAAACCTCTTGGTATTTTACCATTTTCTGAGTAGTTGGTCAGGGATGCTTGCTCCCAGTATTTATTGATTTCTTTTTTTGAAAGGTGCTCCAATTTAATGAATTGTTGTCTAAGAGTTTCTATTGAACTGAGATTGCTCCTAAAGGCATTGGCTGTACTGCCTCGTGGTGCAAAGAGGGCAGCCCAATCTTGTTCCCTATTGAGTAAGTAGTCTGCCATTTTTAGAGTGTGAAGTTGGCACAGATAGGACCTGCTGCGTTAAACACCTTCCAATGGTGCCCCCTAGAAAGCACCAGGACACATTGAACTGAAGGATAGAGATTGAAGGTAGATTCAATGCGCAAGTCCTGAATATTGTAGTCCGAAAGAAATATTCTTTTACATTGGTTCTTGTATTGTAGTAAATAAAAAATATTCTTTCACGTCGGTTCTCATAGTGTAGTGTAGTAAATGTAATCTTTATATTGATTGCAGATTTTTTGTGAGAAGAAAAACAGCTGACACGTGTTTCGACCTTCCCGGTCGTTATCAAGGCTGTGCAGTAACATAAATAATAATTGAAGAAAAAGTTGTGGGCATTTGACATAAGAAAGACAAATACCATCATTAAGGCAAAGCAAAAACAGATTCATCATATTTTAGCAAAGCAAGCAATGGATCGCAAGTGAAAATTGAATTGCATACCAAGATTCAGTAGTCGGTTTGTAGATGTGAGTAGAAGGGGAGTAGTCAAAGGGAAGGGACAAAATCCGACAAAAGTAATGTTAGATACTGAAGTCTGTTGCACATACATAAAAGGATGAGATACAAGATTCAAGATGTCCATGTGGGAACATGTAAAATAGAGTGGAACATACCGTGGGTCCAGGTAAGTGGAAAAATAGATTTAAAGGGTGGTGTCTGAAAGTGCATAGGAGGCCACCTGGGGAGAAAAATTAGAGAATCTCTATCCTTCAATACAATGTTTTTAATCTGGTAATTTTGGATAGTAAAATAATAAATGCTACATTATCAGAGTTTTGCGTAATGTTAAACATGGAATAAATAGCTAACAATTCAAGGCTTACTACACACTTGTGTTAGTACAAATAATTCATATGATAATCCACAATGCATACAAATCAGAGGCACATACAGGGAAACTAAAGTAAGGAAAAAGAAACATCACCAGAAAATGTCAATAACATTAAAGTTAATCTTCATGTATACAAATGAATTGTGTGTCTGAGGCTTGCTTATTGCCCTGTGTATGTGCACCATAAACTGAGACCAAACCCTGAGGAAAGTACTTTAAGATCATACAACAAGTTTAACGTCTAGATATTTAGCACCTTTTACATTTTCATATTCTGACTGCCAGTGAACAAAAACACCGGGCCTAGATATGTGATGTCATCAGTGTGGTCATCAATGACATTTGTGATGTAATCTTTGATGTCATGGGTGTTAGTCTTAGCAGTGCACGGAAAAGGCGCGAGTTATGGTTGCTTAGCGTACCATAACTGGCGAATTTCAAGGGTTTTTCAGTTTTACTTGTAACCATAACACCCCTTTAACCAAGTTTGTGCAGTGAATTTCATAGGTTTTTACTAGTGCACCCTTAATCTGCTACATGTTCCTTATATGATACTCACCGCCAATGTGGCATCTATGAGTTCACAGACAGTGAGGTAGTTTGCAAATGTCGGGTTGCATTCACAAAGCCCAGAATCATAGGGGAGACCCAATAAAGTTGTACTCATCAACCAACAAACGCATGTACATAAAATCATTACAGTTTACGACACACAAATACACATTGTGTACTTCAAAAAATACAAATAATGTTTTAATTTAGCACACATTACAATGCGATCCACCAATCAAAACCATAACTGTACACTTCATATAATTTTCTCAATAGAACTATGCATACAGATTGACAAACACGAAGTGCTTATTGGAGAAGAAATTCTCAATAAATAGTAAGTGCTTTGTATTTATTCCTCTTATTAGCTTTCATTATATAAACGTGTTGTAAGACGGAAGCACTTTTTTTCACAGAACTGGCAAACACACTTGAATGGTTAGAGGAGAGCTTCCCAAAAGAAGAAATGAGTGACAATAACATATCTAATGGTACACAATACATATTTTAATGTAAACAAATGATGTAATTTGTACACACCTTACTAAAATAGTAATTTCTGTTTTTCTTACAGTACATAGTTTTCATGAAGAAACCACGCCCCAGTTTAATTGTACACAATCCCAAGAACACGAAGAGAAGCCCTATCCCCAACTGTAAATAATCAAATCATGAACTTGTCTACAAAATTAGATGAACTCAGTAAGGATTTTAAAGAACTTTTACAATATGTGAACAATCCTGTCATTACAAATGTTCCCCATCACATCACTGTCCCTTTTGCACCTGTTCCCCTTGTCCCAAGTAATCATCCCCACCAAAATCTGAACATTTTAATCAAAGATGCTTTGATGAAACCTCACTCTCTTCCTCCCCTCATCATTATTGCACAGAAATTCCTAATTCTCCTATTTATGTTTCCCATTCCACTACCACATCCTTTTCATGAATAAATATGTTTTTATTTTTTCAAACTATGAATGTGTTGTATATCATTGTGTGATATTATTTCATTTTTTTAAAGCCCCATTATGAGTTTGCGGACATTACAACAGTCCTGGGTGTCCGCACTCAAAATGAAGGTGCCCCTAGACAGGAGCGATGTCCAGCCATGTCCCGTTTCGCATGATGCACTTTTAATTAGTCCACGGATAAGGCACCTGTTTTACAGACATCCAGCACATGCGCCCTGCTAGTCCTGCACAATGGGTGTCCGCAGATGGCCGTCATGGCTGTGGACGTCATATGGCCGCACCCATGGGCTTGACGTGCGTGTCTGCGAACGGTGTTCCTGACAGTGGACAGTTTAAAACTGGATTTTCTGCCAATCTAGGTTGTGTCTTGCTGAAACTTTACCCTTGCACCGCTCCCAGACACATTCTTGATTGATCTGGCAACTTTTTACAACTTTTCAAGTCCTATTTTTGACTTGGTTATCCACGGACAGCACGACTGTCTGCGGAAGGTTCCTCAGAAGGGACCCACCCATTACTTTCCACATTCTCAATCTGGCTTTCCAGGAGAGAGGACCTGCTTGCACTCTGAGTTCCTGCTTTGCAGATCTGTTTTGTGGAGACCATCATGGCATCTGCTATTGCCACTTCTGCTCCACAACCACCCCCACCCCCACCACCACCATTACCATCTGGAGGGCCTGGACAGGGGAACAGGTGCAGAGTTACATATGAGGATCAAAAGGAAAAAGAGGATGAGGTGGAGGAAGTCCCTATCTCCAGTAGTGAGTCCTGGATGTGGCAATTCTTACGACTGCTGGAAATGTCCTGAAGGCTGGCACAACCTGGCTTGTATTCCTACGGGACAACTTCCATGAGGTGCCACACCAAATCTAACCACCCGACTGCTCTGGGGAAGGTAATACCTTGTTCAGGTAAGAGTAGGTAGACATCCTCCACCCCATCATCTTTAACTGCTCCTGTTACCACAAAGGATACTCCTTTGGGGCAGAGAATCCCAGCGGTGGCATCACAGGCCATACAGAACGCTGTTGGCCCTTACCTTTCGAGGGTCACAGTGCTATGTTCGTACTGTGAAGCACCGATCTGCAGTGGGAGCAGGTTCGGAGTGCTTTCGAGGCTGCAGTCATGGAGCACTTGAAACTCTGCCCCCACCTTATATTTAAGGCCTGCTGTAAGGAGGTCATGATATCAAAGTAAGACAGACAGGAGTGATCAAAGTTCAAGGGAGTTTATTAAACTCTAAAAATGGGTGAGATAAACGCCTAATCTAAACCTAAATCTAAGATGGGAGCAAGCTACGACCATCAAATAATAATAATAATACAGTCCTATTGGAGTCAAGTCAAATAAACAGGGCCTATACTAAAAACAACTATTGCCAAACCTTAACGCTATGCTACAAAAGAGTGTGGGATAATGTTCACAAGAAAAGAAAGAAGTGTTCACAAAATGATCAGTGAGGATGTTATGGCCAGGGTCTCCTGTCCCACGTTTTCAGCACGGAACAAGGCGGGACTCTTGAGCACAGCACACTTCTAGGCTTCTCCGGCACAAGATTACAGTTCCTTTTCTCAATATCAGGACCTTATGTGTCCAAGTCTCTTTCATGCAAAGTCTCTTGCTTCAGAGGGCCTGATATGCCATTAACCACAAAACAAATGTTACCTCTGTAATGTTGACATCGGGTGATTACTCTTCACCCTTGGATCCCCCTCAGCCGTGCTCCGATCTTTCTCTCAATGTGAGCCTCCCTCTGTCGGGCTCAGACAACCACTCGCTGTGGACATCCCTCAGTCGGGTTCATAACTGTCATCACAATGTTCACTGGTATTGTGATGCTGGAAATGCATCGGAGGGACAGGGCCTCCGTATCCTTGTCCTTTACTGCTTTTTATCGTGTGTTCTGTCGTGTTTTCCGCGCAGGAGTTCATGTGGGACTCCTGCCAGTGCAGCTCTCTTTCTTTTGGTTTTGTGAACGGACCTGTGGGATACCCTTATGGCACCCATGGGTGGGGGTACAACCCTGTGCCCCTAGTGTATGTTGTTGGGCACCTGTGGGTGGCCCACAGAGCAGGGTATGGGCTGGTGGCAGCTCCATGCTGAATTTGACAGGTGCGCGGAGTATCCTCCATTTTGGGATACCACGGCCCTGCCATGGGGATCAGTTGATCCCTGATGGAAAACAAGATGGCCCCGGTGGCCTCTTGCTTTCTATTACCCATTACCTTGTTTTCCCAAAGTCCTGGGAAGCCCTGACTCGGTCCCTTCCCCCTGACTGGCTGTTGGGTGGAAGTGCCATATATGGTGTTGTTGTGAAGGCCCAGTCAGACTAGCTGGAGCCTTCCCGGTGATGTATGTTGTGGGTACCTCCTGTGGGTGGGACCTGGGTGAATAGAGTGTGTGACGAATATGCATTCTGTGTTGTGGGTGTCTAGTATCTGGTGGTTGACACAATGACTGAGACAACCCTGCCCGAAACCGGTATGAATGCAACTTGGAGTGTTGAATGGCTTGGTACTTGTCCCAATGCACATAACTTGTTGTGAGTGTCTGGAGAGAAGTGAATGGCCTGAATACCTTGTGTGCCTGATTGGCTGCCTGTCTGCATGAATGCCCGTAGTCGTGATTGGATGCTTGAGTGTGACCCAGCGGAATGAATGGGAGATCAACAGTATATCTGGGGACCTCTCACTGCTAGGAATCGTGTTCAGAAGCTGAAGTCCACTACGACGAGTAACTGGATTAACTGACGCTTGACCTTGAAGCCCTGCTGGACGAGAAGAATTGCTGTTGCTCTCCTTCACAATCTGAAAGCTGATGTGCCTCCAAGGACTGACCCAGAGAGGACCTGGTAAGGCGCCCTCTTCCCGAGCTACGAGGGACCATCGTGCACAGCTGATCTTTGCCAATGCTCCCTGGTAGACAGACCTTCGACAGGCTGCCGACCCGATACGGGGACTGCTGCAGAACTCCAAGGAGAAGCACTCTGACTGTTGTCCGCCACTGTCGACGACCGCTGTCACCGACCGGAGCCGCCGTGCTCCCGTTTGCCTAAGAACTTCAATTGATCATCGGACGCTCTCGTCTGCATCGTCACCCGCTTGTCTCCCGCTGAAGAAGCCCTGACCATCGACGCGCCGAGGAGCATCCACCGGTGGGTTTCCCACCACCTAAAGACCGCAGAGACGCCGTTGACTCGACGCCCTTGCTGGGCCACAGTTCTTCATCATCTCTTTGCGGTCCAGAACTATTGTCACCGAGGTGCCCCGCACGCCTCTTCCTTGCAGGACGCCAACGCTCTGTCGTCGACGAGCACCGCTAGGAACAAAGCTGCCACTTCCCTGCCATAGTTCACCCTGTTCACCGTCGGACGTTCCACGACCCGTGACTCCCGCCTTAAAGGGAGGGCACTCAAGAAGGATCGGTCAGTGCATCGTCGGAGAACTCTACTCCACCAGGTACATTTGGGGGGTAAAACCTTAATAGGAAGAAGTAAGACTATCGAACATTATATGGACTGGACTTGTGCTATATATCTTTATTTACAGGTTGCCCAGGTGGGGGGGGATCTCCACACAGAACTGCGCCTAGTGGTAGGGGTCAGCATTCTGCCTATTGTTTCAACCATCTTATGTTCCTGCCTATCTCTATTGCTGGTTTAGTCGTTATTGATCTGTGTGACATTTTAACCGTACAGTTGATTCACTTTGATGAGATTTGATAACATTAGTGGTACCACTCTAGACATGTATATATTTATCATTATTGACTTCCAAGTACAAAGTGCGTTATTGTGATCGTGTACATACCTTTGAATATTAATTATATAAAGACTGTTTTCAGTAATACAGTGTGTAGACATTCCTTTGTGGGGGTTCGGGGACTACACTGTACTTAAGAACCAGCCCGCATCGCCTCCTGAGAAGCTAGGCCTAGATTGCTCGTCCATTGCTACCGTAAGAGAATCTTGGCTGGGGTCTGCTTTGCCTCTCCTCTACCATATAGAGAACGGAAGAACAGACACCCCCTACCGGTCTTTACAGGTATGTTACTGCTCACCCTAATTCGCAGGCATCCCTCAGTTGGGTTCACATTTGCCTCAACAACGTGCCAAAGACTTTCGACTGTACACAAGGTTTGGCTTGACCATTGTATGACTACTTTGACACCTCACGCCGGCCTCCCCTAGGGCCTTTTGGTACTTGTCGTTTCTACAACAACCGAAGACTTTCGACTGTGCACGGGATTCAACATAACCCGCTGCAGGACCACTTTTATTTTCCCAGTTCAACACATTCTCCTTGTTCAGGAGCAGGGTACAAGTCAGAGTCCTTCAAATGAGTGCTCACATGGCGCCAGACCACTAACTCTGATACCAATTTGGCTTACAAAAGGACCTTTGTCCATTAGTCTTCTTTCGTCATACAATGTTGCTCTTCACAACCTTGAGCCCAACACAGTCCAATCTATTATCAGTTATTTCTGACTCACTGTCTGTGCTGAACTCTGTTGGCATCTCCTGCCTCTGGAGCCTGGCTATCAGTGCGGGATGGTCCCATGTACTGTTGACATCCTTTGCACCATTCACCAGCTGCAATTCCCGGTCTTACGTTTCCCTTTTCGGATGCTCCACAGGTCTGGGTTGAAAAGGGCATGGGCAATACCCTTCTCGTCATCCTTTCAGGTCTCGCCGCCTTTCTCCTTCATTTGAACTGCAGTTCTGGAATAGCTGCTTCCTCATGCGTTTGGCATTGCTCAGAGTGTGCTTTCATGCTCCGCCTTTTATCCCTGTAAGGGAAGGGAAGTCAGGTGTGTGTAATTATCGGCAATTGCCTGACTCTGCCTGACACTTGTGTTGGCTCTGGTGTTAGTCCGTTGTCTTTAATGGTAATTGGTCTGTGAGAAAGTGTTTGTGTCAAGAAAGGGATGGGGGTAGAGTTTCTAGATATCTTACGGGGTAGGATGGGGAAAAGGTGTCATAAAGAAGGGGTTACCATGTCTCACCCACCGGTGTCCCACTTCCACTCCCTGAAGACCCCTCATCCAGGTGATCCTCCCACACTGGTCCACCCCAGGAACTGGATCTAATAGCGATGGAAATGTCCTGGCCACCTGGATGACAGATCCCTGGGACTAGCGAGTGAGACAACTTCAGGTTTCTCATACTTCACCAACATCTTCCTCTGTCCACCTGCTCCTTCAGCTCTGTGATTGGAACCCTTTCACCCCCCTTCCCTGCAAAAACCCCAAAATAAAAACAAGACCAAAACAACACAAAACAAAAAGGTTCCTGTACAACCCACCTTTCAGTAAAGAAATAATTGATAAAGACGGTCACAAGCACCTTTGCAGCCTGCATAGTCTGCAGGCAGTGCGGTAGTCCGTGGACATCTAAAAATTCCAGGTGTGTGGTGGGAGAATATAAATCATTTTAATTGTTTTGCATTACAAAATGGTGGCTCTTAAAAGAACCATTTTTGTATGTTTGGCTTTTATATTTTTGGTTTTATAAACTGAACTGAGAAAAATTTTACTGAATTTAATTATTTCTTCTGACTTTCACAAAATCTGCTTCAAAGCATTTTTTATGTTTTCCAGAAAAATCTGATTACCAACATCAATTAGATGTACTCCATCTCTCTGAGAAAAGTTTGCAATATCATATGTAATGTTCTCATAATAAAAGATGTCATGCCAATATCTCACAGAAAAGCACTCAGCTTTATTGACGTTGCGCCTCACTTGTTCCATTTGCAGACCAAATAAACTTGAACATATCCACATCTGTCTCTGAGCAATGCGATAAAAAAAATATTTTCTTATTTGGGAACATTTCCTTCAACTTTTCCAATGTCTCCTTCATTGCAAACTGCAATGAAATTCCAGTCACATAACAAAACTGTTTCCTCCACAATGAAGAATAATAATGTCTGGATGTTTCAATCGAACCATATTTGAACAAAATAGGAGCAAGTCCACCCACTTCATCCCTCGCACCCCATACCATGACACTTCTAATTCATGGAGTTTTTCCACCAATCCACACTGCTCTGCATAGACCTTGAACCAATAGGCCCAAGAGTACCCCAACATCCACACACTCTGCCTTCTCCAACACGTAGCCATAGACATTGTCAGTGCTCTCACAACTCCTACTAACAAAACTCCTGCCACCCTCTCTTCCTGTACACCAAACCTAGCAAACCTAATAGGCTGATCCCAACAGTCCCCTTCCCATGCTGGGTATCCTCAACAGACCATACGAAGACTACTGTGGTGTCTGCGTACCTCATAACACAGGGGCAGTCCGTCTACCGTTACCACTTCCATGTTATCAACACTCCATCATTGACTGCTTTGAAAGAGTCACACATCTATCTACCATTCACATCCAAAAACTATACACCTAACCCTGTGATCTCAATTCAACACTTCAGATGTACACTTGAACTCCGGGAGTACATATCTCCTGTTAATAAAAAGGCATCTGCATCAAAAACTACTCGAAAATTGTTCAAGATTTCTATTTCTAAATTAGATCTGCATCTAAAAAGACATAGTACAGGTATGCTTATATTTAAAAGAAATATTTTCTTTAACAAAAATATATATATAAATTGTTCCTGCTATTTACCCTCTAATAAGCTTCTCAATAAGCATATTCTTTTGAAAACCACTCTAGAAAATGCCATGCATTGCCGCATTTAGCACCTGCTTACATGAAGCAGCAAATAATTACAATGCTCTGTATTTAAAAAAAATCTTTTTAAAAGCAATTTCCTGAAAATACCAAAATGCATATCTGCATTTACAGCGCCACTGTGTGTCACATTTTCATAAAATAAAGGAAAGGCAATAAAATAGATTTGTTGACCATTTTTAAGTGGCAGTTGGTGTGTGCCAGATTAATATTTTGGCAGTACATGCATACATCCCAACTTCACCCATTCCAATCTGTAGGTGGTTATACAGTACTTATTTTTTCTCTACAATATGGTACTTGTACTCCAACTTTTATAATGTGTAAAGTGGAACTACAAATCCCAGAAAGTAAATAAAAAATCTAGGACTACATAAACACCAACAGATTAGGATGCATCATGTTGGCAAGTATGCATATACTACTACCATATTAAACTTCCATACACCAACTGCCATTTAAAAGTGTACTACAAATCTTTTCCATCAACTGTTCTTCTTGTTTGCAAAACGTTACACACAGAGCTTCTATAAATGCACATACGCATTTATTAACTTTCATGAAAATGCTCCTGAAAACAAACATTTTTAAACGTCCAGCAATGTCATTAACTGCTTTCCCAACAACTCCCCTCCTACCTTCATAAACAACCACCTTGCTTACTAAAAGTACTTCACCATTACCGCATATCCCCACTGTATTTTTCATTTACAGCAAAGAAGCACATTGCCGAAGACGAGAACCGAAAAAGAATACGTTTCACGTTCTACAAAGTAAGTACGTAATGATGTGTTATTTATATAGCGCCTTAATCCAAAGCACTTTACAGAGCACATATTTACATACAATATCACCCAACTGAAATTGGTACTCATTTATCGACCTCGGAAGGATGAAAGGCTGAGTTGGCCTTGCCGGTTCGAACCTGCGACCTGCAGATCACGCACAGATTACAGTAGCAAGCGCTCAACCCACTGAGCTATCTTGCAACTATAATATAAATACATAAATGTACCATGTATATGTATGTAATCACAACAGCACAGTTCCACTATATATTACCCCAGACAACTATTTTCGAACCAACATTTCTTTCACTCCAACTCATTATACTGCACCATTCAAACAATTCGTATACAATAAAACATCTTCTAAACTCTAATGTAGTTAGAATACGCCAACAGGTATCTAACTATTTTAAACATTCCCTTAATCACTACATACTTCAAACAAACATACAATCACACTTGCATAATTGTAATCATGTTTTTTTTATCCAGTATGCACTTTTTTTCCCAATGATTAATAAATGTCAATAGAACAGCAGTGGGTCATACACTAATGTTTTACCAAACATAGTACTTATAATTTACTGTTTATAAGAGTCTAAAAAAGTAAATGTATATGTAAAATTGTATACAATTAAAGCTTTTGAACTATCCTGCTTAACAAATTATACTGGTTATTTTCCCACAGATAATGAACCAGAGATTTCAGCTTCATAACGATATGTAACTAAGTAACCATACCAAGTATATTCAAATACATATTCTATAAGCACTATCCTCAATTGTACTACAATCATGAGTACCATATACAGTGCAATTATATAATTCCACCATATTATAAACACTTTATACTCCTACTAAATCACCTATAATTACCATACACATTAGTAGTGTGGTGCCTGTGGCTGACATTGCAGCCACGTCTCAATGCCCTCATGCCAAATAAGATCAGAGGACTGCAACAAACCTTGCCACCTCCTGTTTGCATTGCTGTTCTTTTAATTAAATTAGTTAAATTAAAAAACATAGCCTTGAACACTGGTCTGCCAGAGTTCAAGGCCCATCATTTAACCACTAGGCCACAATAGCGTGGTGCTTCACAGGGCATACATTTCATACTTAGCCTATAATTTAATATGTTACATGATGAAAGGCTAGGTATGAAACTTGTGAGAATCCAAACAATAACATAATTGTAGCTAATGGTTAAGTGATGTGTCTCGAACTCCTGCAGTTCAGGGTTCCCCGATGGCAGTGTTCAGCATAAATGTTTTTTTTTTTTCTATTTCATTTTTTCTGTTTTATAATGTTGCTCAGAGACGGTGTAGTCTTCTTTTTGAATATATGTGCAGAGTAGGGGGAATGTGTGGTGTGAGGGTATGCAAGTCACTCGTGAGGGTGTGCATGCTATGTGTGTGCGTTTGATGTGAGCATGAATGTGTGTACATGATGTGAAGGTGTGTGTGAGCGATTGTGCTTGCAGTGTGCATTTTCTCTGTGAAGGCAAGTGTTAGTGTGTGCACAGGAGTGTGCACCCTGGTGTGTATGTGAGCATTGTGACAGATCAAGTGTGAGTTTTCAGTATCAGTGTGTGTGTGTTTGCATGTGTGTGTGCGCATGTCTCTATATAATTCGGAAGATGCCCATCCAGTTCTTGTTTTTTTGTTGCATTTTGTTGCATTTTGTGACTTGTATTTTTGTTTTGTCCATCAAGTGAACTGTACTAGAAGTCCCAAAATGCAAAGTAAAATGGAAATCTGAATCTGAATGATTTGTGGCATATAACAATATATACAAGACATGTAACGTGGCTATATTCATGATTTCTCCTGCACCTCTATTTGTTTGGGTTGAATGGTAGTAGGGGATCTGTAAGTTGTTGAAGGAGGAGGTACGTAGTGTAGAGTAAGAGGCGGGGGAAAAAGTTAAAAAAAAATGTTCAGCTGTGGAAAGTAAGAATAAGGAGCTGGAGAGGAGTGGTGTCTACTTGCCCCATCCTTTTCAAATTCTAAAAGTAGCACAATATATTAAGGGAATAACGGCACTGTGTGACATGCCCCTCCCTAGAGCTGCAAATAAAGTCTTGTTTGTGCTGGTTCATGTGCAATGGAAGACACCTAACTATCACTAACCCACTGGTAGTGCAGCTCAAAAGAATGTCCTAAAATCATGCAGTGATTGGATGAACGTTTACATGAATCAAAGGAATGCCTGTTAAAGACTACATAGTCCAGAATACAGAGGGTTTACCAAAATATACTGTTTTAAATTTTAATTAAAAGTCTTGAACCCTGGTCTGCCAGAGTTCAAGAACCAGCATGCAAACCCTTGGCCACAATGGCTTAGTGCTTCACGGTGCAAACATTTCATACTTAGCCTACAATTTAATATGTCCAGTTCATGTGTAGTAAAAGGCTAACTATGAAATTTGTGAGAATCCAAACAATATCATTGTAGCATAATGGTTAAGTGCTGTGTCTCGAACTCCTGCAGGCCAGGGTTCTCGAAGGAAGCGTCCAGCACAAATGTGTTTTATTTTCGTTTTTTCGGTTTTATAATGTTGCCCAGGGACTGTGTTATACATGTTCCATTCTGTTTTATAATGTTGCAGTAAATAAATGTGTCCTATGTTTAATATGTGTTTAATTCTGCAATAACAGTGTAATATACGTCCCATCCCTTTTTATAATATTGCAGTAAATATATGTTTTTCATGTTTAATCCATATTACAAAATGCAAAGTGCCTGCAGGTTCATGCCAATTGGGACCTCTCGTTCCAAAACATTGTTGCGCCGAGAGGTCCCTGCACCCAACTGGCTACGTCTAACTGGGCGTGTCCAAACGGGACCTGCAGCGAAATGGCAGCGCCATAATGGCATGCGCCTAACTGACAGGCCCGAAATGTCCTGTCCCATGCTCTAAGCCCCTTGTTTTACAGCAGGTCTCTTGGTGACTGTTGTCATACATTACACTACACCAACTAACAACATTTAAGCAGCACGTAAAAGGGTAAAAAATGACCAGCTACAAAAATATGCCGAGGTACATTTTCCCCCATAGCGAAAAACAAAAGCAGCCACAGTAAGTGAACATATATCTTAAAGTGAAATATACAAATGTAGTTCAACAGACCTACTCCTTAGATTAAAGTGTGCAAGACAATATAGCATTGGAATAAAAAAAAAAGTAATGTACACCAGACATGTAACCTGAGAGAGGAAATGTTCCAATAAATATTCTGTATTCACCTTTTAAACTCAGCAACCTGTAGTGAAATATTCCATGGAAAAAAATCCCAAAACAAGTGCTTGTGGTCTTGTGAGTAAGCGTCTGCACTTGGAACATGACACCCTGAGTAAATTCCCTGGCAGCCAAATACTTGAGCAAGCTTTCAAACCTCAGAAAACCCCTAGAGGTTGCTTCCGCCCTCTGAAAAAAAGTTACGCTGTCCACCCACCTGTATCCTTTAGTGGTGCCCAGCCAGAATCAGAGGGAAATAACTGCACCAGTGTCCAGGATTGCAAACTCTCTTGCCACACTTTGGGCAAATACTGTGGCCAAAAGTGTGCAGAAAGTGTTCTGCGTTAAAATTGACTGGGCACTGCACCTTTAACTGCTTCACTGCAGAGGACTCGCATGACTTCAAAAAGCAAACCTACTGTGAAAGCGGAGCGGAAGTGTTCAGAAAGTTTTCTGAGGTGTTCAGTGGGGCTTTGGCGGCTGAAGAAACTTATGAGACAGAATCTTAGGCCTCCACGTTAGCCCCCCCATCCCCTTCGCCGCCTATCCTCCTTATGGACTTACATTTGTTTCACACACACCCACTAACACTGCATGCCCTTGCCTGACTCCAGTGAAGAACTAATCTCTACCGTCAGTGACTGCAGGTTTAATCCTTTGAACCGACCTGTGGAATTAAAATTTATCACAGCAAACATCTCCCTCGATGCGATTAGCAGTTACGGAAAAGCCAATAACTAAACCATTGTCTAATTTAAAATTGCATTCCCTTGCTTGTCTGCAATTGCCAACATATCCTCTTTGAGCCGACCCTTTGTCTCAAATCAATACTAGCAGACTCCTCTTTCCACCAGATCTCCGACAAAGGCAAAAGGGCTGCTGCCAAGCTTGTCTGGATTACTTAGAAATATCGATGCAGTCCCCCCCATGAGAACAAACACAGGAGTACATTCTCCCCACTGTTGAGAACAGTGGCTCGATCCCCCGGACTGTGGCAGTCAAAGCCTCTTGGTCTGCAACGCATAATCAAAGGAAAGGCCCTCTGTTAATCTCGCACAGAGCGCTGTAAAAAACACTATGGCACCTGCACCTCCCCAGAGGATTAACACAGAAGTGCTATCCACCCTTTCCCCATTCACTTTACATCACTCTTTTGGAACCATAACACAGACAATCAATGTCCCAAATGTACTCCTTAAAAACTAACACGCCGACATCAGTCAATGAAAATTCACTCTCAGAACAACAACCTCTTGCACTAGCAACTGACACTCTACCAATTCAACGGCCTTCCCATTATCGACTAAAAGGAGTGACATTCCCTACTAATAGAGCGAAGGACATTAGGCACTACCTGCAAAATAAGAAAGTCCCCAAAAATCATAATTGGACTCTAGATCCGATTACATCAGATCAACCGGCCATGAGCAAGAAAATTGCAGACGTTGTTATGTGCCCAGTTGCCAATTTAATATAATTTATTGACATATCAGACACCACCTTACTGCAGATTCCAGCCGGTGCTGTCACACTACTTAAAAATGCACCAAGCTCCCAATTGACTTTTCAAGAGGAACCCAGATCACAAAGATATAGCGATGGCAGTGACTGCACAAATAAACGCGCCAACAATTAGCATGACTCTACATTCTCAAATGGAAAACACAGAATCATGGCCTTACTTAAACATCCACACTGTTGGCTACAGGAAAACCACATTGTGGAAGTAAATCGCACAATTCAACTCAGAGGCAGTCAATCACTGTATTACCAAGATCAAGATGTCAGAGCGGAAACTGCCAAAGACACAGAGACTCCACTTGACCACACAACCCTCAACAATTACTTATCTGCATCACCGATATTAGGCAAGAATGCCTCATAGTCATCTGACCTATCAACATCATTGTTGCTGTCATTTCATCATACTACCCTGAGATACTCTGTTGGTTTAACCAATCTGATGTCTATAGAGGTTACACTCACCACAATGAACACATCCATTGCCACTCTTCTGGAACTTTATCATTCACTCAACAAGAAACTGATGTGGCACACAAAACTGTTAACACCAGCTCCAAAAGTTACCAATCTAAAAGAAGAATTAATGCAACTACGCGACCCATGAAGAAATCAGTAACAATCCCAAATCAAACTGTACAGATAGACTTAACGCCAGTCACAGTACAAAATGATCAAGCAATTTTTGACTTGCCACTGTCCACATCAGAAGTTGCACAAATGGACCAAATCACCACCCAGCCAAGTGAGGCACTTAAATCAACAAGTCCAAACTGAAATACCCACAGCCAATGCAAACAGTGCACACACATTCCAGATTTTTAAAAACAAAACCGCAGTTAAGGAGACTGCAAAACTGATCAAAAAGACCAATAACCAAAAATCATCTTGCCAAACAACTCAGGCCGCTTCGAAGAAATATTTACAATCCCTAGGAGTCGCTTAAGGCACACAGAAGAAAGCAACCATGAAACACAAACGATCAAGAGGAGGAAAGAAGAAAACAAACATACTGCTTCCTCTGGCTTGCACTATGGAGAACATAACTCTTGAAGACTCAATAACCAAACCATTAAATGTTTTTAACACAATTTCAATAAGTGAACTAGCAAACTAAACACACTCAGTCACGGACCTGACATCGACTGCTGCCTTGCATTGACAGGCAGCAACCCCCTTGACACCATAAAAATCAGAACTCACAACTGCCACAAGAAAAAAAGAACGTGCCTAGTTCAAGTGGCCCAAAGAACATCGTGCCCACCACACGATCTCCAGATAAATGTGAGATCACTCTCTCCAATGACTTCGCAAACAGACAGAGCTCAACAGAAACTCTCCCACCACCAAATAGTAGTAAGCAGGCAATTCGAAACTATGCCTCTGATGTCAATCTTAGACAAATATTCAAAGGCAACACAAAAGACCTAAGCAAATTGACAAAATTCACCAACCATCTATTACTAGAGGACACTGATAGAAATCTAAAATGAGAGCCCCTAAATAGACTAAGTGTACTAACTCTATTTAAGCAAATCCTGAATCTGAACCCAATTATATCTAGTGATATCGAACAGGTCGAATTTGTAAGTGATCTCAAAAAGTGAGCAAGTATTTTTACATATTGCATCTAACATGGTGAAACAACTCATAATGTGTGCACGTACATACCTTTGATCAATAGGGTACACGATTTTTGCGCTCACCACTTGGGAAATTCAACAAGTTAGACATCCTCCCATGGCACGGACAGCACAGAGTAATGAATGGAAAACAAAACAAAAAGAAACACCTCAACCATAGCTTTATCAAACTTTGCTCACACTTAGGACAACACCACTCTCATTATAGCCTGCTCATGGGATAATCATAAAACCCTAAGACACGTCAGCCCATGATGGTCTGAAGAGAACAATCATGAAGCACAGCACTGGACGGTTCCATGCAATAATGTCGCCACAAAAATCTCGCCATGCAAAAATATCGCGAAAAATGGCCGTTTTTTTGTGGTGACATTATTGCATGGAACATGCGAGGGACACCCCCCCCCCCCCCCCCCCCCGCAACCTCCAAACTTTTTTTTTCATTTTTTTTTATTAAAACATTTTTTTTTTGCCCCCGTCCCCAAATATATGGTCACCCAAATAATATCGCCACAACATTTTCCCGGCGATATTATTTATGGCGACCATATATAAGGCGATATTATTACCTGATACCCACTGGACATGGTTAGCAGGTGTACCAGCAACCACGCAACATAAAAAGTAGCAAACAAGAGAAAATAAAGTGTCATACCTCAAAATTAGGAGCTGGAATACCAGAGGCCATAAACATCTCACACACCATACTAACAACCCACTCAAGACCCTGGATCTTTTCTGCCTCCAAGAAACATGGTTAATGGAACCCCCCCATATTTGAAGGTCATACATGTTGCCACACACCAGCAACCAACGGAATAAAAGGTAGACCCGTGGCCGGGCTGATAACAGCCTGCAAAAATGGTTTTGGTTTAGAACTGTCCCCATGGAAATCCCCAAATCAGTTTGCACATCTATCCAAACTAAAATGGCTTGCTAACAAGTTAAACTCATATGAAGCACCGAGTATAATCATTTTATATTGCAATCCAATGAAGATAACGACAACTACTTTCATAACAGACGTTGTCACCCTCCTCGATACATGCACCCTTCATTCTGAGCTGCGAGGTGCATTTATTAGGGGTGACCTGAATATTTCATGGTTAGACCCGCCAGATAACAATGGGGCCTCGAGGAAAAGTGCTTGGAGGGAACTGATGAAATCGAGAGACCTTTTGAAGGTTAATGGTATGTTACCAGGAGACATACCACCAGCACCTAGATGGACGAGAGGGAAACAAATCTATTTCTTTGAATCCAGAGAAATATACTGGCAAATCAAAGACATAGTGGTATCCTAACAAACAAATAGTGATCATCACTTCCTCATCCTGCACTGGTCATTAACGCGTAACCCTCAGAGCACTGAGCACTATAGGGCACAGGTTGAAGTCTCGGCCCAAAGTAATCGGTAGAGATGCATTCACTAATCATTCATTACAACGTGTCAATGAACACATAGGAGAACATCCATATGATGCGAAAGCATATCCTTCAATATTACATTGCCTCATACCTCAAGGCCCTAGTCATGGGATGCCTGTGCAGAAGCACAAATATAATTTTGATGCAGAAATACAAGTAAGAAAAAAAGCGACAAGAAGATAAATTAGAAGAATCGTGAAATCTCAAGGCCCCCAAGGCCTATATGAGGTCAAACAATAAAAACTCAAATTAAAAAACTTGATAAAAGGATACAAACCAACCCTAAAAACAAGCTGAAGAAATGCTGAAGGCACTAATATTCAAGACCAGCGCAGCCACCTGGGCTATTTTTGGCAAAAGCCATTACTACTTGTCAAATAACCTCGCAATTAAGTGTCATATCAGAAGAACGTTGGGTAGCCCATTACGAATGTTTGTTTCAATCGTCCACGCCAGCCAAAACGGACAAAAACCCATACTAACATCCGCTTGGACCATACATTTTGAAAATGAACTAATGACCATAATGATACAAAAACTGTCCAACTCACGTGCACTTGGCCCCAATGGTATCAATAATAGAATGCTCAAAGATCACATCAGCCAATGGGCAGAGATAATAACTACTCTATTCAATATCATTTTAACAACTAAACAAATTCCAGAGTCATGGAAGAAAGCAATTGTAGTACCCATTTTCAAAAAGGGTGATCAACAAAACCCCTCAAACTATCGGCCTATAACTCTCCTCAATGTCATTGGAAAAGTATTTACAAGATTGGTTTTAAAAGGCTTGCTACAATTTGTCTTGCATTTATTGATTTTAAATTGGCATTTGAGGCAGTTGATTGTACTATGCTCTGGCTAAGATGAATAATTGGGGCTGCCCTATACATTATGTCCTCGCAATTATAAAAGAATTATACTTGGAAACAACGGTCCAAATAAGACTTAACCAGCAAGGCATGTTGACTCAACCCATAAAAACAAATTGTGGCCTGAAGCAAGGATGTCTTCTGGCATCGAAACTATTTAATCTCTTTATAAGAGACCATGGCCTACACGTGGCAAACGTTTTAGCATTTCCTCCAAAGCTGGCATGCTCACCGGTACAATGGCTATTGTAAGGTGACAATTTAGTCCTCATTTGTAGGAAAAATTATCACTAGACTAGACAATTGACCGCGCACCTTTGCCATGTGCCCGACCTAAATTTGTAATGTTCACTTGCTAATTGCTCTGCCTGCTCCTACTGCCTTTCTACTATGTAAATTTATATTGCACACGCCCAAACTGTAACACTTCTCATTACTAGCATCTGCATAGAATATACTACTACCGCCAGCCACAATACTAGTGCCCTGCAGTCGCACTTGCTGCAGCCAGTTCTAGCACAGCACTACATCTCACAACATAGTCTTCCCCGCCCACCGGCATCCAAGCTATGCCATACACCCCACAGGCAACAATGCTCACCGTGCCATCCACCCTACCACCATCACCCACCATATCTCCCACCAACTTCCTTCCTGGCCTTCAGGCCAAGCCACCCCCAGATATGCAACACCCAGTCACCGCCAACACCACACGTCCTATATCCCCCGCGGAATGGATCACCCGATATGCCCCCCGCCCCCACTCTTCTCATATCATGCCCTCTCAGTCTAAGAAATGCAAGACTAGGCTCTCGCCTCTTCAGCAATTTGATGTCACAAATAGCCTCTGCTCCACAGAAAGCCATCAGACCTAAGACTCCACCTATACAGCCCTCTCACTCCAGAAAAAGCAAAATACGGGTTGAAGAGGCAGCCAACAACCTGCAATGCACACTGACCGATTCGAGATCCCTACTAGCACACGCCACCGAAATTCATGACCTCATCACCAACTCGACCTGGACATCCTAGCGGTCACTGAGACCTGGCTCCATGAAGCCGCAGGCCTGCCCTCCCACTAGCCCTCCCACAAGGACACAATCTACAGGCAAGATAGACATACAGCCAAAGGTGGGGGAGTAGCCCTCATAGTCAAAGACTGTCTAGCTGTAAGGCTAATCACTTCCAACCTCGGGGAGAACATCGATTCCCTCACCGTCAAGATCTCCACCTCGCCCAACACCACTATCACCACCCACCTAGCCCACAGACCACCAGGACCAATAGCCGACTTCACTGATATCCTCATCCATCTTCTAGGTGAAAACCTTAAAAACTCTCTCTAGGCGATTTCAACCTGGGACTTAATTACCAGAAAGATAGACCATCCAAATCCCTGGCCCAAGCGCTGCAGGAATTAGGTTTCCTCCAAAGAATCCTCACACTGACTCACTGTAAAGCCCTGAGCAATCCTCACACTGACTCACTGGATAGTAGACCACAAATGCAATATAGATAACAGCTCCATCACCCCCACCCCTTGGTCCAACCATCACCGCATAGACTTCCTCATAGCATCGGGGGCCAACGCACCAAAAAATCGCAGCCCATCGCACCGGCACCAGCCAGAAGTGCGCGGAACCTTACTAAATAAAGGATCCTCCCCCACTTAAATTCCCTAACACTCAACCTCCCAAACTCCTATAACCCAGCATTACTGGCAGATACCTATAACACAACTATGACCACGCCGGTCGATGCCATAGCACCCTTACAAAATAAAAAAGCCAACAAAAATAAAACTTTCCAATACCTGGTTGTCGGCAGAACTAAAAGAACTTTGTACCCAAAAACGTAAAGCCCTCAGCAAACGGCTAGGATCCCCACAGGAATCCACACTATCCTCCTACAAGGCTCTGGCCACTCTATACAAGAAGGCCATAACTAATGCCAAATCTGGGTCATATAACGAAAGAATCACTAACGCCACGTCTGAGTCCAAAGAACTCTTTGCCATCTTTAAAGAACTATCCACCCCAGCCCCCAATTCCCAAGAGATCATCAAAGACGAAGCCTGGTGTATTAGTGTGCAGTCAGCCTTACAAAACAAAATCGAGTTATTTCAAAAGAAAATCCATGAACATCACAAAAACCTCTCTAAACACATCAACTTAGCTGCCCCTCCGGTCTTGGCTGTGAGACTACAACTACCAGAATGCAATTCAGCAAAAAGCAAAAGAAAATGGTCTCAGAGTGCAAAACATTCAATGTATGATAGCAGTGTTTAAAAAAAAATATAATGCAGATGCCGTATGTTATGAGATATTCAAAACTAAGAAATCACACAGCATTCAGGACTGTGGACTCACATCCATGCAGTAACAGGGACTGACAGTGCTTAGTTTCAGAGTGAGGAAGGATCCAGCTACCTTAGGCCATGTTTCTCCAGGGGTATTGTAAGGTGGGCTCATTTATTAGGCAAAATGGCCTTAGGGGGCTGATACCTTCCTCGCTTTGAAGCTAAGCATGGTTCATCCCAATTACTGCTGGTATGGGAAACCCACTGTTGCTGTAAACATTTCTATTTTTTTTTATTATTCACTGGAAGACTACAAATACCAGAAAGCAAAACTTTCAAGGACTGACAGTAGCACGTTTAAAAAAAAAAAATTCTTTAGATGCCCATTCGGTCACCCATCCATGCAGTAACTGGGACTAACCCCGCTTAGCTTTACAACAGAACTGACCCTGCTTAGCATCAATGCAAGGAAAGGGCCGGCACGTTTCTCTAAGTGGTCTTGTAACATTGGCTCATTTATCAGGCAACATGGCCTAAGGAGACTGGCCCTTTCCTCACTTTGAAGCTAAGCAGGGTTTGTCCTGGTAACTGCATAGATGGGAGACCTGAATGACAATCGTGTCACTGGCCATGGCCAGTGATCTTTCACCCCCGTTATCACTATAGCTGTATAAATATCTTTAAAAAAACAAAAAATATATGTAATCCCAGGTACTGAACTACACATACCCTTGGCTATCCGTATTCCTTTATGGCCAAAATAGAAAAATGCAGAAAAAGTTCTGTCACTTTAGTGCTCTAGTATAGTCATTTTGGGTCATACTGCCTACAGTCAATAGCAAGGGCTCCCTTAGCCCAACCTCCGGAGGCCATCTTCAGATTTTGGCACTGTGTACAAAGTGGCAGTATGAACCAAGAAGAGACAGCAGTTTGGGCGGAAGAGTCCAATGTGAAATTATGAAAGATACCAATGCTGAGAACAGGGTTTGCAGGTAGGTAAGTTATTGCTTTTCCAGCTTTGAATCTTTCATAGATTCAGATGTTGTGAATAGATAAAGCAGTACCACAAAACAATAAACGGGTGGACGGAAGCTCCTTTTAGAAAACCTACCACAGGCACTGACTGTATGCAAACAGGTTACGTAAAACCACTTAGCCGACTCTGGACCCTGCAGTAGAATTCCCGTCAATGCAGTAAAATCTGTGTCAAGTCATTTGGTCGACTGAAAACTGGTCGAATGACATTTGGTCGACGCAATTTGGTCGAAAACCAAATGGTCGAATTTTTTTTTTTATTTATATATTTATTTTTTCGGGTTTTCGTTTTGTAAAAAAAGGGGGTTTTAGAGGAAAAAAGAGGGTTGGGGGGACCCCCCCCAAAAAAAAGGGTTAAAATAAAAAAAAAAAATTCGACCATTTGGTTTTCGACCAAATTGGTCCGACCATTTGTCTGGTCGACCAATTTTTTTCGACCAAATGTCTGGTAACCAGTAAAATCTAGTATACTATGATATGATCTTAGTAGGCTTTGTGTTATGTCAGATATATCTTATCAAATACTTTCCGTATGGACTAGGTATTCACTCAACAATACAACAAAAATGGGTCCTACCTTGTCTTCGATATCGGATTGAAGCTATGGAGACTTCACCTGCTTCACCCTCTCTCTGCCTCCGACACGGCGGATAGAGGATGTGGCAGGGAAACCCTCGAAAGGGAAAAACCCTGTGTCGCTTGAGAGCGGAGATTGACAGGATGTGGACTGGAATCCAAGTCGTTTCCCCTGAAGGTGTTCTTTCGGGATCGCAGAAGTTGATTCCCACGAAGTCCGGAAGCAGGAACTGGGAAGTTTCAGCGACTAGAAGGAGCTTAGGGATGAGAAGGGAAAAAAAAGGTGAGTGCTTGTTTATAGAGAGGTTGGCAGATCGGAAGACAAAGAATGGTTATGGCTCTTACCGGCCCGGTAGTGGAGTGGGTTGAGATAAGAGAGTAATTCCGGAAAATGTATGCTGGGAGTTGTAGTCCGGAAATTGGCTGAACCCAGAATATGACAGCACAGGTAAAGTGTAAGTATAAGAGCTGCGTTCTTCTAGCAATAGCAGTATGTTTGACAGAGGAAAGAGAGAATATAACCTACAGGTCGGAAGCGACTCGAGTGGCTGTTTCTGCGGCTGATACGATCAATAGCTCGGTGGAGTGGGTTTGGAAGGGTGGAAATGGTCTAGGAGGAAGAAAAGGTTTTGAAGGAAAGGATTTAGTGAGAGAAAATCTTGGTAGCAAGAAACAAAGTATTGGTCAATGAAAACAGGAGTTTCCTATGCGATAACTTAGGAAGCATGACCACAATAAGCAGTAGCAATGCACTGCGATTTCTTTTCTGGTTCGTTATGTACCGTGTCCAGTTTAGGGGGAGGAGACTCCCCAGGTAACAATGTGTGCACTGGACCATCCGCTTGTACATACGGCGCTCTCTTGGGAGTAATGTTGTGAAGAGAAGGCATAAAGCGCCAGCGGCGCAGAAAAGACCACTTCCGTGCATCATTTGTAACAGTATGCCCCCTCCCAAAGGAGGCACAACCCGGTTTACCCAGGTGACGGCGATAAAAAGCACGAACCAAGCGAGGGGCATGAACAAACAGCATACGTAGGCTCCCAGGATCTTTCAGCTTGGGAATAACCTTTCCAATCAACCAAAAATTGGAGCACACCGCTATGAAAATGTGCATCACATATGTCGGAAACCTCGTATTCAGGGCCAGTATCCGTGTGTACAGGAGGAAGTGCACTAGTAGTGACCCGATGCAAACGGTTCCGAACATTGTGTTTCAATTGTGAAATATGGAAAGTGGGGTGAATTTGATTCCATGTCCGTGGAAGTTCCAATTTAAAGGCTGCAATGCCCCTTTGTTCCAATACCTTAAAAGGACCGTAGAATTTAGGAGCCAATTGGGATGGAAGGAGGCGTCTGGGGAGAAACGTACTGCCCAACCACACTCGATCCTCTACATGAATGAGAGGAGCTGTACACCGGTGTTGCTCCTGGCCTGTGCCATCTTTAGAGCTTCTAACGCCTTTATATGTCCTTGTTGAATAGAATCCACTAAGGTCTCCAGACTAGGGAAAACTGAGGATGAAGGCATAGCTGAGGGAAAAATGGAGGGATGAAACCCATATGTACAGTAATACAGGCTAACTCAGGTGGCTGAATGTGTAGCATTGTTGTATGTGAATTCTGCAAGTGGTAGTAAGTTCTTCCAGTTGTCTGCAGAAATAGAACATCTGAGATATCCCTCTAGAGTCTGATTAAGACGCTCCGTCTGACCATTTGACTGTGGATGAAAGTCCGAGCTCAAGGCACAAGATATACCCAGAGTGTTGCACAGATGTTTCCAAAATCATGATGTGAATTGAGGTCCAAGGTCTGAAATAATCGTATCTGGAAGGTCATGTAATGCAAAGATACAATCTAAAAAGACTTGGGCCATATGAATCGTGGAAGGTACTGCGGGAAGAGGGATGAAATGTGCCATTTTGGTTAGGGAATCTATTGTTACCATTATGGTGGTACAATGGTCTGACGGGAGGAAGATCCACGATAAAATCAGTGGAAATGATTTGCCTAGGTTTATCAGGTAGTGGCATTTGTACCAATTTTCCCCAGGGTGGTCTTCGGGGAGATTTAGTTTGAAGACAAATAGCACAAGAGGCTATATAATCCTGTATGTCCTTCCTCACTGTGGACCACCAAAAGTGTCTGAGAACCAAATCCACGGTGTTGGCAAACCCTCTATGTCCCGCGGCTTGAGAATCATGACATAACCTCAATACTTCTTTACGAAGAACATCATTCGGTATGCACAGTCTGTCTCCTTTGAAGAGGAGCCCTTTACTGTTCCTCAAGTTTTGCTGAACTGGAAGGTTTGGATTGAAGGCCAGTAATTTTTGTACTTGATTTTCTATCTTCTGTAGAAAATGATGGATGACCGGAACAAAGACTGCCTTGGGAAACATAGGTTCTGATTTAAGGGCATCGGCCTTCAAATTCACTCTTCCTGGGATAAATGTGAAAATGATCCGAAAAAATGAGCCCATCCAGCTTGGTGACTATTGCACGTTTGCGCATTCTGAAGGATTCGCAAGTTTTGATGGTCAGCCCTCACCTCAATCGGGTGTTGAGCTCCCAATAGAAGATGGCGCCACTCCTCAAATGCTCGTTTTATGGCAAGGAGTTCCTTTTCCAGGACTGTATAGTTGATCTCTGCAGGAGTTAAGGTCTTTGACATATAGGCCACAGGCCTCTCTGTGTTCTGTGCATCCGGTTGTAACAGGATGGCGCTGAGTGCAAAGTGAGAAGCATCCGATTCCACTATGAAAGGCAGACTTTGATCTGGGACTGCCAGAATTGGCGCTTTGGTGAAGACTGCTTTCAATGCTTCGAAGGAGTCTTGTGTTCCAGAATTCCATGTGAATGGGATTCCTTTTTTAAGGAGATGAGTAAGAGGTTGTGTCAAGAAAGAAAAACATGGAATGAAGCGCCTATAAAAGTTGGCAAAACCCAAAAATCTTTGTATGTCTTTGACTGATTTAGGTGACGGGCAGTCACTGATGGCAGAAATGTTTGTGGGATCCATAGAAATGCCTTGTGGGGATAGGACGTAACCTAAATAAGTGACTGAAGTTTTATGGAATTCACATTTTTCGATTTTACACAATAGATGGTTTTCTTGGAGACGTGCGAGAACGTTACTGACATGTTGAATGTGTGTAGATAAAGTGGGAGAAAAAACCAAGATATCATCTAAATAAATGATGACATAGTGTAAAGAGATGTCAGCGAATAAGTGGTCCATGACCCTTTGAAAAACAACGGGAGCGTTGGTAAAACCAAAGGGCATGACTCTGTATTGATAGTGACCGAAAGGAGTGCGGAATGCCGTTTTCCATTCATCCCCCGATCTTATGCAAATCAGGTGATAGGCTCCCCTTAAGTCAAGTTTGGTATATGCCTGAGCTCCTCTAACTGCCTCTAATATGTCCGGTATCAGGGGCATGGTGTATCTGTCTGGAACGGCGATCTTGTCCAGGCCCCTGTAATCTATGCATGGATGTAGTTTTGTTGAGTTCTTCTTGGGGATGAAGAATAAAGAGGCTGCAGCTGGGGAGTTGGACTCAGTAATCAAGCCGTTCTGTAGATGGGAATGTAGGTATTCCTTCAGGACCTCTTTTTCTTTAGCAGACAATATATACATTCTTCCAAAAGGCAGCAGACTGTCAAGGATTAATTCGATAGCACAATCATCCCTGTGGTGTGGGGGAAGTGATGAATATTCTGTCTGTGAAAAGACTTCCTGGAATTGTTTGTAAACTGGGGGGGAGAATAGACACTTGGTGAAGCCCCTGGCTGACGGTTGATCTGTCCATAGGAGAGTTATTAGTTCCTAGAAATTGTTGAACACAATGTTTGGATCCTAGGAACAGGGTGCCTGCTGCCCAATTGATGAAAGGATGTTTCCTTAACCATGGCAACCCTAAAACGAACGGGTAATGTGCTGTTTGATTGATCTCTAGCACCTGGGGTTCCTGGCAGGTAGATATGGTCATCGTCAAAGGGCAGCTATGATCTTTGATAGGTCCTGAGGTTAAAGGACTACCATCCACGCTTTCAACCGGTATTGCTATGGTCTTTGCCCTTCTTGAAATGCCATGGCGTAAAGTCTAGGTATCATCAATAAAGTTTACCAGAGCCCCACTGTCTATTAGAGCGGACACCTTTTGAAGCTGAATATTATCCCAGGCTAAGGAAACCTCGAGCACTATCATGGAGCCTTCTGGGGTTTTGGAAGAGTCTGAGTGAGCAGTGAGTATGGAACCGGTAACCTTCCTTGAGCCCTGAACCGTTGTTCGCTTCACGGCCGGGCGCTGGCGTTTCCCGATTTCCTGGGGGGAGTGAGGGGACACTCCTGGACTGTATGTGTGGTGGCTCCGCAATACATGCACAATCCTAAGGACTTTCATCTGGACCTTTCTTCAGAAGATAGCGGGCCTCGCGTGGAACCCAATTGCATAGGTTCCTCTGGAGGCGATGTTTTGTGTAAAGGGGCTGCTCCGTCAGAGTATGTTTTCAAGGAGCGACCCTTCCGCCGTTCCCTATGTCTTTCTTGGAGACGATAGTCTAATTTCATTATTAAAGCTATGAACTCCGACAAGTTGTGAGGACGAGGGACTTGAGAGACTTCATCTTTTAATTCCTCAGACAGACCTTGCCTGAAAATAGTTATAAGAGCGTCGTCAACCCAGGATGTATCAGCCAACATTTGCTTAAACTTGGTGATATAAGTTAAGATATCCTGACTTCCTTGTTTAAGGTCCAAAAAACGTTCTTGGGAGGCTATAGTGATTTCTTGCTTCCCAAACATACTCTTAACGCTATTACAGAAAGCCTGATAAGAGTCCAGTAACGGATTATTACCGGTCACTAATGGGGTAGCCCATGCTAATGCGGCACCCGTCATTTGGGAGATCATGTGACCAACTTTGTCACGATCTGTTGGGAAAAAGGCCGCCTTGAAGGCAAATTGTTCTGTACATGCTTCCAAATATTCTTTGACAGTATGTGGATTACTGTCAAATCTCCCAAATGGGAGGGGACCCGGAGGTACTTCGGAGCTCTGGGCCGAGCGACTGACTTGTTGACGCAAACTTGCATTCTGCTGTTTAAGTTGTTGGACCTCCACAGAGAGGGCTTGCACAACAGCAACTAACTGTTGGACCTGTTGCTCCATGAGTTATTTTTGTTTTATCGTTCTAAGGGGAACACTGAGTGTTAGCTGATAGTCAGCTAAAACAGGCGCTGCTATCTGTTATGTCAGATATATCTTATCAAATACTTTCCGTATTGACTAGGTATTCACTCAGTGTTTCCCGCAACAATACAACAAAAATGGGTCCTACCTTATCTTCTATATCGGATTGAAGCTATGGAGGCTTCACGTGCTTCACCCTCTCTCTGCCTCCGACACGGCGGATAGAGGATGTGGCAGGAAAGCCCTCGAAAGGGAAAAATCCTGTGTTGCTTGAGAGCGGAGATTGACAGGATGTGGACTGGAATCCAAGTCGTTTCCCCTGGAGGTGTTCTTTCGGGATCATGGAAGTTGATTCCCACGAAGTCCGGAAGCAGGAACTGGGAAGTTTCAGCAACTAGAAGGGGCTTAGGGATGAGAAGGGAAAAAAAAGGTGAGTGTTTGTTTATAGAGAGGTTGGCAGATCGGAGGAAAGATAATGGTTATGGCTCTTACCGGCCCGGTAGAGGAGTCGGTTGAGATAAGAGTAATTCCGGAAATGTATGCTGGGAGTTTTAGTCCGGAAATTGTCCGAACCCTGAATATGACAGCACAGGTAAAGTGTATGTATAAGGCCTCCGTTCTTCTAGCAATAGCAGTATGTTTGACAGAGGAAAGAGAGAATATAACCTACAGGTCGGAAGCGACTCGAGTGGCTGATTCTGCGGCTGATACAAGCAATAGCTCGGTGGAGCGGGTTCGGAAGGGTGGAAATGGTCTAGGAGGAAGAAAAGGTTTTGAAGGAAAGGATTTAGTACGAGAAAACCTCGGTAGCAAGAAACAAAGTATCGGGCAATGAAAACAGGAGTTTCCTAAGCGATAACTTACAAAGCGTGACCACAATAAGCAGTAGCAAGGCACTGCGATTTCTTTTCCGGTTCGTTATGTACCGTGTCCAGGCTAGGGGCTATCTGAGGAGACTCCCCAGGTAACAGTGCGGGCACTAGACCGTCCGCTTGCACATACGGCGCCCTCTTGGGAGTAATGTTGTGAAGAGAAGGCATAAAGTGCCAGCGGAGCAGAAAAGACCACTTCAGTGCGCCGTTCGTAATACTTTGTGTCATTCATATTGTGCAGATCATGCACGTGTGCACCAACCACCCGGTCACAGAGAGGAATGCAGTAGTGGCAGCCACCCCTCTGGCCGAATGAGCCTTGGATTTGCAAGGGAGAGGTCTGCCAGTCTGGTGATAACAAAAAGAAACGCAGGAGGAAATCCACCTGGCAATCTTAGACTTCGAGAGAGCCTGGCCACTACCAGAGGGGCCAAAAGCGAGAGGTATTTTTTTTCTTTTTTGCATTGATATTGTGAAAGCAACGTAGTACTTTAAAGCATGTATGACATCCAAGGAATGTACAGATCCTTCTTCTGGAGAAACCTAGGTCCTGAAAAGGACAGGCAATGCCACCCGTTGATTGAGGTGGAATGTCGAAGACCCGTTCGGTACAATAGATTGGTTACTGCGTAGAATCACCTTGTCCTTGTGGAAATTCAGGTAGGGAGCCTTGCAGGAAAAATCTTGGATCTCGTCTACCCTTTGCACTGATGCAATGGTGGGAAGGAAATGTGGCGGGTCAGAAGGAGGATGCAGACACTGGGTTGACATTTTTATTCATTACTTTTAAAAATGATAAGAAAGGCTTAACTTTCCCTATTGCTATGTAAGTATTCCCTGCCTATATAACTAACTAAGGTGCTCATCCGTCATCAGGAAGTCATCAAAATAAAAAGTCTGCTGTCCAAGAAAACGAGTTCTAACTGATCCTATCACTATGCTAACAAAAAACATCATAAGAATGTCTCCCTTCTCCTGATTATCTTTCTGTGCATTGTTTCTCCTATGCTTCAGACTTCTTATCAGTAGGCTAAATTTAAATAGTCTTTTGTGAACTTCTGCACAGGGTTGTGTAACTCTTACACAAGTTCTGTGGGCTTGCTGTCCTCATTAGGGATTTTCTTCCAGGAATCCCTTTTAACTCTCTGTTTTATCCTTTGCTCCACACGAATATGCCTCTGGCACTCCTGGAACATATACTTTTGTAGAAGGCTATGCCTTTTTTGCTATTAATGTTCCTCCATCTGTATGGGGTTGTCTTGTATAGGTCTTCCTTGTTGGCTTCACTTGTCACATCATAGAGTTCCCTATCCCAGATTACAGTATTGTCTCTTTGTAGTTTCACCCCCTCTTCCCAGGGTATTTGCATCCCACTCTTAATGCTCTCTTTTCCCACTCTTATTGTGATTCTCCTTCTCACATTATTTGTGTTCCATATAATCACCTTTCCTGTCTCATCAATTTCACTGGAATGAGTTTCTATTGTTACATAATGATTCCCCTGCATCCTGCGGGTCTTCCGTTCTCCCAGTTACCTCGGAATCTGCATGGGAATTGTCACAACCCCCATCGAGAAGACCCCCTGGCAAGCCCATGGGCCAGGAAGGGTCTCCACTAAAACCAGGCATCCTTGGCCTAGGCCTTCTTGGGGCCAGTCCTGGCGCCTTTGGCACCAGGCTCATACTTGATAAAGGACTTGTATTGGGAACTACTTTATTTCAGTGTCAATCAACATGGAGGCATCCACATAGCTTGGCTCCTTGGAACCAAGCTATGCGGTATAGTATTTTTGGGTGTGGTATCATAGTAACTACTTTACCTGGACTACTTTCTTGAAGCTATTTAAACCACACCCGACTGGGATAACAAGCTTTGCGTTACTTTGCAATTCTGCAATGTGACGCTCACTGTGTTCAGCTGCACCTGCGAACCTCGGAAGAACAGCATCTGTAAAGGAGAAAAAGGACATTGTTAGCAGCTGCAGCTTACCTGTAATTTCTTCGTTAGCTGTCCACGGCTCTTGAGATCAGCATCCTCGAACCAGTGCTCCTCCCGAACCGACGGATCTGCAAAAAAGAAAGAACAAGGCATTAGACATTTTTACAATTTAATGAACGGTGCCGAAAAGCTTACCTCGCAAGCCGCTCCTCGACCAGCGGAATTCCATACACCGGGTGAGCACCGTGACCTGTGGGAAGACAAGACAACAGGTTAGCAAGAGGCAAGGCATCATAGGGCTGTGCTTAGCGCCTACTCACCGCATCAAGGCGCTCTAAAAACGCCATTACTTACCGGCGAGACCCAATTCAGTCTATGCCACATATTGGGCTTCCGCGCACCTAAGGAAGAGAAAAGACATTAGTTAAACCAAAAATGCATTTAAGGACAATAATATAGCACAGCAATAAGACCTACCTGAAAGACTCAAAGCGGGCCGGCATCAGTGAAGTAACTCGATCGCAAACGCCCACCAAGCACAACGCGCCCCTGCCAAGAAGGCAGGACGGAGAACACACCTGCATTAAAAACAAGGTGAGGAGAGGTCCAGTGAGGCCGCGGGTATACGGGGTGGTGGGAAACTGTTTACCCCAGTTGCCCAGTCTTGAACATTTCCCACCTGTATTCCAGGCAGAACCCTCCCGCTGGTCACACCTGGGAACCGCAGAGAAGGATACCTGGGTCCCAACTGCTGGGTGGCATCCCTGTGGAACCAGGTGAGCGTAACAGAACGCAAAGCCTGCCAAACCAATCCACCTGGGCACAATGGAGACCCTGTAATTAGACCAATTGGCCCAATTAATAGGAGAACTGTGCGCTGAGGTTCTTTCTGCCCGACAAGAGACTAACGCTCTCCGAAGAGATTTAATAGTGACTAAGGAGCGCACAGAAGACATTAGCAGACAATACTTGCAATCACAAGCAGGACAGACACCTCTGCCTGGAAGCAACCAGACAATGCAGAATCCTACCCTGCCATCCACTTCCTCTACTCCGGTACAAATTATGCTACCAGGAACAGTTCCTTTGGCACCACCGGAGCGGTTTACAGGTGATCCACGGTAATACGCAGCTTTCATGAATCAGTGTCGCCGTCACTTTCTTTCCAGGCCAGGAGCATTCCCAAACGACCAAGCTCGGGTAGCTTTTGTTTTATCATGCCTGAGCGGTAGCGCAGCAGATTGGTCTGTACCATTGGTGCCCCATGATGATCCTTTATTACATGGCTTTGGGGTATTTCAGAGGGAAATGGAGAAACTTTTTGCTCGCCATTCCCGAGAGCAAGCAGTGGACAATTAACTCCTTTCCCTCCGGTATTACCCAAATTGTTCGAACACAATTGTTCGAATTACCTAATTGACCGAAAGTCGGCGGTCCGAATTGACCTTTGCACAATTAACCATATATATATATATATATATATATATATATATATATAAATAAATAATGGGGGGTTGCGGGGGGTTTCCCCCCGCATATATATAACAATTGACTGTCACAATTCGGTCAATTGTGCAAAGGTCAATTGTAATTCGAACAATTGTAGTTCGAACAATTCGTATACAACCTTCCCTCCGACAGGGGAATCAGTATCAGTATAGTTAAAGTACATTGCTACTTTCAACAGATTGGTTGCCGAAGCTAGGTGGCTAGAAAACAAAAGAACAATGTTGTTTCTTCGGGGCTTACGAGGCGAATTAAAATACGTTCTAGCTCAAGTAGTTGATCTTCCTTGAGACTGTTCTGTGTTCATAAATCTGGTCGTACAACTAGACCACCGGTTGCAAGACCGAAAAGCAGATCGTTCCAAAATGGATCCTCAGGCTGTGTATGTTCGGTCTAGAGACAATGTAACCCAAGTACAAGAAAGTACTGTGGAGCCCATGCAAATTGGGGGGTGCGACCTCCATTAACAAAACAAGAGCAAGATAAAAGAAGGCAACAAGTTATGTCTGTATTGTGGAAAACCTGCGCATTTCCTGAAGGACTGCCCGGTGAAACCTCCAAGGAAGATCGTCAGGGCCACGGAAAAAGGCCACGGAAAAAGATGAAGAGAAAGAATCTAAAACGGAAAACTACCCAGCTCGGCAAACGTAGAGGTCAGTTTGTGGAGTGAGAGGAAAGAACCACCGACCTCACACTTTGCAATACCAGTGATCTTAATCAATAACCAACGGTCGTCAAGAATGCATGCCGTTAAGGCATACATCGACAGCGGAGCAATCAGGAATTATATAGATCAAGACCTGGCTGCAGAGATGGGGCTTCCCTTATGTTCTAAGCCGACTACAGACAAGGTGACTACGGTAGATGGGACAGAAACCGCTTCCGGACCCGTAACCCAATGCACAGCTGAGATAACCTTGCTGTGCCAGGACGGGCATCAGGAACTCATTTCGTTTGATCTCATCAAGGCACCTCAATTCCGGCTCATACTAGGGATGCCATGGTTAGTCGCTCACAACCCTTTGATCGACTGGCGGGCCAGGAAATTAACCTTCCCCAGTGACTGCTCTCCAGCCTGTTAGTAACCAGAACAGAAACCAGCTTTCAGTATTTCTGCAACTCCCGGAGCGACAACATCAACCCTGGGTGTAACTAATACCTTGCCACAGGAATACCGCGATTTCCAACATGTATTCCAGAAGGACCAAGCAAACACCCTGCCGCCGCACAGGCCTTATGACTGTCAAATCAACCTTGTTCCTGGTGCTCAAGTCCCTTGTGGTAGAATCTATGCTCTGAATGGAACGGAACCTGAAAATCTTCATCTGAAGTCTTACTTAGACCAATACCTTGCAAACGGATTCAACCGTCCATCGAAGTCCCCTGCAGCCAGTCCTTTGTTGTTCGTGCCAAAAAAAGAAGGGGACTTAAGGACCTGTATTGACTACCGTGCATTAAACCAGATCACTGTAAAGAACCGTTATCCCTTGCCACTTATGTCAGAAATGCTGGACCAGTTCAAAGATGCTCTGATTTACACCAAATTGGATCTTTGGGGAGCGTACCACCTGGTCCGGGTCAGAAGCGGAGACGAATGGAAAACTGCTTTCCGTACCAAATATAGTTTATTCGAATATCAAGTCATGCCCTTTGGGTTATGCAATGCTCCAGCAGAATTCCAATATTTCATGAATGACGTCTTGAGAGAGTTAATTGATGTCTACGCCCTAATGTACATAGATGATATCCTAGTGTGCTCAACCTCAAAACAGGATCATATCAAGCACGTCCGTTCAGTCCTCGCCAAGCTCCGTGAACATAGTTTATATGCAAAGCTTGAAAGTGTTTCTTTCACGTAACCGAAGTAGAGTTTCTAGGCTTTATCCTTACTCCCGGAGGCATCAGAATGGACCTGCACAACGTTGAAGCCGTTCTGAAGTGGCCATCACCAAAGTCAGTAAAAGGAGTGCAAAGTATGTTGGGCTTTGCGAACTTCTATTGCCGGTTCATACCAGACTTCTCCCAATCACCGTATTACTATGAAAAAATAACAAAAAATGTGCCTGGACTGAAGATGCAGAAAAAGCTTTTCAGGAACTTAAGAAAAGGTTCACCTCAGCGCCAATCTTGCGACATCCACGTCCAGATCTTCCTTATATCGTGTAAACGGACGCTTCCAGTATAGCAATGGGAGCTGTCCTCTCGCAAAGAGATCCTGACTCCGGCCAGCTACATCCAGTGGCCTTCTGGTCGAAGAAGTTCTCACCTCCAGAAGTAAATTACGCCATTATGGACAAAGAACTCTTGGCAATAAAATCCGCCTTTAAAGCTTGGCAACCCTACCTTCTGGGGGCCAGACACACCATTACAGTTATCACGGTCCACCGAAATTTGCAATATCTTGAAACAGCTAAAGCCCAGTCTTCATGGAAGTTGCGGTGGGCTCTTTTCTTCGTCAAATATGATTATGTCATTACATTTCGACCAGGGGTCAAGAATGGAAAATCTGACGCACTCTCTCGTACTGTCACTGATGACATATTTTATGCGGCCCCAGACCCAGTCCCCATCATACTCGAAGACAAACTCTTAGGCCTCACTAAGGCCTTAACCCAAGTGGAACTGGGAAAAGAAATTCAACAAACCATGAATCCAGATGCCCTCCTTGCATGGCAAGTGCAGGGGGAACAATATTCCATCAAAGATTACTTACCCTTTTTTAAGGGTCGTCTGTACATACCCACCAAGGACTTACAGAAACAAATCATTTCAGGTTATCACGATTCTTTGATCAAAGGACACCCTGGAATTACCAAGACGTTAGCCAAGGTAAAACAGAACTTCTGGTGGCCTACCTGGTGTAGAGATGTCATCCAATACAGTCTTGTGGAGTCTGCGCACAAAACAAGTCGCAAAAACAAAAACCATCTGGCCTTCTAAAACCTTTGGACATTCCTCCTGCACCATGGCACACTTTCCCTCGACTTCATCACTGACCTACTGTCACGATGCCCGCTCCCGGGGAGCCTGCCAGGCCCTGCGTCCCCGAAAGCAGACATCAAGTCCCCGGGGAAGGTCCCAGCAACCCCTTATAGGGGCCCTTTGGACAGCATCCTGGCGCCTATGGCACCAGGCTCATAGAAAACGTCAGTCCTGGCGCCATAGGCGCCAGGCTCATTATGAAAGTGTTTGGGTGCACTTACCTGATACAGACCATGCTGCAGAACCCCGGCCTCCTTGAGGCCTGAAAGGAACTACTTTACCTGTGGGACTCATTTACCACCCGGACGTGGTCGGGGAAGGATGCATACCTGATTGGAGGAAGGACACATTCTAGGAACTTCTTCCAAGGCTATTTAAACCACACCCGATCAGCCACACGTGCTTCGCGTTGTTCTGCATCTAGCAGCTGGACGCTCACCCTGTCTGCTCCTGCATCTTGACTTCTGCCACACCTGCCAGCATCCTGAATAACCTGCAAAGGAAGGGAACAAGAGAACAGAAGAAGGAAAAGGCCTCACCTGCTAAATCGGCATCCCAGAGACATTTCGCCGACAATCCAGAAAAGGAAGACATTTATTTTTAAAAGCACATCGCATCGATCGCTGCAGCGCCGCATTCTACTCACCTTTACAGGGCGCCTTCATGTTCAGCAGCGACCATCAGGATTCGCAGTCGCGCCCCCGCGCCTACGGAGAAAAAGACAAGAACAAAGGTGAGAGAAAGAAGGGAAAAGGGAAGCTAAAACTCCATGTCAAGACTTACCTGTTGGGTCATTCCCTTTTCATTTCGGGTCCGCGCCGCATCCAGGCATTTTCGGACCCCGGCCCCTAAGGGGAAAAAGACATCAGCGTTAATGAATGAATGAAAAGACATTACCAAAACATTCATTAAAGACTTACCTGATTTCCACAAGGATTTCACTGCTCACCTCGGGTCGGTGCCTGTTCCCCGGCATTCCGTACCCCGGCCCCTATGGGGAAAAAGACACTGGCATTAGAACATTAATGCATGGACACACGGGGAACCACTTATAGAAAAACTTACCTGGAAGCCAAGCAAGTTTGGTTCTCACCCATCCGAAAATCCAGTGATGTAACTGGATACCAACGCGCCCCTGCATCAGAAGCAGGATGGAGAGCTTGTCCTTCCAGACCCTAAGAAGGATACTTCTGCGAGTCAGACAAGCCAGATCTGGGGCCCGGTCCAGTCCGTCTTCCAAACCCTGCGCATCACCTTAGACGAGGTCACAGCAGCGCGAACCAGGCCAGCGCCCCCGTGGGAGTCAGGTGAGCGTTACACCTACCTTCCAGTTAAGGGTTTAACACCATTCTTGTAGTCGTAGACCTATTCTCAAAGATGGCGCACTTTATTCCGCTCAAAGGCCTCCCTGACTCATCCACTCTAGCCAAGGTATTTCTGGACGGTATTGTTAATCTACATGGCTTCCCATCAGTCCTGATCTCCGATCGAGGTAGCCAGTTCGTCTCTAACTTTTGGAGAAAGTGTTGTGCAATGGCGCAAATTTACGTCC
Source organism: Ambystoma mexicanum (assembly GCF_040938575.1). Classification (NCBI taxonomy): domain Eukaryota; kingdom Metazoa; phylum Chordata; class Amphibia; order Caudata; family Ambystomatidae; genus Ambystoma; species Ambystoma mexicanum. Next base: position 995,410,733 of record NC_090928.1, read on the forward strand.
GGCTATCCACTGGTCAGCCCGAGGGAATCAACCAGACCCTAGAGCAATACCTACGATGCATGTTGCACCATGAATTAAGAGACTGGAAGGACTTACTATGGATAGCCGAGTACGCATATAACAACTCTTTGCATTCCAGTACCTGACAAATACCCTTTTACACCCTATATGGTAGACACCCACGTACCTCAGAACTGGATCTCCCAACCAGCTTGGAAATGCCAGCAGTAGAAACCCTTCACACCAACATCACTCAGGCTTTCAAAAAGGCCCAAGAACATCTAATTTGCGCCAAAGACGAGCAAAAACAATTTGCCGACCAACACAGGAAAAAGGCCCCAGACTATCAAGTAGTGGACAAGGTTTGGCTGGCCGCCAGGTTTATACCCATCAAAGGAACCCAAACCTTTCAACTAAGGTACTTAGGACCCTACACCATCAAAGCGATTATTAATCCAGCGGCCGTCAAATTAGATTTACCAACCAACCTACACATCCACCTGGTATTTCATGTGTCCCTTTTAAAACTAATGCAGTCTGGTACACGGATTGGAACACCACCAAAACCCATTCTTGTTGACGGAGAACCAGAATTCGAAGTTAAAGGCATACTGGACTCTAAGTATTCAAGGGGGAAGCTATACTATCTAATTGATTGGAAAGGATTTGGACCCCAAGATAGATCCTGGGAACCCTGTGAAAACCTTCATGCGCTACGTCTGATCAAAAACTATCATCGAAACTACCCAACTAAACCCGGGCCGGACAGGAGGAACACCTTGAGAGGGGCCAGTGGGGAGGGGGGTGTGGGACGTGCTGTCACGACCCGCATCCAGAAGATCCCCTGGCAAGCCCATGGGCCAGGAAGTGTCTCCACTAAAACCAGGCATCCTTGGCATAGCCGTTCTTGGGGCCAGTCTTGGCCCCTTTGGCGCCAGGCTCATACTTGATAAAGGACTTGTATTGGGAACTACTTTATTTCAGTGCCAATCAACTGTAAGAGGATTCAATCCAGCACTACAGCTAAATCAATGCCTAGTTTGGGATACTGAATGGAAACCCTTATTGATATATCTTTATGTCCAGTTCATGAGTTCTGGATGACTACCCCTATATAACACCCCTCTCTTGGAACCCCCCTGACCCCACTGAGCCAAGAAGTAGTTCTGTTTTGCAAGTTTAAACGGTTTATTTGATAATTTAAACAATATATATATCACACTTTATAATAAATTAATAAATGAATATCACACTTAATCTGAGCAGTAATCAATAATGGATAATCCGGCACTAGCACACTTCTTTATAATCAATGATGAGTGGTCATAGGATGGATAAGATAGCAACAATACTTTTATGGTTTCAAATGGATGCAAGGTGGAATGAAAATGCAGTACAGAAAAAAAAACTTGATAGGATTTCAGCAAAAGACCATGTAATCACTTTCTTGGACAATTCACCCCCCTTTTATGCACTGTAAGGAGATGAAGATGACACAGTTCTTAGGAATGCAATCAAATAGAATTCAGTTCAATTCCCCCCCAGCAGCTTATACAACAGATACGAGTTTTGAAACACAGGCAAAATGCTTTGAATATGGTGACAATGCAGTGAGAAATATGCTGAAAATGGTTTTAATTCCCTTTAGGAGGTTCAGGGTGAGTGAAATATACTTGGCATGAGTTCAGGCTCACTTTAGCAAGGATCTAGGAGTAACTAGCAGGTTAAACGAATTTTTGGCAAAGGAAAGCAATGAAGCTGCTGTTTTCACACCTGGCTGGATTTTTAACCAAATCGCAAATCACGGTAAAATTCGCGAGTGCGAGAATCGTGATTACGTATGGGGAGTAGGAAGTCGATTCTAGGCTAACCAAGTTCCTAGCCCAAACGGTTCCAGAGATACGGACGATTAAATAAAGGTAGTTTTTCGGATTTGAAATTTTAAAAGTTCAAAGCGACAGGTTACAGCTTACAGCTAGAAAATGACAAGTGACAGCTTTGCAAATGACAGGTGACAGTTAGGAGGCAGTTCTGGTTAAATTAAAATAGATTGAATTATATTATTTTAACTAAGAGATTGGTTCTGCACAGTTCTGCTAGGTACTCACAATATATTTAGAAATAGGCCTTGCCACGGATCTGGTCAACAGGTTTTCTTCACTCGCCACGGACGGTTTCTGCGCACAGCGTCTGGGTCAGCTCTACTCTGCTGGTCTGTCTGGGTCTCTGGTTCTGATCAGGTCTGTGGGTCCGGATACAGCGGTCTCCGGTTCAGCTGGTCTCTCTCTGGATACAACACTGCTCCCTGGCAAATGGCCAGAGTTCTTGCAAAGAATTCAAACAGCTCGCCTGGCTGTGAATAGTGGCAATGATTTGAGGCCTGCTAAAGAGGGATTTAGCTTGTAGTTGACCTCTCTGCTACAAATTCTGAAGTAAAGTCTTGGTCTCTGAAGGTGGATAGATTGAAGTCTCTGTGTTGGCTCTCTGGAGGTAAAGTATGGATTTTCCCGGCAGAGCGTCCCGCAGCAGATGGAATAGCCTGTCCCTATCTGTCCTGACTGTCCTGACTGTCTGCTTTTATGTGTTTTGAAAGTGTTTTGAAAGTGGGTGGAGAGGCTAGCTTTCTAGGCCCTACCCCTCTCCACTTGTCATTGGCCACTTCCTCCTCTTCCCCTTGATTGGGGGAATGAAATGAAGTGTCATCATGATGAGGTCTGTTTATGATACAGATAACCCACCCCTGTCAACTTTATACACAATCTATATTTGACCTAAAGACATACTTCCCCGATAGACAGTTGTTTGGCATTGCATACACACATCATGCATTTACTGATGGTAGCCCCTGTTCCAATTCTGTCGTTTCTAGGAGCTTGGGTTCAAAAATGGCAACATATTTCACTTTTTGGTCGGGTTACCAATATTGGATTTGTCCGCGCATTTACACAAATGTTCGCAAAGCATGTGGGCAATAGGTGGTGGAGTGTCAGATTTTTAACATACATACATTTAGAGTAATATTCTCTTTTCCGCTAAAACCCCCCTGAACATACCACCGGGTCCTACCACGTCTTCAAATGTGCACAGAAAAATCACAAGAATAATGATATCACTTATAAAATTTTCACAAGTCCGCTCTATGAATGATCCATCTTTTTAGATTTATGTTCTGGCCCCAAAGGGGTGTGGTTTCCCCCAGCACAATGTTGAATTTCTGGTTTTTCCAGTTCTGCCAGGTCAGCTTGCTCTCACAGGCAGTGCTCCTCCCCTTTCCTTCCAGGAGGAAGCCACTTTTACGACCCCCATAATAAAACATTTGCCTGAGTCAGGACAGGGCTTTGTTCAATTTCCTGTGTGGGTAATTCAATCAGAGAAGTGTCATATCCCTTTTGGTGGGAACAGCAAAAGGCAGCTAGGCCTGGGAACACAGCTGTTGTGCAAGTCTCAACTCCTGTCGGGGGTAGCTGGTGGGCAGAATTCAGTTTCATTAAGCCAGGTTTCAGATAAAATGTCACTTTTTGTTCCCCAGTTTAAGTCAAGACAATTTTTACATATGCAGCTAGAATGCTGATTCTAAGTTCAAACTATGACATTTCATCAGTGACAAACTATGTGCCACTCAAAAGTAGGTCACTCAGTTAATTTAAACATTTTCGATTTTTGGTAGTTTTAAATCCAGTTTCAGTTAGGCTGCTGCAGACCTGCAGAGCTCAGCCAGTCTTGTTATGAACATTCAAGTCACTTCAGAATATAACTTTACATTGTATCCACCTCTCAGTAAGTCTTTCTTTGGCCTGCTTTGGGTTCATTTATTCAGTTTTACACAAAGGTCTGGTGGTTTTAAAACGCCGGCTTTCTGATAGTGGTGAGTACTGGTAATGCAACCATTTTTGGGATTTAAGAAAATTAATTCCCCACAGTTCTAGGTTGCTTTTGGCAATCAGCATTGCCATTCCCAATGGTTTCAGGCTACTGTGTGGGTAGTCCAATGGTGGTTTTAGGCAGTGCCCTTCTGTGCCCATAACATCGGCAAAAATGGGTGGCAGCCTATTCTTCATGCATTTCCCTGGGCATTTTCTGGGAAGCTCTGGCCGTCATGATGTTTTCAATGCCAGTACTGTACAGTTTTTGAGGTAGGGCTCGGATGCATGGGTAAAACATCCCACACAACATGGAGACATCCACATAGCTTGGCTCCTTAGAACCAAGCTATGCAGTGTAGTATTTTTGGGTGTGGTACCATAGGAACTATTTTACCTGGACTACTTTCTTGAAGCTATTTAAACCACACCCGACTGGGATAACACGCTTTGCGTTACTTTGAAATTCTGCAACGTGACGCTCACCGTGTTCAGCTGCACCTGCGAACACTCGGAAGAACAGCATCTGTAAAGCAGAAAAAGGACATCATTAGCAGCAGCAGCTTACCTGTAATTTCTTTGTTAGCTGTCCACGGCTCTTGAGATCAGCATCCTGGAACCAGCGCTCCTCCCGAACTGACGGATGTGCAAAAAAGAAAGAAACAAGGCATTAGACATTTTTACAATTTAATGAACAGTGCCGAAAAGCTTACCTCGCAAGCCGCTCCTCGACCAGCATCGCCTCAGGAATTCCATGCACCGGGTGAGCACCGCGACCTGTGGGACGACAAGACAACAGGTTAGCAAGAGGCAAGGCATCATAGCGCTGTGCTTAGCGCCTACTCACCGCATCAAGGCGCTCTAAAAACGCCATTACTTACCGGCGAGACCCAATTCAATCTATGCCACATATTGGGCTTCCGCGCACCTAAGGAAGAGAAAAGACATTTGTTCAACCAAAAAGGCATGCAAGGACAATAATATAGCACTGCAATAAGACCTACCTGAAAGACTCAAAGCGGGCCGGCATCAGTGAAGTAACTCGATCACAAACGCCCACCAAGCACAACGCGCCCCTGCCAAAAAGGCAGGACGGAGAACACATCTACATTAAAAACAAGGTGAGGAGAGGTCCAGTGAGGCTGCGGGTATACAGCGTGGTGGGAGACTGTTTACCCCAGTTGCCCAGTCTTGAAACTTGCCCACCTGTATTCCAGGCAGAACCCTCCCGCTGGTCACAACTGGGAACCGCAGAGAAGGATACCTGAGTGACAACTGCTGGATGGCATCCCCGTGGAACCAGGTGAATGTAACAGGAATGTATCCAGGACCTCAGCTTGCTCTGGTTTCTTTTGAGCTGTTCTAGTTCTTTGCTTTCTCATTTTTTCTGGGATCCCACTCTCAGTTCTTTCCCTCTTTGTGGACACATACCACTGCGGGTAAGCATGCGGTAGCTGATTTTTCAGCAACGTGGTTTCAGCGTAGTTGGACTGGCACCCGGCCCACCACAAAGTCATCATGGTTACACCAGCACTGGGATGTAGGCTACCTTCTCCTAGGCTTCGTTCTCTGTACCAGCTCTAGGTTTCGAGCATTTTTATCTCGCTCTCAGAGCAAATCTGAAAGTCGCAGGCTCAGCGGCTCTCCTTGGCTCTGCCTCTTTCAGGTGTGATGCTGTCCAGGGGCTTCCCCTGCTGAGGTATGCGTCTCTCTGCTTCACTTCGTCTCACTTAAATGAAGTTCTCCTTTTAAAGCGACAGATCTATTCTTTCATGTTTGTAAAAGGGTGTTTAATTTTGTCTTCGTACAAGTCTATGAATTTTACACTGTCCTTCACATTGAATAGTCCCATGTATGCCACCAGGTGGGATGAGCTAGGGAGTTCCTCACAGGAACAGGAGTCCTTGTCCCTTAAGGCTGAGTCTCTCCCAGTGAGGTCCTTGAGGAACTCCTTGACCAAATGATTACATCAAAGAGAAGGTACGGAATATCGCTGCCAGATGCACCTTGACCAAGGAATGTGCTAAACCGACTTGCATCATGGATAACTTGTAAGGGAGAATGTTCTTTGGCTGATCAAGGTCCCGTGGTGCACACAAAGTAGTAAAATTCTTCCATTTAATGTTGTAGCAGGCAAGCTTAGATGGGGCGCGGGGCAGGAGAATATAAGATTGAAGGTGGATAGGAATATATGTACACATTCAATAGACAAAGTAAATTACATTTATCATGAAGCTATATGAAAAATGGGTTAAAAGAATGCACTTAGACATGAAAATATTTACACTGCACTCATTCATTTGGGAAGATGTCCTTGGCAGAGTTTTTGCAATAGCATCCGTCATCTCAAAACTGCTTCTAACCACTTCGAAGTTGCAAAACAGGTTCCAGTGATTCATTTTAAAATTGAAACTAGTCACGCTGATCAGCAGAGAATGAGTCACTAGAGTAAGAAGGAATTATGTATTTCAGGAAGCACGTTTACCCAATGAGAAAAAGTAATGCATTTCATTCATAGGAACTTGACCAATGAGATTGTAGAAGTCATGTTAGAACAGAAATTATGTATTGTGTTTCGGCTTACTATAAATATATGCTAAGGAAAGGCGAACTTTGAGACTTTCTTTTTTCAGCTGTACCATAGTTCATTAAACAGAGCTGCCGGCTACCCGTGGGGTAGACAAATAATGTCTCTTTCTTGCACAGGGTGTGTTTTATCCAAGGATGGCTGACTGCATTGGGCTATGTCTGAGAGGAGACCCATATTCAAGGTTGTCGGGTTAAGAGAGGCTGAGTTGTGATGGAGGACTGCACCCTCGCTTCTGGAAAGCAGATCGCGCCAAGGGGGAAGTCTCATCAGGGTAGCGGGGTAGGAGAGGGCGAGGAGGGTAGAGTACCAGAACTGTCTCTGCCATGCAGGGCCACTAAGATCATTCTGCACTGATGTTGTCTGAAGACACTTGACCCTAGCGCCACCAGTGATATCTGGGTAGGGGAGCGTATAGGAACTTGCCCTCCCAGGGGAATGTGAAAGCATCTCCCGAAATCTCTGTATGCGGGAATCTTGCTGGCAAAGGCTATGCACTGCCTGTTCTTGTAGGTGGCAAAGAGGTCGATCTATAGAGTTCCCCAATGGCAGAACATCTGGTGGAGCGCAGATTCTAGAAGCTCCCACTCGTGACAGGAGCAGAGTTCCCTGCTGAGGGAATTGGCCGTGGTGTTTTGAGCACTTGTAAGGTGATGAAAAGGAATAAGGAACATGTGGTGTTTGGGCTCCCAGGGCCAGTGCCTGTGCTTCCAGCGACAGATAAAGACCTGGTGCCTCCCTGCTTGCTTACATAATGTGGTGGTGGTGTTGTCCATAAAGATCTGCACCACTCGCCTGCTGACCCATGTGAGAAATGACTTGAGTGCCCAAAAGACAGTGCGTAGCTCCAGAAGATTAATATGCAGAGCTTTATTTTCCTCTGTCCAAAGGCCCCTAGCTTGAAGATCCTCTGAGTGCGCCCCCCAGCCCTCTAGGGCAGTATCCATTGTGACAGTGACTTGGTGAGTGGGTAGTTGAAAAGGAGCGTGCTGAACAAGATGAGCCCGAATTGACCACCAGTGTAATCGCCCTTCTGAGTTGTTGCATCCGCGTGATCTTGTCTTCCCGAGACTGCAGTGTTGCAACAGGGGGGTGGGGGTGCAAGAAGACATCATGCCCAACAAGAACTGGTAGAGGTGCACAGAGGCAGACAGTAGTGTGGGGAGCTGCTGCACCTCGGTGAGCAGGGCTTGAACCCTCATCTGATGGGGCTGCTTTGCAAGAGTCGGTCCCCCAAGTAATGAGCTTGCTAAGATGGGATCAAACAGGATTTGGGTAGTTTACGGAACACCCTAGTGATTGCAGGCATTGAATTGTCTGTGCAGTGTTTTGCCTCTGCTTGGTGTATGATGTTGCCTGCACCAGCCAGTTGTCTAGGCACGGGTAGACATGCGTGCCTGACCGACGCAGACGTGCCATCAACGGGGGTAGGAACTTTGTAAAAACCCTTGGGCTGACTGCAGCCCAAAGCTTAGCACCTTGACAAAATGTAGGTAGCAGTGGTGTTTCTGGTGAAAAGGGTTGTGAAATAGGCATCCTCCAAATCTAGGGACACTAGGAAATCTCCTTCCTGCAGTTGGGGGAAGGACCTGCTGCAGCATCAAAAATGTATAGCAAGTAGAAGCTGGAGTTACTCATAAGGCCACTAAAACTGTCCCTATCAGGGGGTGCTATCCCTGAGGTGACGGGAGAAAGCTGTCCCTACTTAACAGTACTCAGCAATTAGGGCATTTAGCTGCATCTTCTAAAAGTCCACAACAGTGGTAGCCCCTGGCAAGAAATGGTCTTCTCTTTCTCAACTTGCTCATGAGAAACATTACTGAGAGGAATTTCCTATGTGGCGAATGAAGCTCTCATTTATTAACCAACAAAGCAATATATTTATCAAAGCAATTGTACTGGGTTCCTGTGGGTGTATAAAATTCCTAGCAAGGTTTGCAAGAAAGGAGCTAAATTTGAGATGCTCAAGGCACCTGTTTACCAAACAGGTGTCTGATGTTTTCAAAAAACGCATCCTCTCTATACTGTTACGGGTATCGTGAAAGGAAAAATGCCGACCGGTTTCGATGACTATAGCAATGAGTGTCATCATCTTCAGGACCAACTTAGTTAACTGAGGGCATTACTCCCTTGCATCCATATCTCAGGACCAGGCCGCCATCTCGTGACCTAGGGAAAAGGGAAAGAAGAGTGAAGTCAGATCAGCCAAATCTTCTAGGGGGATAGGTTCAGTAGCTATCAAACATTTAATGCTTTTGCAGCCTTTTTACAAGAAGCATTATGTCATAGTTGCAGACACTAAAAACGGCTCCATCTAAGAGTAGAGCAGGGCCCCTCTGTAACGCTCACCTGATTCCCGCAGAGGTGCCGGTCTTGACTGGGTGAATGCCGTATCTTCAAAGGTGATGTGTAACACACGGTTGGCTCTTTGGGCTGGACCTCTGTGCACTGTATGTCTGACTCGAAGAGTAAGATGTCTGCAGATAGAAAATATGGGATTAATGAACTGGGGTTATTGGGTGCCTCTCTCCTCTTCCCTTTCTCTTCTCCTGTAGAACCCCAAAGGTTAACACCCTCACCTTAGGTAAGTGAACGCCGAGCTCTCCATCTGCCTCGGGGCAGGGTGCCGTAACCAGTTTCTTCACTGGATAAGGGTGCAGGCCTCTTGACCTCAGAGGACTGCTGTCCGTCGTTAACTGCACGAATGGTAAGTTCTGGGCACTTCAAATGTCTTAAAAGTCTTTTGTAATGATATCTCTTGTTTTGCAGGGTTCCGGCGAAGGCGGATGGCGGGCTGATGAGAGTTGAGGATCGAACCCGCGTGAGGAATAGAAGCGCCTGGAAGCACGTAAGTAGCGCTTGTAGCCTGCTTCACCATGCGCACGAACTGTCCCTTTTATCTTGCAGGTACAAGTTCGGTGCTTTAGAGAAGCTGAAGGGTGCTGGAATACCCACTGGATTCGGCGTGGGAAGGAGTAATGGCACGTGAGTAATAAAGTTGC